>NW_025776740.1:0-324399 GCF_021130785.1 Homalodisca vitripennis
TTTTAGTATAATAATTTCTATTGTGTAACCTTATTGTTCAGGTTTTTCGTTCAAATATTTAAAATTAATTGAATAAATTTTCTCATTCTTTCATTCACAGGATATATAAACTTATAATATAAAACTCCTGAATAGTATTGAATTATTTACGAACAACCACATCCGAACTAAGATTGGCTATTTAAAAAATGGCTACTAACTGATATATCATAATATTTAAATTCTGAGTATTTTTTATTGCATACGGTACAAAACAATACACCGAAATAAATGTTAATTAAATGTATCTTAAAATCATAGTGCTATCAGCAGAGTCACAATTCACAGCATCCACAAAGAAAAATGCAAATAAGAAAATATTCGTATACATTCACAATTTAAAACCCACTGCCAGAGATAAATTTATTAACATTATAGAATTCCTAAACTATTATGTACTACCTCCTATGGTTCTTTTTTTAAATTATTTCCTTACAGACATCTTTCAAATATTCAGGGACAGCATTATAAAAAGTGACCCGCGTGCATTGCCCCTAACAGTTCGTCTTGCCGATCATAGGTAGGAGAAACATTACCTCCAGTAAGTAGATAACAGAGTGCGTGCGCCAATCTCTGTGAGTGACAACAGGACATCGTGTACGAAGAACTGAAATTGCCTTAAGAAGTTACATCATTGCTATTGCTCAGTGATTATTGACTCACCTCACAGTGAAGGCCGGTTCAAGCGTTAGTACTTTACGTGCATGGTGTGATAATGTACGTTCAGAGTTCTCCTTATGGACGAATACGTTGTACTGCATGCAATTATTAAATTTATTTTACCATCTTTACTGGTAATATTATTGTAGGACAGGCCTACCAACCCCCGATATAAAATTCTAATATAACTCATATTATATCTGGAATCATTGATAAAAAAGTAAGATTAAGCTGCTCTATTTTTTTTTATTTTCAGCTCAGGTAAATAAATAATGAACTTTTATTTAAAATTAACTCTACGTCACTTTTGCTTTTTAATGATATCAGTTTTTAGTACATATTAGTTAAACACAATATAATTAAAACTATATCTTATTTATAACACGAAAATATATAATTATTAATTTTTGAATAATTATTGTCTAATTACAGTTCACTTCAGCCGCATGTGAAACTGACTGACTGACTGATATATGTATACAAATTCTAACCTACTTCTAGAAGTGCTAGAACCTTGAAATTTTGCACGCAGGTACCTTTTGCCGTATAACCAACAGTAAAAGTCTGAAAAACCGGGAATTTTTAATTTTAAACCCCTCAAAAAAATTCGCAAAAAAACGCGCATTTTTTACCCTTGCAAGCCTTTTTTGTAAGCCCGATAGCGGGCGAACTGTTAGAGCTAGCTAGGATCTGACGAAAAATCGTTAGTCAGGAATGAAGTGACCTACAAAAAAGGTCCAGTGACTTTTTGCTCTATCTTCCATGGTTTAAAGCGACAAAACGCTAGAATATTTGACATTCCAGAGATTTTTTCGATAAAAATAATGTTTCGAGCCCGATAGCGGCCGAACCGTTGGTCGTAGCTAAAATCTGATTGACCCATCAAATTAGCAAATTGCGCGATCTACAGAAAAGGTCTAGTAACTTTTTGCCCTATCTCCATTGGTTTGGCCGAAAAACGTGATTATGTGCAATTTTTTTTGTAATTTTCACGTGAAAACTTTGTTTTTGGGGTCGATAGCGGCGAAAAAAATTGGTCGGAGGTCAAAATTAAACAAAGGTTAGATTTAGGAAATAATATGATCTACAAAAAAGGTTAAGTGACTTTTTTACTATATCTCCATTAGTTTGACCGCAAAACGCGATTAAGTGAAAATATTTTGAAATTTTCGCCTACAAATTTACAATTCCGGGGTTGATAGCGGCTAAACGGTTGGTCGTAGCTCAAAACAAATTGTCTTTTCGATGTAGGAAATCACGTGATCTACAAAAAAAGTTCAGTAACATTTTGCCCTATCCTCAACGGTTTGGCCGCATAACGCGTTTTAAATCGAGATTTTGTTTTCTGAGCTCTATTTCACACAAAATCTTAGTTATAGCCCAGATTAAAAATTTGATTTTAATACAAAATAATGCGATCTACACAAAAGGTCTAGTGACCTTTTTCTCTATCTTCCATGATTTAGCCGTAAAACGTGATTATATTGAAAATTTCACTTAAAAACTTATTTTTCGTGCTCGATAGTGGCCGAACCATTGGCCCTAGCTTAAATGTAAAACTTTTTGTAAGTAGCTATTTATAGGATCTACAAAAAAGGTCCAGCAGCTTTCTATCGTTAATCTTTCCGTAAGCCTGATAAATGCTCTAAATGGCTAATTCTTTGTCGTCACTTTTAGGTGTTTTAAATTTTGCAACTATAATTAGTGCGATTCATGCTGGTTCCATATTGACTTTGTATTACAACGTTAACGAGTGACTAAAACCCCCATCCACATCGGGAGTTTGCTGAGCGTTAGTGAAGCTTCAATAGTAGATAGGGACAGAGTGTTTTTATTTTTTTATTTTATAAAATATTAGTTCATTGTCAAAACTCTGGCGTGGAATGATAATTTCCGAAGTAATTTTAAACCCCCTGATCACCGTTTTATTTTGATAAAAATTTACTGTACACATGTTCTTGTAGCACAGACGCACATTTCCCAGAAAAGTACCACGCGTTCTTATAACCTCCGATAACATTAACCCCCCCCTCCCGAGAATTTCCTGGTTGATGAACTCCTGATTAAATTAAACCCCCTGATCAACTTAATAATCTGATAAAGGTAGTTTTACATTTATTTACACTATATCTGTTTACACAACAGCTGACCAGTGCAGACTTTTATCCCAAGCGTTGTACCGACTAAACCAGAGATCGTAGCTCAAATCCGAGGGTAAAAGAGGAAGACAAAATTAAATTTCCGACAAGAAAGGTCCAGTCACTTTTTGTCGTATCTCTAACGGTTAAGCCACAAAATGCCCTTAGAGTCAAAACTTTGATTAAAACTGGAAAATGCAATAAAATATGTCTAATACTATTCCGAATTCCGCTTATCCCCATTTTTGCCAACACCCCAAAAGGGGGCCTAGGGTGTGTCATTAACCCCCGGTAACATTACCCCCCCCGGGATTTCCTGGTATGACCAGATAACCTCCTGAGTACATTAAACCCCCTATTGTGTTAACCCCCCCCCCGGTAACATTATACCCCCCTGGGAATTTCCTGGCATGACCACATGTCCGAATTTTACAAATCAGTAAATCTCTTAACCCCCCTTGGGAAGTTCCTGGTATGACAAGATCACCCCCTGATGTCTTAACCCCTGGTAACGCTAATCCCCCCCTTGGAATTTCCTGGCATTATATAATGTCCGAATTTGACCTATCACCAAATTATTCTTATTCCCGAATTTGGCTAACACCCAAAAGGGGGCATGGGGGCGTAGCCCCCAGCGAGCCGAAGGCGAGTTGTATATTATAACGTTGGAATATCTGTGAAATGTCAATACACTGGTGCATGAACCTGACTTTACTCGTATGACATCTAATTTGCTCATAACATCTACTTGTTCTAACAAAAGCAGCAAAACAGTGTGCTAGGTCCCTCGCTTCCGTTATCTACGTGCCATTTAACTCAATAGCAGGGCACCCTTAAACTATTGGTCAAAGTATTATTTATTTATTCTTACTATGCAATTTTTATTTGTATTGTGACTTAAAGGTAATACTATTTACCGTATAAGTTACAAGTAAAAGAAATCCGTTTGTTATCACTCAATACGGTAGCCTAAATACATTGAAGGCTATTATTCTTAGTCTAATGAGTGCATTGTTTGTAAAAAGCTAAAAGAACAGTTAGTAAGGATAAGCACAGCGGGCCATCCATTGTTACTTTGAGATCCCAGATATCTCTAAAATGTATAGTGTCATCGGCCTCGTCAGCTAGCTCGTCCGTGCCCACTTCGACCCCACCACTAGTGTCACAGCCATTGGAAAAGAAAAGAATGTATACTGTGGAAGTGTAGAATAACTACAACAATCTAAAGAGCAAATACCATATTTTCTCGAATATAAAAACTAACCAAGAACCAACCTGCGCATGTTGACCGCGTCCAACAGCTCAATAAAGAAATATAACAGGACTTTTCCGGACATTTAACATAGTTCAGTGAAACAAAAAATCAGTAACACCACGTTTCGAGATCAGCAATCTGATTTCTTTTTCAGGTAAATAACTAACCTAATACATAATTACAAAGTAGGTTAAAATAAGCATATCATACCAAAGCGTTTAGCACGCCTGTCAAGAATCACAACCACCATGTTGCGTGTCAAATTCACTAACTGTAAAACATGCACTTAATAAAAAACTATACACAGCACTAATCATTAAAACGTAACTACAGAATACAGGTCACAATACGTCACATTCGTCTACCAACCACCTACGAATGTTGAGCTTATAACATTGCAATGTTTTTGTACGTTACTGATTTTTTGTTTCACTGAACGATGCCAAGTGTCCGGAAAAATCATGCTTCCCTCACAATCCTTCCATCGTCAAAAATAAACTTCAAACAAAGAAAAGAAAGGGCATTGGAAAGATAAAATATTCTTCTAAACCGATGCATACACATTTACGGACTCGTCCTATACCATTCTTGACTCATCTGTTGTTGCCTATAAGTAAGTTCGAGACTCCGCAATCCAGACAAGTTCTGTTGGCACCAGACCCCTGCGAGATACCTAGAAAAGGTGGGAGACACAAGAGTGACGATGGCGAGTTTTAGTTCAGTACAAACGTTATATAGTAATTTGTTTCTGTTGGACATAAGACTAACTCTCACAAGAAGTTTTAAAGTTGTGTATTTTCTGCTAGGTATTGACAAGGACTGCTCTTGTACAAATTATGTTACCCCAGATCTAAGCTTGTTTATAAATCACAACAACAAAGATACAATTTAAAGATTTTAATTTAATTAAGTCTCACCCCTATGCTTTCTTAAATATTAGTTGAACTTTTGCATCACAATTTTAGGATAAGTATTATACTTACAATAAAAGAAGCGGTTTCTGTATATTTACACACAAAAATTAAGCTTTAATAAATTAGAAGTTTAAAATTTGAGATCATGAATGCTATATAATAATATAAATTACAATTTACAGTGATATATAGTCGAGCTTATAACTTGGCAATGTTTCGTACGTTAATGTAAATCATTTTGGGATATCGAATCAATCCGGTATTGATAAATGTATTTGTTCTCCAGGTAACTAATTTAAGCAAGCGGGCTATGTTTAGCACAACAGCAGATCTTGTAACGATGTTTAATTTAAAGTTTTTATTTATGGCTAATAAGAGGTTGTGTGCAGGTAAGCAGAAACCGTGTATTGCGTTTACATTTGTGGCTATTTGATATCCTTGTTAAACATGAGGGTTCCAGGTTCAATTGGGAAGGTTCAAACACAATCCACATCTTGAAGTTTGGTGGGACCAGGTAGGAGTAGTACATTATGAGCTAATTCTTGTTTGCCAAATTGTAATAATCATTTCATTTATTTCAAATGTTTAAAATGTCCTATTGCAAGATAAAAGACAGAGTAGCAATTGAAATATAATTAGTATAATTTTGTATTACACATCACAGAGTTTATCCCTCAAGTCCTTATTTTCTTTTCTACGCTGTTTTAATTGTTAACGTATAGTACTGTACTTAGTACTAGTAGACACAACTCAAGTGAAGGTTTTTTGTCGACTACTGGAATTATCTTTATGAGCTTGACGAGTTTATTTGTAATGTTGTAACATGTCATTTTTACAGGGGGCGTAAATAAGGCATTTTTCTTTTTTTTTGAGGGATGAATATTTTTAGTTTTTAATGACATGTTAAGATCTTTATTTCTTCCAACTACAATAATACTCCAGTAACTCAAAATCAATGCAGGAGACGTCAGCTGGCGGGGTCCGGCTCGACCGGGTAAGACACGAACTTTCAGGATAAATCCGCCGGAGTTCACTTGAAGGGCTGAAGCGCCTTACAGCGGACGGCTCAGGTACTACTGTACGTAAGTACCCTGTACCTGGCTGACTCGCTCTCTCAGTCGGGGTCGTCGAGTCAGAGTCACTGCCTCCACATACGACGCGATAAGATGCAAGTAAGTCCTAGCCGTGGAAGGTACTTAATTTACCTGCCAAAACACGTTTTTGTCTGCACTTGCCTAGTCACTAACGATACGATAGGTATACGAGATTACGTTCTTAAGCTGCTAATAAAATATTACTTTAGATATAAAATATAGCAAGAAATTAAATCAGTACGAATTGGACTGAATTTTATTACGAGTAACGAGAACTTTGTATTTAGTTATATTGTTTCTTTTCGAGGCCGCTGGATAGCTTGACGTACGTTGGCACGAGAGTTCCTTATTTACGAGTTGAATTAGCAACAGTCGTGTTAGGGAACGTTTAGGTAGGAGAACAGTCATCCTAAAGCAAATGCTGACGCCTGCCCTTTATTTCCTTTCGTTTCCGAGTCGGCGATGTTTGAAGTCAGTTGCTCCGTTGATCATCGGTGCTGTATTTGCTTCGGCTTAATGGTTTTACATTAATTCTGGTCTGAGCTGAACTTGGAAACTACCTCTATTTTCGAACCCTTGATTTTACCCCTCTTGATTTTATCCCTGACCCTTTTAAAGTTATAATGTCACTAAATACTGCATAATCTTCACGAGACAGACCGGATTTTTCATTCCTTGTGCGTGTAGCGCAGACACATGTACTTTAACGAGACTATACTGGAACTTTCCAGGATTAGCATTTAATACTGCATTCATCATAGTAATATAAACAACCGAGATGACATAAACTACAACAAGCATAGTCACTGTCAGTAAGTAGGCTATCTTTATGCTTTCAACAATTTAAACTGCCACTGTCGTTTGGTATTTAACAAACTTTCACAATCTTTTAATATATATTATATATATTAATATACTAATTTCATTCTCAAACTTATGACCATGATTTTAACCTTAAATAATTTTAAATTTCAAGACCAAAATTACCTTCAAACAAAAGGAACTGCTATGGGCACACGGATGGCTCCTTCTTATGCCAATCTTTTTATGGGACTATTGGAAAAGAATTTTTTAACCAGTCAAAATTATAAACCTGTAATTTGGTTCAGGTACATAGATGATATTTTTATAATATGGCAGCATGGTATCAAAGAACCTAACGACTTTCTTTTAACCTCAATAAATTTAGCATTTTAAAATTTACATGGTCTATCTCACCAGATTCAGTAACATTCTTGGATACTGATGTATTTATTGAAAATCACAATTTGAAAACAAAAATTCATGTCAAAGACAGTAACAAAATGCAATATTTGCATTTCACCAGCTGCCATCCAGTTCACATTAAAAATCTATACCCAAGAGTTTATCAATAAGAGCAAAAAATCTTTGTAGCAATCAATCTGACTTCCATAACTACATAAACAGACTGTCCCATGTACTTTTTGAAAGGGGGTATCCAAAAAATCTTGTTGATAGACAAATCAGAGCACCTAAAAATATTTCCAGTGCTATTAATCCTAATGATCCTAAATTTATCACCCAATATTTTCCTGGCCTTCATAAAGTCAACAAAATTCTAAAGGTTTCTTTTCCTATTTTGGAATCTTCCCCTGAAACTAGAAATTTATTTTCTAAGCCCCCCAAAGTAATTTTTAAAAAACCTCCAAATTTACAAAACATTCTCTCTAGACCGAAATTAAAGTATGAAGGCAATACAAAAAGTAATAACATCAAATGTAATGTGTGCAATCCTTGTAACAAGCCAAGATGCGGCATTTGTAAGATGTTAATAAATTCTAAATCGTTTAAAAGTAGCACAACTGAAAAAGAATATCCTATTAAAGGTAACATTGATTGCACTACAAAAAACATAATTTATCAACTAACCTGTAAATTCTGTCCCAAAGACTATATTGGAAAAACCATCACTCCATTAAGAGTGAGAATGACCAATCATCGATTTGATGTTGCTCATCAAAATTATGAGAGACCATTATCTGCTCATGCGATTCAACACAATCAAAATAAATGAGAAAATTGCTTCAGCCTAAAAGGAATTTACCATTTAGAGCCAAACCCCAATCAAAATACCAATCTGATAAATTTAAGAAATGATGAAATCGCACATCAATTAATTTTAAAATCAAGGCATCCAGATGGGTCGAACCTAAGATGATTCTCTTTTCCTTTTTATAACAAAAAAATTTTAGTTCTATGTAAACATTTACAAATATTCTACATACAGCTGATTGGGATCTTGTTGTTTATGGTATTTATTTGTTAAAATTTTATTTTGGTTATGTCTTTTGTTTTTGGTTTGAGTTCTGTTTATATGTTTTAATTCAGTGTGTTCTGATGAAGGGTTGTGTCAACTCGAAAACTAAACATGAGCACTGAATTTTTGTTTCTGTTTTTGCGTACACTATAAAGTACTTCGAAGAGTATTGAAGCCGATTGGCATTGCAGAAGATCTATAAGCCTACTGGTATTGTGTTTTTCTTTATCTCCTTTTGAACAATGAACAGAAACTCGGGCCACTTCAATTGTTTAGATAAATCTTCTTATCTGCAGCAATTTAGATATCACGCCAACAAAATTGCTAAGTTAAATTGCCACATCATGTTTTTGACAGCTTGCCTATCCTTAAATCTCACACCACGTGGCCTGCAACCCAAATTTCCACTAACTGGTCTTCCCCCTGAAATTCACAGTAGTGTTATTGGTTTAGCCATAAAAACTAGCTTTGAATTAACTAATCTAGTTTTGAATTCATACAAGACTCTTGCCCAACACCACGGAAAAACAACTTAAACTGCTACATTCGGGTAAGACACGAACTTTCAGGATAAATCCGCCGGAGTTCACTTGAAGGGCTGAAGCGCCTTACAGCGGACGGCTCAGGTACTACTGTACGTAAGTACCCTGTACCTGGCTGACTCGCTCTCTCAGTCGGGGTCGTCGAGTCAGAGTCACTGCCTCCACATACGACGCGATAAGATGCAAGTAAGTCCTAGCCGTGGAAGGTACTTAATTTACCTGCCAAAACACGTTTTTGTCTGCACTTGCCTAGTCACTAACGATACGATAGGTATACGAGATTACGTTCTTAAGCTGCTAATAAAATATTACTTTAGATATAAAATATAGCAAGAAATTAAATCAGTACGAATTGGACTGAATTTTATTACGAGTAACGAGAACTTTGTATTTAGTTATATTGTTTCTTTTCGAGGCCGCTGGATAGCTTGACGTACGTTGGCACGAGAGTTCCTTATTTACGAGTTGAATTAGCAACAGTCGTGTTAGGGAACGTTTAGGTAGGAGAACAGTCATCCTAAAGCAAATGCTGACGCCTGCCCTTTATTTCCTTTCGTTTCCGAGTCGGCGATGTTTGAAGTCAGTTGCTCCGTTGATCATCGGTGCTGTATTTGCTTCGGCTTAATGGTTTTACATTAATTCTGGTCTGAGCTGAACTTGGAAACTACCTCTATTTTCGAACCCTTGATTTTACCCCTCTTGATTTTATCCCTGACCCTTTTAAAGTTATAATGTCACTAAATACTGCATAATCTTCACGAGACAGACCGGATTTTTCATTCCTTGTGCGTGTAGCGCAGACACATGTACTTTAACGAGACTATACTGGAACTTTCCAGGATTAGCATTTAATACTGCATTCATCATAGTAATATAACAACCGAGATGACATAAACTACAACAAGCATAGTCACTGTCAGTAAGTAGGCTATCTTTATGCTTTCAACAATTTAAACTGCCACTGTCGTTTGGTATTTAACAAACTTTCACAATCTTTTAATATATATTATATATATTAATATACTAATTTCATTCTCAAACTTATGACCATGATTTTAACCTTAAATAATTTTAAATTTCAAGACCAAAATTACCTTCAAACAAAAGGAACTGCTATGGGCACACGGATGGCTCCTTCTTATGCCAATCTTTTTATGGGACTATTGGAAAAGAATTTTTTAACCAGTCAAAATTATAAACCTGTAATTTGGTTCAGGTACATAGATGATATTTTTATAATATGGCAGCATGGTATCAAAGAACCTAACGACTTTCTTTTTAACCTCAATAAATTTAGCATTTTAAAATTTACATGGTCTATCTCACCAGATTCAGTAACATTCTTGGATACTGATGTATTTATTGAAAATCACAATTTGAAAACAAAAATTCATGTCAAAGACAGTAACAAAATGCAATATTTGCATTTCACCAGCTGCCATCCAGTTCACATTAAAAATCTATACCCAAGAGTTTATCAATAAGAGCAAAAAATCTTTGTAGCAATCAATCTGACTTCCATAACTACATAAACAGACTGTCCCATGTACTTTTTGAAAGGGGGTATCCAAAAAATCTTGTTGATAGACAAATCAGAGCACCTAAAAATATTTCCAGTGCTATTAATCCTAATGATCCTAAATTTATCACCCAATATTTTCCTGGCCTTCATAAAGTCAACAAAATTCTAAAGGTTTCTTTTCCTATTTTGGAATCTTCCCCTGAAACTAGAAATTTATTTTCTAAGCCCCCCAAAGTAATTTTTAAAAAACCTCCAAATTTACAAAACATTCTCTCTAGACCGAAATTAAAGTATGAAGGCAATACAAAAAGTAATAACATCAAATGTAATGTGTGCAATCCTTGTAACAAGCCAAGATGCGGCATTTGTAAGATGTTAATAAATTCTAAATCGTTTAAAAGTAGCACAACTGAAAAAGAATATCCTATTAAAGGTAACATTGATTGCACTACAAAAAACATAATTTATCAACTAACTTGTAAATTCTGTCCCAAAGACTATATTGGAAAAACCATCACTCCATTAAGAGTGAGAATGACCAATCATCGATTTGATGTTGCTCATCAAAATTATGAGAGACCATTATCTGCTCATGCGATTCAACACAATCAAAATAAATGAGAAAATTGCTTCAGCCTAAAAGGAATTTACCATTTAGAGCCAAACCCCAATCAAAATACCAATCTGATAAATTTAAGAAATGATGAAATCGCACATCAATTAATTTTAAAATCAAGGCATCCAGATGGGTCGAACCTAAGATGATTCTCTTTTCCTTTTTATAACAAAAAAATTTTAGTTCTATGTAAACATTTACAAATATTCTACATACAGCTGATTGGGATCTTGTTGTTTATGGTATTTATTTGTTAAAATTTTATTTTGGTTATGTCTTTTGTTTTTGGTTTGAGTTCTGTTTATATGTTTTAATTCAGTGTGTTCTGATGAAGGGTTGTGTCAACTCGAAAACTAAACATGAGCACTGAATTTTTGTTTCTGTTTTTGCGTACACTATAAAGTACTTCGAAGAGTATTGAAGCCGATTGGCATTGCAGAAGATCTATAAGCCTACTGGTATTGTGTTTTTCTTTATCTCCTTTTGAACAATGAACAGAAACTCGGGCCACTTCAATTGTTTAGATAAATCTTCTTATCTGCAGCAATTTAGATATCACGCCAACAAAATTGCTAAGTTAAATTGCCACATCATGTTTTTGACAGCTTGCCTATCCTTAAATCTCACACCACGTGGCCTGCAAACCCAAATTTCCACTAACTGGTCTTCCCCCTGAAATTCACAGTAGTGTTATTGGTTTAGCCATAAAAACTAGCTTTGAATTAACTAATCTAGTTTTGAATTCATACAAGACTCTTGCCCAACACCACGGAAAACAACTTAAACTGCTACATTTGGAGATTTTTAATAAGTATCAAGACGCAATTTATGACCTTAATATAATATTATCAAACTCACAGAAATTTATATCTAAAAAATTCAATTCGTTACATCTCAAGTTGTCAAATCTGCAAGCGAATTCTAAAAACTATTGCAATTCAGCTGATAAATACCAAAATAATAGTCCAATTTCAAAT
The DNA here is from genome assembly GCF_021130785.1 of Homalodisca vitripennis. Lineage (NCBI taxonomy): Eukaryota > Metazoa > Arthropoda > Insecta > Hemiptera > Cicadellidae > Homalodisca > Homalodisca vitripennis. The sequence goes on from NW_025776740.1 coordinate 12,036, forward strand.
CATTTATGTACTGGTAATAGTTCAATTTCTGATAAAAAATAACCTACCTCTACTCCCCACTATCAACTCAGATTCTTATCCTTGTACTCCACAACAAGCCTTTCGACAAACATCTTCATGTGTTACTGAAAACATTCTTGATCATCTAAATTTACTTCCAAATTTCCCAATAATTTCTACGTCTTCCTTTGAAATCCCTTCCAATTCCTGCGATAACCATCCTTCCAATTCTTCCGATAACACTCCTCTGCAAACTACAACTTCTATTGAAACCATAAATACCAAGAATACCATGTGTGGCGTGACGACCACACGTAATTTAATTTAAAAAGTTCTCGGGTTCTAATTCGGACACGGTGATGGAAACTAGCCCAGGTTGCTGTAATAGAAATTCTCTCTCCTCGGTTGGCCAAATAAAACAATTTAGTTTATTGCGAAAACAATTTGAATTTTATTGCATAATTTAGAATCAGTTGAACAATTACAAATTTAGAACGGGAGAGAGAGAGCGAGAGAGCAATTTCACGCGAGCTTGACGCGTTCAAAACCCTGGCACGACTGCGACTCAGAACAACGAACTCCAGGGAGCAGCGTTGTTCCAGACGCTACCTCAGCAAATTCCTGCCTGTTTACCACCCAGTAACTGCGCAGCTGCTCTGGGTATGGAAAGTTACCAGGCTTACTGCTGACAGACTTGGACTTACAATTCATGTGCTGAATTAAACTATATATCTTCTCCACCGGCACTGCTTAACCTAATAAGTCTGACTGCATATATTAATTACTCGTTACTACAATTAGATGTTATGCTGAATAAAAATAAAATATATTACTGATAATTTAATATTTTAAATTGGCTGATTAAGACCGCATACGATGTTACCGGTCTGGTCTTAGAACTATATGCTGGGGTCGTCACACTCCCCCCACCTTAAAACCATACTTGTCCCCAAGTATGAGGAACCATCAGCCAGCAGCCAGAAGAAAAGTCTCTAATCTGCAGGGGAGGATCTCTGTCCTATCCTTTAGCAAGAAAATCTTAGTATATGTTCATTGATTACCATGCCAGCTGTCACTCAGTAGCCTCAACTAAATGAAATTTAAATAAACAATTGAGTTCCCTAAAAAGGCAGAAATTTCTTTTAATTAAAAAAAAGTATGCAAACGCGATACGTAATTCTTTAATTCAATCCGATCGCTCGCTCTCTTCTCAATGATTGAACACAAAAGATTTCAGGGTTATAATACATTTATCATGGTATACTATGATACTAATTCAAGACCAGTCATTAACATCAGATAACCATTATCTCTAATGACCCAAATACGACTACCTAACCAGTAACAAATTTAAAGCAATACGCAGTACAAGGGAACTAACCAGTGCTTCTAAACTTAATCTATAATACTTAAACATTTCAAGTTGAACTACAACACAACTACATTTAATTAATCTGTTTTAGCACTCCAGGATAACTATGGTTTGATGGGTTTAATTTTAATGATCAAAAATATTAGTTGATAACATACCACATTTTGCAGAGCCTAATTAAATTTAAAATAATTATAAAGTGGTAGTCTTCTTTGTGAATTTTGAACGCTACTCCCCCATTCCTGGTTAAGCCTCGTGGGTTTTCACTCGGGGCTGGTTTCCTCAGTCACCCCTACTATGGATTATAATGGAGTTATCCTGAGTTAGTTCACTTGTACATCGACTATAACACAAAACCATTATAATATACACAGCCAACAAGTAGCATGTCATGAATGACGTCAAACTTAACTAACAAAATAAATCATTAAGAAACATCCTCAAGAATAGTACAAAAATTGCTAACATCTTAATTGTTCTTATTAAGCTACTAAGGCATCGACCAAACCATTACAGTACTACATTCCATATGGGCCCTGACAAAAGGACTTAAAACTAGTGGCTCGACCCAGTTTAGTGGGTGGCCGTTACACTGTAAATGCAAGGGGGGTCTCTGGAAAAGCGGTTCAAAAAACCTTTCATCTTCTAAAAAGTTTGCGTTGACGTTCTTCTGAACATCCAACAACTGGAGGACAAATTCCTCACACTTCTCGACCTTCTTCAGTTTCATGGCAGAAACAACAACAACAAAAAAAAACAAACTAAAACTAAAGGTTTCCGCCCCCCACGCTTGGTTTTTAAGGGCATTGTGGACCTGGGGGCTCCCCAAGGTTTTCACCTCGCTTACCCCTGGAAACAGGGTAGCTCACCGAGACCTTCCTCCTACATTCCATTACATTCTACTGATGCCTTAGAGCTTAAAATTAACCTAAGCCAAACATATTCATATAGAACTCACAATTCACTTATAAGAAAACTAACAAACAACTTACAACTTTACTACATCGGCCAGACTGGAGACGTTACAACCGCTTAGTTGGTTGCGCAAGCCAACTAGGCAGTTGCGACAAGTTAGTCTAACAATTACTGTTGAACGCATGGGCATCAAGCCAACAATGGGTTACACAGTCCAGAACTTTGGGGTAAAGGTAGGATCAGGGTTAAGGGTATGTTTGGATGGCCGGCAGGTCCTTCCTGTGCCCCATGTGGTTGTCTCACATATTTATTTCACTTACGTTTTGTCAATCACTTAAAATTTTAGCCAAATATCGAATAATTTTTAAAATTATATCTCCAAGTCTGCCTGATCAGAACACAAGATTAGTTACAACATTCCACAACACTACAATTTTACAAATTAAAACGTTACATCTAAAAACATGGTTACATCAACAATCACCAATCTAACATAAATACGAGTATATTCCTTAATACATCTTCCAGTGTCTCCTTTAACAACTGTCCCGTGTGCACACATCTCTCAACACAACTCGACTAGTCAACCACAATTAACACAAATCGATCATTCCTTACTCAAGGCCTTTGAAAGATTATTCTGTCACAGCATTAACACGAATTTCTGGAGCAATCGGTATGGAGTTTGCCAAGCAAAACTTCCTCACCATACCACAGTGAGTTGAGGGACTCACACTTATTCAGAGTGTCATTACTCACAGTTACAAAGCTTGTATCACGTCCCGCAGTCGCTCGAGATTAACAACTTCGACTGCTTCCACGTTCTGTTCAACATCGTTTATCTCTCCAGGGTTCACACCCTCTTGGTCTCCTTCAGGACTGTCTAGTGACGTCAGGCCTCTCACTTTTGCGAAGACCTCGGTCAGAGTGGCGGAGCGACGCTGTCGGCGACGGTCCCGGCGACTCGACCACCATGCCATCACAGGCATAACAAATCTGTAACACATGTACACAAGCATCAGGATTGACACTAACCCAAAAAATACCAGCAGCTGCCACTTTTGCAGCATAAAATCTTCGACCAAACAGAATGTGGGACTTCAGATGACGGACTACGTCCTCCGGACGGTACTCCTTAACACCTAATGTGCCCAGCCGTTCGTTCAGTCCCTGCAGGACTTTCACAGCCGTTTCCTGCTCAGAGCTAAACAGCTCCTTCTCCTCGCTTGTGTAAATTTCTTCCACATTTGGAAACACAATTTCACTTATCTGTTCTGAGAACACAGAGCTGCCGTGAATACGGGCAGGCACCTTGAATTCTTCAGAGACAACATCACACATATCAATTCCTCTAAATTCACCGACCCCCTTCACAACCGCGGAAGTTATATTCAGGGTCCCGTCACTAGTTAGACAGTTCAAAGTCAATCTGTGCTCCTCTGAGGCACTGTATATCCATCGGCTTGGAGTTTTGACAAGTACCGGGGACCTTAATCCCGATATTAATTTTCTACCACAGAGCCTCACTTGCTCGTAATGAAACATCTCAACCGCACAATTTGGTCTCTTGCTTACGCTTAACAGGACATTCGATAACGGGCAAACAATCAGTTGTTCCCCTCGACACTCTCGGTCGAACTCCAATTGATTGTACATCGAGTACATCAACCGATTCTTACTGATCAATAATTTTTGGGTACCAACTTCCCACTGGGTCCATACTTTGAGAGATGCATCATACACCGGATAGGTAATAAATAATATCATATAATTGGAACATCTTATTATCGTTTGAAAGAGGCAACCTCATCACTACCCTTAGGGTGTGAATCGTTGTATAACTATGAACAACCACAGCAGAATAAAATTGATGAATATTTTCTAATTTAACAGGTGAATACAATTTAGTCGTTGGAGGTATAACCTTTTCAATTTCCTTCAAAATTCTTAGATCCTCATGAGGTGTTAGCAAGTTACTGTCAACCTTCCCAGCTGCTAAGCTCTCAATTGCTTGATGGAATTTAGTTATCTTTCGTCTTGCACTACTTACTGTTTCTTTAGTATCCGAAAGCGCAGAACTTAACTTCAAATATTCAAAAAGAGTTTTTAACTGATAATGAGCAGCATTTGCTTGTGTGAAAATTTTAACCATTTGTTCATGCATATTAGAATGATATTTTTTCAATATAGAAATTACGTTATTTATTGTTTTTGCATGTGATACTATTTCCGCCTGCATATTTGCTAGAACAGTCACCTGCTCCTTAGCTTGATGCACTATTTCCTCGTTGGTGTTGTACAAATAATCCATTTTTCCGTCAATAATTTCTAAATCGCTATTCTCAAGTGTACCAAACAGAAACTTTAACACATGACCTCCTGCATCTACTAAACCTCGTTTTTCCACGTCTTTGTGGTAACAGTTTTATTAGATCATCAATTTCATTTAGGTATTCACTAACTGACTGCTGTAATAACACAAATTCGTAACGAAATCCGGCTTCCAATTGAATTAATGGAGAGTGTGAACTCATATTTTCATTAAGTAGATCTTCGAAAAATGTATTAAAATGATTCTTTACCTCAGTTACCAGGATACTTAGATTTCGGGATTCCTCTTCAATCTGCGTCAAGTTGTACTGCAACGTGACCCTCCAATGGCTGTCCGTCAGCAGCACATCTCTGCCTCCTTCAAATATGACCCCTTGCTGGAAGCAGCTTACTACTCCCAGGATTAGAAAAATCAATCCTAAAACAGAACTTCAAATTTATATCGAGTTTTACCTATACAACACGAAACACCAGTCCCATAAGCATGTCAAGCACTTCCCACTTGTCAAAGCACCACCGATATAATTCCCAACTATGGCACATAGTCTTCGAGGGGTGCTGGCCTCCTTTTTACACGTGGCAACCTATTTCCCGTACGAGGTGTGCCAACACTTGGTACAGGGATACCATCATCTGCTGATGGTGTTCCCTCACCAATACAGATATTCGAGTCTGGAATCTCGATATCGCCAACATCGTCGTCAACGTGCACTTCCGGCACCTGGTTCACCTTGGTTCTACTCACGTACGGCTTTACTCGATTCAATGTGAACCACGATTTCTCTATTTCTCACTTTCAAAACTAAATTCAACGACGATAACACCTTGACTATCCTGTAGGGACCTTTCCATAGTTTTGACAGTTTCTTCACTCTGTGACGTCCGATACTCGGCACGTGCAGCAGAACGTACTGGCCTTCCTCGTACAACGAATCCTTCACTTTCTTGTTGTACTGCCTTTCATACTTGGCCCTGGCCAATGCCTTACGTCGCGCAGCAACTTCATGGGTTTCCTTTAACTTCGCGCGCAGAGTCTCTACATGATCACCAAATACCTCGTTATCTTCCGTGATAGTCAAGTCACCCTCCATAGGAGCTTCCATTTTTCGCCCAAACAACATTTCGTACGGCGAAAATCCCGTAGCCTCATGGCTTTGACTGTTATAAGCCATAGTTATATATGGGAGATATTCATCCCAATCAGTCTGATGACGGTTCACAAAGTGACTAAGCATTTTGGCAATAGTCGCGTGTACTCTCTCTAGCCGACCATTACTCTGTGGGTGAAACCCTGTAGTCTGGATTTTCCTGATGTGCAGGAATTTGCACAACTGTTTGATCAGGTCAGAGGTTCGCCCCTTGATCTGTAATCAAAGCCTTGGGAACACCAAACTTAGTAATCACTCTCTGCACTAGGGCTCGAGCCAGCTGGTCTGCTGTTTGGTCAGGCAGTGGTATAAATTCACAATACCGTGTGAAATGATCCATCACACTCAAGATGTACACGTTTCTCGACTCACTGATGGGCAAGGGCCCTACTATGTCGGCTGCCACTACTTCGAAAGGAACCTTGGGCTCGTTAAACAACGTTCCAAGGGGGGCCTTTGCCTTTCAATAGTTGGTTCGTTGACTACAACTGTGGCACGAACGCACATAGTCTAATACGTCCTTATCCATGCCCTTCCACCAGAATGTTGCCTTAATACGGTCTAATGTCTTAGCCACCGCTGCATGTCCCGTCGTTGGCAGGTCATGGTTCAACCTGATTACCTCACAAGTAAGAGATGAGGGGACCACAATCTTCTTGTCACCTCCGCTCACTCTGTACAGGATCTTTTCTGGGCTCAACTTAAAACACTTGGCCTTCCTTAACTCTTGACAATAAGGATCATTCTTTTGATGCTCACGCAGTGTGGCAAGGTCAACCACAGGGAGCTCGTCCCTGCGAGTAGCTGCGCACATAGCTCTACTGAGAGCATCAGCGTTGGTATGTCTCTTTCCCGGCTTGTGTTCCATGGTGTAAGTGAACTCAGCAAGCCTCAACGCCCACCTCATTAGTCTACTACTTGGATCTTTCAAAGATAACATCCACTTTAGTGCTGCGTGATCTGTCACAGCCTTAAATTCACGGCCTAATAAATAACATCTAAAATACTTTGTAGCCCATACTAAACCTAGCAGTTCTCTTTCGGTCGTAGAATAATTCCTTTCAGCAGGAAAAAGAGTGCGAGAAGCGTACGCGACTGGATGTTCTTCTCCATCTACTTCTTGGGACAATACAGCCCCTAGAGCGTCAATACTGGCATCAGTAGCCAAGGTGAACGGCTTACTGAAATCGGGGAAGACCAACACTGGTGATGAGACTAGCTTCTGCTTAAGTGTCTCAAACGCAGTTTGGCACTCTTGATCCCAATCGAAATCCTTCCCTTGCTTGGTTAAGTCAAAAAGAGGTTTCCCAATGGCAGCAAAGCCTTCTATGAACCGGTGGTAATATCCGGCCAAACCTAAAAAGGACCGTACATCTTTTACAGTCTTAGGTACAGGGAATCCCTCTACAGCCTTAACCTTTCCTGGGTCGGGTTCTACACCATGGCCAGTTATTACATGACCCAGGTAGTTAACCTCGCCTACTGCAAATTTACATTTACTGAGTTGCACGCTCAAATTCACATTACGTAGCTTACTCAACACCTCACTCAAATGCGACAAATGCGAAGCCAAATCTTTCGAGAACAAGATAATATCGTCCAGATACACTAAACACTTTTCTCCTTTTAATCCCATAAGAACTGAATCCATCAGGCGCTGAAATGTTGCAGGCGCCGTAGACAGTCCAAAGGGCATACGTAGATACTCATAGTGACCTCCTGGCACATTAAAGGCAGTTTTCGGTCGACTTTCCTCATCTACCATAATCTGATGATAACCACTTCTCAAGTTAAGTGTAGTATACATGGTACAACCTCCCAGCGAGTCAAGTGTCTCAGCGATGTTGGGTAGAGGATATACATCAGGTACAATCACAGCGTTGACTGCTCTAAAGTCTACGCAGAAACGATATTTCTTACTGCCATCCACAGATTTTTTCGGGACGATGACTACAGGCGACGCCCACGGGCTATGACTAGGAGTTATTATTCCCTTGTCCAGTTGGTCTTTAATCAACTCATCCACTATGGGTTTCTGATGAAATGGAACCCGATAAGCTTTCTTATAAATGGGCGCAGCATTTCCCGTATGGATAACGTGTTTTACGGCCGATGTGCATTGCAGAGGCTGGGCCTCACTATGCGCAAACACGTCCCTGTATTCCTCTAGTACTCTTTTAACCTCTTGTCGCTCGGGTAGTCTCAAATGGCTAAGTTTTTCATCTACACATTTATCAAACGATTCGTATTCTTTGATAGCTAGTCCTACTCGCTTCGTTGTCACATCTACATCATCCAAGATGGTCTTCCGCATCAACTCTGCGAGTTTCAGCTTTCCCTCTTCATTGAGGTGTAGCCCATGCTTGGTATACAAGCGCCTAGTAAACCTTCCTCGCATCTCACAGAAGGACATCCTTCCCCGTCCCTCCGAATTGGTTCTTTTTACGAAGGATCTAAGTAGATCATTCGCTCTCTTCAGATCTCCTATTACATTCTTGTCGAACCTATCAGGAATTCCCATAACTACAATGCGAGCATTCCACTTATTAGGTATTGCTTGAAAGGCTTGTTGTAGGGTGCGCGAGTAAGGAGCACCTCTATCCACGTCGTTGGTTCCTGCCATCACCAGTACCGTATCACCCTGAGTCAGCTGTGCAATCTCTCTTTTAAGATTACTCATCCATCTTTAAGCTTACCATTAGGTACAAACCACGAACTGAGCTCAAAGTTCCCTGGCAACCTCTCTTCCAATAGCTGCTGAATTCCGCGACCGTGACTATCCGCTATCAAGACTATCTTACGTTTTACCTTATCTATCGTATCGTTACTAACTGATTCCACTATTCCAAATTTAGAATTTACCGTAAGGGATACTTCTTCGCCACTTACATTCACAGCCTTCGCCCAACATTTATTGTTCACTATTTTCGTTAATACTCGTGCCAAATACACGCCCTGTATGGTAAGACCCACTGGTTCGACCACTACATCCGAACCCTCCAGATTATCATTAGTCGTAGATCTAAATTTGCTTAACTTCAACTGAACCAGTTTCTCACTCCGCGCGGGTATTGTGACATCTTTTGCGTTATACACGTAATTCTCTATACAACTGTCCTGGCGTTTAGTCACTCGGACAACCTCAGGTGTCGTAGTAGGGGCCTGTGCCTTTTCGTGGCGCGGCGCAACTACTGGCCTACCTGAATCGGGGACACTCTCACCCCTGTGCAACCGATTTAACCAAATGTCATTTCCAGACATACGGAGAACACCTTCCGTGATGTCTATCGATGCACTTCCCTCTTTCAGAATATCACAACCTAACACGGCTAAATACCCACGGGGTAGGTTACTCACAACAAAGTTCCCTTTCACCGGCACACCCGGCTTTAACATCAAAGTCACTTTTTGTCTGCCGTAAATCTTCAGAGTTCGTCCTGAAATTCCCCGGATAATCAAGTCAGGCTTTGTCATCGGAGCTACAGCGGCTCCACGTTTGATGAGCGACACCTGAGCACCGGTATCAATTAATATCTTTCCCTCGGCATTATCCACACGCCCCATGGCAACTAGTTCCTCGGCTAAATCTTTCACAACCGGAACTATTCGTATTTCTTTATCTACTCGGGCGGTTTCACGACTCTTAACTAAGGCTCCTACTCTAGGTTCACAAGTGTTCTTTCCAGTCGTTACATTTCTTTTCGTCGCCTTGGCCCGCGGTTGTGGCTCAGTTACTCTCGGGGACGGGTGGCGGCGACTCCACTGGCCCCTGCCCCGTTTCCCGACTGACTAGCACTAGGAGTGCTGTTTGGAAGTTTTACGGGACAATCCTTTTGTCTGTGCCCTGGCTTATTACATCGCCAGCACCTCAAGTCATTACTGGGTCTACTAAATCCCCTATTGTCCCGACACTCACGAGACGTGTGCCCCGGATTATGGCACCGATAACAAACAAGGTCAGTTTGAAAAACCTTCCGTTCATCTGTAGCGCGAGACGGATCTTTCGATTGCTTCAAAATGTGATCAATTGCCACCGCTGTAGTGACGGCTTCTCGGATGTTAGTAGGGAATTTTAGTCTCGTCTGATCACCAACGTGTCCAATAAGACCTCGGGTAAAAGCATCCAAAGCTCTACGATCGGCTTCTTCCCTTAGTGCAGCATTAACTTCTGGATTTGCAGTGACTCGCACTGTCTTTTCATTTAATGTCCGCACTCGATCAGCAAAAGCTTCAATCGTTTCACCCCTCCGTTGCTGTATTACAGACAACTGCTGGAAGTAACAATCTTTCGGAGCTTTGTCACTAAACCGTTGTGTCAAAACTTCTTTAAATCCCGCATAAGTACTCAACCGGCCTTGATCCTCCGATCGAATAAAACTCAAGGCGGTTCCAGCCAATCTCAATTTAGCAACCCTTAATTTTTCGTCGTTTCCCCAATGACTTAATTCACCGACATTGTCGATACTCTCAAAGAAGTGGAGAACAGCCTCCGGCTTTCCTCCATCAAAGGGAGTGATCGAGCCTACCATGTCGAACGTAGGTCGTTCTGTATGACCTCGCAAAGTTTCGTCCAACATGGTGTTCAGGTGGTCACTTCGATCCAACCTAGCATGACCAAGAGTCTCCAACCGTTCAGTTACCGCATCAATGGCTTCCTGGAGGTCCATTTCTTGCCCTCCAATACTAACGCGACCAGCCATTGTCAATCAGTTCAGGCACACTTACTTTCAAAAAGTGGACAAGTCCCAACTTAGTTTTCCAAAAATAATTTTAAAAGATTTTTCTCAATTAAATTTTCAATTAAATAATTATGTGCTCTCTCCCGTTTGTGAAAAGTAATTAAAATCAAGAAATAATTTTAATTTATCGACTTGCAATCAATCAATCAACTTTCAATTCAGCTCTAATCAATCCACTTTTTTTCTAAGTCCTGAACACTAATCAAATACGAAGTTACACCACGATTTATTCTAAGTCAAGACAACCTACTATGTCTGAGCAAAGAATAATTCCAATATTTCAATATTTACTTTTTCCTTAAAATTACCCAAAAATATTTAAAATACCTTTTAACTATCACTCAATTCATCATACAATTCATCACGAATGTCGAAACCTATTCCACAAAATTTAATCTTCTTTCTTCGTGCCTGTAAATAAACTTAGCAAACTAACTCAATCAGGGTTTGCTGGTTCCACCACGGACGAGAGGAAGAATTTAAAACATAATAAAAAAAATCAAAAGTCAAAACTTAAATTAATCAAAAGTTTAAAGTTTAATTACAATTTAACTATCATCAGATGAACAAGTTCCCAAAGTTTCAACAAAATATAACCAAGTCCAACTTTAATTTTTCAAAAATATTTAAATTTATAATTTATTTCACTTTCCTTTAATGACTACTACCCCTTATCTTCCTTCTCTCACAACGTGGTTAGCCTCCTGCCCTGTACCGGTACCTTTGAGTTAGCCTAACCAAGTCAGAAAGGTTAGGTTATCAACTAACTTGTATAATTAAGTTAGTTTTAGAAGCAGTTAATTTAGGTTAATCAGGTTTTAACTACCAGTTAAATCAGTACATTAAAACCTTAGTGTACGTTTATTTTTGATAAATATTACGTATAAAAATTAAATTAATGAGGGACTAGTCCAATCAAAACAAAGTACTACCGAATAACTACTCAATTATTCACAACTACCGAAATAACGATTGTCGAGATTCAAGTAATCGACAACCGAATGCCTAACAAAGAATATAACTAGTTAGTAATGTCGAATGGAATTGTGGGAGCTTACAACAAGTATGGCGGACTATTAGCGTCTATTGTTCTCAGCCAACATGGCGTCTCTATTACAAGTATTACTTTAAAATTCAATAAGAATTATAAAAATTAATCAAAAAAAGTTTTCAATTAGTTTTAAATTTAAAGCATTAAATTACCTTTGACTTAGTCACCTCGTGATTTCAACAATTTCAAATATTACGTTTTATAGACAGTTTCTAGGCTAGCATTATTCTACGGGCAGAATAAAAATTACTTACCCATCATCCTTGTCCCGGCTTCTTGCACCAACTTTTCGAATCTCTTCAAAGAAACACTCAACCCCACAGAACTCGACCAAATGCAGAACTATACCCCACACCTGACACCAAATATGTGGCGTGACGACCACACGTAATTTAATTTAAAAAGTTCTCGGGTTCTAATTCGGACACGGTGATGGAAACTAGCCCAGGTTGCTGTAATAGAAATTCTCTCCTCGGTTGGCCAAATAAAACAATTTAGTTTATTGCGAAAACAATTTGAATTTTATTGCATAATTTAGAATCAGTTGAACAATTACAAATTTAGAACGGGAGAGAGAGAGCGAGAGAGCGATTTCACGCGAGCTTGACGCGTTCAAAACCCTGGCACGACTGCGACTCAGAACAACGAACTCCAGGGAGCAGCGTTGTTCCAGACGCTACCTCAGCAAATTCCTGCCTGTTTACCACCCAGTAACTGCGCAGCTGCTCTGGGTATGGAAAGTTACCAGGCTTACTGCTGACAGACTTGGACTTACAATTCATGTGCTGAATTAAACTATATATCTTCTCCACCGGCACTGCTTAACCTAATAAGTCTGACTGCATATATTAATTACTCGTTACTACAATTAGATGTTATGCTGAATAAAAATAAAATATATTACTGATAATTTAATATTTTAAATTGGGTGATTAAGACCGCATACGATGTTACCGGTCTGGTCTTAGAACTATATGCTGGGGTCGTCACACATGGATGCTACCGATATTAAGCCAAATCAACAGTCTTCGTCCAATTACAACCACCAACTCAAGTCTGACAATCATAGCTACAACTTACGTCCATTTAACTACAGCAATGAAGAAACCTTGCGAATTGAAAACCTGTCTAACTATTCACCAAATGTTCACGAAAGATCGATATTAGAAAAAAGGCCTAACTTTTTAACCCACACCAAGATTTGACCACTTCAAACTTGTTACGGATGCCCTTAATTTTGCACGCAGTATAAGATTAAAGTATTTTTTTACTGTCCAAAATACAGGAAATCAAAATATAACTGAAAAAGTTCCTGACTGTTTATCAAAATTCAAAACAGGATATATATATATATATAATTTTGTCTAATATTTTGGTAAATATTTGTAATGCATTTTGTAAAATACCAAACGACTTGGGCAGTTTAAAGTACTATGGCAAGTATAAAGATAGCATATATATATATATATATATATATACAGGGTGTACATAAAGTCCTGCACGGGTATAATATTTTCTGAACGATAACAGATAAAGAAACAAGATTTGGTACATCAATACTACACCTAAAAATCTACTTTTTGAAGGAACTATCAGTTTTCTGTAATATCATGGGGACGTCCCGCAAGGAGTCAGAAGGAAATCTTAAATAGGAGCATAGGTCAATATGGACATCATTTTAAAGGGCTTATCTAGCAGAGTTTAATGCCGCAAACCGCACTCAAAAAGATTGATCCAGTACAAAATGGCGGCTGTTCAAAGATTTTACTTGGTTACATTTTATTAGTAGCCATAACCCCAGTAAAGCAAAACTGCAACCAAACGAATACTGCAGCTAACTACTACATTATGCTTGTCAGTTGTACAGAAGTGAATTATGACATTAGTTATCCTCAAGGGTTACAGATTTGGTCCTTGGGACGTCCCACAAGGAGTCAGAAGGAAATCTTAAATAGGAGCATAGGTCAATATGGACATCATTTTAAAGGGCTTATCTAGCAGAGTTTAATGCCGCAAACCGCACTCAAAAAGATTGATCCAGTACAAAATGGCGGCTGTTCAAAGATTTTACTTGGTTACATTTTATTAGTAGCCATAACCCCAGTAAAGCAAAACTGCAACCAAACGAATACTGCAGCTAACTACTACATTATGCTTGTCAGTTGTACAGAAGTGAATTATGACATTAGTTATCCTCAAGGGTTACAGATTTGGTCCTAATATATTGATAACGGGGAAAACCTGATAACAGTAACAATTAGAAATCTCTTATCTTTGGGTCGCAGTTAGGACTTTCCTATTAGCCAGTCTATTCATAGTAGGCTATTCTAGTTTTCTTGTTTTAGTAGTGCTGTCCATCCATTTTATCAGTGCGCTTTAGTACAAAAGAGTTTGTCGTATTGCTTGTAGTTCTTCAACTACACTATGTCGCTTGACGAACGTCAACGTATAACACTTCTTATGATGGTTGGGGAAATAACAGACGATCACACGAGGAAGCATGCCATTTATTTAATGACTACTTTCACGAGAGGCAGCCAATTTCTAGAACAACTGTAGGGAGAACTGTTCAACACTTTATGAAAACAGGAAGTGTTTCCGATCGTCATAGTTCGCTGAGATTTCTAATTGTTACTGTTATCAGGTTTTCCCCGTTATCAATATATTAGGACCAAATTTGTAACTCTTGAGGATAACTAATGTCATAATTCACTTCTGTACAACTGACAAGCATAATGTAGTAGTTAGCTGCAGTATTCGTTTGGTTGCAGTTTTGCTTTACTGGGGTTATGGCTACTAATAAAATGTAACCAAGTAAAATCTTTGAACAGCCGCCATTTTTTACTGGATCAATCTTTTTGAGTGCGGTTTGCGGCATTAACCTCTGCTAGATAAGCCCTTTAAAATGATGTCCATATTGACCTATGCTCCTATTTAAGATTTCCTTCTGACTCCTTGTGGGACGTCCCCATGATATTACAGAAAACTGATAGTTCCTTCAAAAAGTAGATTTTTAGGTGTAGTATTGATGTACCAAATCTTGTTTATTTATCTGTTATCGTTCAGAAAATATTATACCCGTGCAGGACTTTATGTACACCCTGTATATATATGTGTGTGTGTGTGTGTGTGTGTGTGTGTGTGTGTGTGTGTGTGTGTGTGTGTGTGTGTGTGTAAGAGAGAGAGAGAGAGAGAGAGAGAGAGAGAGAGAGAGAGAGAGAGAGAGAGAGAGAGAGAGAGAGAGAGAGAGATAGAGAGAGAGAGGGAGGGAGAGAGAGAGAGAAAGTGTGTGTGTGTGTGTGTGTGTGTGTGTGTGTGTGTGTGTGTGTGTGTGTAAGAGAGAGAGAGAGAGAGAGAGAGAGGAGAGAGAGAGAGAGAGAGAGAGAGAGAGAGAGAGAGAGAGAGAGAGAGAGAGAGAGAGAGAAAGTGTGTGTGTGTGTGTGTGCGTGTGTGCGTGTGTGTGTGTGCGTGTGTGTGTGTGTGTGTGTGTGTGTGTGTGTGTGTGTGTGTGTGTGTGTGTGTGTGTGTGTGTGTGTGTGTGTGTGTGTGTGTGTGTGTGTGCTCCGTGACACAAGAGCATTTTGTATAACAGGATCACTGACTGCCACAGAAGTGTGAGTGATACAAACACATTGGGATCAAAGAGATTAGTATTGAATCCAAGAAATAATTATTTTTACATAGTTATTAGGTACATTCACACACGCTTACGCACGTAAACACCGTATCCTTAGTTTGCCTTCTATCTCAAGTATCCTTAGGTGAAGTCATGGAAACAATTAGCTTCTAAGTCTAATTTCCCTCCTTTCAATAGAAATAGCTCATAGTTGACCAAATTTTAAATATCATTGTTGTTTTGATTATAGGTCACGTGATAAAAGTTTGTCCCTCAAACTCGAAATCCAGGTTTGCAATGATTTGTCTCATACTATTGTCTCCCGTACGTCTTCTACACAAAACTTCTTCTTTTGAGGTTAAATGTAAGAAAGGGCTATGGGCTCTAACTTCGCCTCTGTGCTCATTTACTAATAAATAAACCATGACTGTGAATATAACAATATAAGTAATACCTCTCAAGTGTTTGAAACCTGTGCTGCACCTCACTTGCAGTCCAAGTGAACTTTATCGTACCTTGTGCTAACTCACCTAATCACCAAAGGCAGGCAGTTAACATGACGTGTGACACGAGATAACATTTTCTAAGAGTTCTTACGATATGTTACGGCGAATGTATAACTCACTTTTTTATTATTAAGCATAACTACTGAAACGAACGAATCTATATAGGTGTACATTGACAGTTGAAAATAAATGAGTAGGAAATAAGTTTTCTTAGTTATTAAATTACGGTGGACATTTACAATATCAATTGTATATAATTATATAATATACCTATAATATATAATTATACTCAGGACATATGCGAGTATTGTAGCGGACAGGTAAAATTGAGTGTAAAAAAAAAATTGAGTCTATACACCGAGCTCCTTAAGCCTCCATCAGTCAGCTCTGAGCCCCTAACATATCTACTTGGACGATTACCAAGTACGTTTAAGTGGAGTCGATATCAATGACATTAAGTGCTAACTGAAGGATTTAATGCAAATCCACACATTTAATTTACCGCATCACATATATAAAATCTTTTTAGGATGTCTTAATTACATATATTTATCGTTTACAATCTCGTGATTAGGTTAATACAACTTTTTTGCAACTACACTTCTGAATTATGCATTAACTTATTTTTAATTTCAATCATTATTTTGACACAATACAATCTTCGGTTTTATACATAATCCAATGCTGTAGTAAATTGTCGTGCACTGCAATTAACACTCTTATTAAGAATATTAAGATTATTTGATCCCTTGATCTCCAATTTTCTAAAACTAAAGTTTTAGCAGTTTACTTGCATATATTGCTGTTTAACTTAGGTTTCACTGGAAATTGTTCAATTATCTCAATTTCAAGCAAGTTTACTATTAGAACGTAGGTATTAGGGCAATGCTGATATTCATGACCACCACGCATCCAAAATTCATCAAGATAATTTACTGTATAGCCTACGTTTTCCTTGTTTTGGGTTTTCATATATAATCCTTCACATTCACTAAATAATATTCTCCATATAATTCCTGCTGATGCTCTATTTATCTTACTTAAAATCATCATTAATTTTGAGGATCATGCATAGCAAACTCTATTTGTATGTATCTTAGGTAATTTTGAAACCTAATGCATGTTCATTGCTAAATTTCTATACTCGTGTCTTCTTCCGTAATATGGTCATGGTGAAAATATAGTAATGGATTATTTTGAATATTAATGACGTGGGGTATAGTAAATTGTTTACTATATTATACTATGCATTTGCTAACAAATCCTTAATTTACATCCTTATGAAAACAATAATCTTAAAAACACGCATTTACTAAATAGAGAAAACTATACTGACGAAAGCAACGTATACATAATGCTATTAGATTGAAAAATATTAAAAATTATGTATGTTTAGATTGTATTATAATATGTACCGAATATTTTTAATGTAATCCAGACAAAGTGGTTATTTGTAGTTTTAAGTTTACTCTGAGAAATTTTGAATACTATTTAGCAACTGTTACTTATTGTGTTCATCCCTTTGGTAAACCTCAAGACCTTTTATTGCAGATCCCATAAATTAAAAAATGTGATTTTAAATGTATTTCAAAGTTTATAATATTATCAAAATACAATTCCTGCCATAATATTTTAATGTTATGCATGTACTTTAGCAATAAAATATGCGGGAATTATTTAAATAAGATAATTGAATACCTTTACATTATTATACCACTATGAGTGTATTTGTTAAGGTATGTGTTTATTTAAAATTAATTAGTTTCTTTGGAGAAAAACGTCAATAAATTATAAGGACACTCCTTACATATTATTAATTTTAAATTAATAATGTTTGAATTTGGAGATTGAAAGTCGTACATTAATTATTATAATTAAAAAATTACTAAATATGACTTATATATATATTATATCTATAATCTTATATACTTAATCATGGTTTAAAATGATGTCTGCGATTTTTATCAGATCACTGAATAGCAGAATCAGAGCCTAATAGAGAAGGGTCGCATCTACATATCCTTTGACCCCAGTTTAGTTTATTCCTACGAGAAACATATCGAACTTAATATTGTTTAAGTATATTAATGTATTTTTATATATTTTTATTTGTGCTTCCCATTGCTAAAGAAAAAGAAATTCAAATACATCAATGAATAAATATTATTTTACAACAACACGTTATGTTTAGGCTATCGTACAGATTTTTATAATCTAAAGTTTTATTAACAGCTTATTATGGCTTAATCTATCCATTTCTACTGCAAGCAGTTTAGACTTTATCTCCTAAATATTATTACGCCTATTTAGGCTAAACCCAATAGACAGTGTTGGAAACAGTTGTTTTCGATAGAAAAAAATCATGTATTCACTTCTATTTATATTTTAAATACTGTTTTATTTTTCCAAACAATTCACCGTCTGTAAAAATGTCAGCTTCAGTCTCATTGGTTGAGACTAAAGTAATCTTTTTGGAAGAGTTACCAAGGAAGTCCTGCTAGAGAAATGTTACTATAGTGTTGGTTATATGTTCCTATTTTTTGTCTAGTTTCGGTTAAAGCTTCAACGTATTTAGCAATAGTTCGCAACCCACGCCATATCTAACACTTACATTGATGCAATTATGCAGTTTGTACTGTCATAAAAATACAGATTAGTGAGTTACACAGTAAACAGTATAAACAAGTTAACATCGGTGCAGGATTATATAATAATATTTTAGTATTTAGATACAGTAATATCCTTTATATAAGTGGATTTGTTATTCATATCCTGACTTCAACACACACGCGAATGAGCACGCATACTCTGGCATAACATTGATGACTTATTCATACTTATACAAACCTTCCGCATTGATAAATTATATCATAGCTGTTTGATCGCAATATCTTATGTAGATTTATTTATTTCCTTTATTTTAATAACTAAGCTAGTGACTTAAGTCACAGATTTGAATATTTGATGTTCCTATATTTTTTTAAATATTTGTAGCACACTGTTAAAGCAAAAAACTCATGTATTATGTTAAATTTAAACAAAACCATTTGACGAAATAAATTTTTTTTGACTAATTGCTAAAGGGAACGTTGTGGTCAATAACAAAACCAAGCCAATGTTTATTACTTAGTGGTGCTCTGTGGTAGGTACATGTTATATTTATTGCTACAGCCAAGTATGGAAAGGGAAAACAACATCAATCTCAGACAAAATACCAGATAGCTTTGAAAACAATATTATACCTTTTGTTTTACAGACAACTTTATATCAATGCATGTTCGTATATTCCGTTTTTCATATACTCGTCACCACACTAATATAACCATATAATTTATAAATCCAAATTATGGTACCGCTTTGTTGGAAATTTATATCACTAAAAACTATTATAAATAATTATTACACAATATTACTCTAATATTAATGATTTTTAAAGCCTCAAACGATCATACGTTTAGCTTTTTTAGAAATATGTATTTCCGTCGTTAATCATAACGTGTTTATATATTTAACGTATAAGATCTTTGAAATTTTAAGTTTTATGATTTACATGGTAATAGTTTATGGAAACCGTCCTTGGATACAATATAGCTGCACAAAAATTGAGTATGAAGATAAGTTTTGGTTTGGGATATAAAATATAACTTCTATTCTACACCAGTAGAAAAACTAAGGTTTTTGTAGTGAAGTGTTGTATAAAAATCAAGGTATTGCATAAAACCTCCTGTTAAACAAGTTTTTCATCGAAACCCAGATTTCAAGAGAGCTTACGCATGAACAGGCCACGTACAATTGGACTATGGGAAAAAAGTAAATCCATAAATTCAATACTGCCACTTTCTACAAGTGTAGAAACTCTACAAGAGAAGTTTAGTATCTGAGAAGGGTTATGGCCCAATATAGAATCATTAACGCTTGCCGCTATCTTATTTTTTGGTGTTAGGATGGGTCTTTCCTTCAACCGAGTTTCCTAAAAGAAATGTTAATTCAATCTCTTCAGATCCTTCACGACTGTGCATGGATTTTATAAAATTTTTTAGACAATCGGCATTTTGTAACAATATGTTAGGAAATGTAATAAAATATATCATTATATTATGGTAATATGTTCATTTATTATATCAAGAGTTTCATGATATTAAATATTAGGATAAATATTTAAAAATCTTGTTGCAAATATCCATTATTTTACATGAGGGAAACAAATAATAATATAAATATGATAATAAATAAATACTTTGACATTTAAAAGTTAATCTTGGTAATTTCCTTGGAAACATGAACACCCGCAATTTCTTTTAGCCTTTTTAGAGTGTTACTTTCTCGTGAGTCATTCAATCTAGGAATATGTTACAACGTATCTATTTCAGTTAATTACTAAGATACCATGTTAAAAATTTGAACATGAATTATTAAGACCATTACAGAAAACATGAACAACCCACTGCATTTGTGAATATTTCTTCAAATTCTCTTCCTTCTAATGCGAAGATAAAAATATGCTGGTACCACTATGGGTATTATTTTAATCGTAATAATTAGTAAAATACGCTTTTCAAATCTTAAAATGTCATTACAGAAGTCGGAGCTGAGACAATATGTTATTGAACTAATAGTATCAAATATAGTTTTCATGTCTATTACAAACATGGACCCACTCGCATGTGTTCTAACAATAAGGTAATGTCATACATTTTCAGTACCTAGTATTTCCTTTTAATCATGGTCATTATTCCTCTAACCTTCATAACAACTGGAAGTTGCAATTTTAGAATTATTAGTAACCAAAGTTAATCATGAAGTGGAAAAGTGGCAAAGTTAGTACCGGAGATTAAAAATTAAAGCTCGGATTGACAGCTTATTGTTTCTTTTTATTTTCACCTCCCGTTCATCTAACTTAGAGAAACCAATTAACCTACTTCTGAAGTGAAAATGAACATTTGTTTCTTTCTTATGATGGAGTGATACAATACGACTGAAAAGTCAAAATAAAGTCAAATTTATTTCTTAATATTATATTTGATAATATAATGATACATTATGAATACAATAATAAAATAATCCACTTCAATAACACTTGTAATTTCCAATAAAGGATAAAAACTATGGTTCATTGACATTTCCGCTTTTAAGTAAATTTTTACAATAAAAATTACCTCCCGAAGGAATCTAATGATATTGCCCTGTTTATGTTATCTAATGAAACTATTCTGTTTAATTTGGAGTAGATTACTTTGATCATATTAAGAACCACTCCTCTCTTGTCAATGCAACATTTTAATTCTCTCCACACTCCCTCTAATCTTCCGTTTTATTAGTGACGTATACAAATATGTTGCTCACATTATCCTAATTCTAATCCTTAGCTATGAACTGAAATATGATAACCTATGTTTTATTAAATTGTTTATCATATCAAATTATTGAGCCAAAAAATATAGCCACTCCTGCCAACGAAAAAAATCTTTAGTGAATGAGATTAGTTTCTTATCTACTAAAATAAGGTCCTTGTGTTATAATCTACGTCAAAAGCTACCATAGAAAATTGTCTTAAATTTTACTAATAGCACGTGTTTTCATAAAACTGCCTTGCTTATTTCTTTCACCCTGTCTGTAGCTGTATAACCACAAAATATTAAATCTGTTTATCAGGATAGCAATTTTTAAAATTCACTATAAAAATGCTAGTAGAAAAGTAAAACTTCTCTTTGATAAACACGTGAATTGTTTTGTAACTATGTTATAAAGAAGTATTGTGTGCATCGTGAAATAGAAACCGGTTAACTTGGACTAAAATTAATTTATATAAATTATTTTTATGTTTATTCTGCAAATACTATACTAGTATTGTAAAACGTTTAGCGCATTCCAAATTGTACAGTTGCATAATTTAAACTAAAACTTATATATGAAGATAGACTTCAACATTAATTCTAAGGATATTATTCTTTAGCCTGGCTTTAACTGCATATATTTATGTTCACAGAAATGTAGTAGTCTACTGAAGTCTTTTTTCTAATCAAGCTCTTCACCCATCCCTTTTCCCCCCTCTTGTTTTGTACAGAATTTCATTCAAAGCCTTAGTTCTGCCTTCTGTCAGATTACACCAAATTAGTACGGATGTATAATTGGAATAAAAACCATATTCATGACATTTAAGACAATATTTGACAGAACCTTATATTTACTTGTAAAAAATACCAATTAATTTTTACCTGAGAAACGATTATTTTCCTCATAGTCTAATTTATTTCTTTATGACAATTTTAGTGTAGGTAATTATTTTGGACAATTTTGAAAACTATTTTACATAGACAAACTGTATCGTAAGATATTCTATAGGATTACGGTTAAACATTAGAATTGAACAATTAAAACAGAGTTGTTTGAGAAAATTGATGCAAACTAAAGCAGTGCTGGCACGTTTCTGAACTCAGCAGTATGCAATCCGTTTGATACTGTCTTGAAATCAGACAAGATGGAACATTAGGATGTCCGATGCGAACCTCCTAAATGTTTTGTTCTTTATTACGGTAGTGATCTATTTGTTAAAACTTGCAATTGTTCCGGGAACGTTAAATCCATAAGTCTGTCACTGTAGGAAATCCCCAAGGCTTTATATTTAACACCAGTTTATCTATCGTGTATGTAAACAATCTGAGAAAAATCCAGCAACTTCATCAATACGGTGAAAAAATAGTGTTGTTATTAAAGTGGATTCACTTAAAAGGTGTCAAGTCACTCATGGTTTTGTGTAAATTACCAATTTTGTAACACAGAAAAAACCTCTATAGTCTATTAGGGACTTAAAAGTAAGAAGAGTAAAGAAGTGATCGTGCTTAATAGTATTCTTGTCGTACAATACACATCAGCATATTTTGTTTTTCCAACAAACATTTAAATTTATTATGTATTTCAAAGACTAAGTGACTGGTTATATTTATTTGGATACTGAATCATATTTGTATGTAAAACCCCAATTATGTTTTGTTACTTTAGATTGTTGTTCTTTGCGTTGTTTCTAGATTGTATTTTATAATGGATATTTGTTAGCTAACAGCACCACTTAACTCGCTTGGGGTGATTTCTAAAATATATAAAATTGCTTTAATCAAGTCTAGCCTTGGGGAAGTTTCCAGGAAGTATGTGTTTTGGTTATTGCGTCATATTGTTGAACATTATTAGAGTAAACATTCTCTTATAGGTGTACTGGAAAGCCTCCTAAAAACAATGAGGTTCGTGCTGTCTCTGCCTTGAAAAAATACATAAAGTATTCCAAGCTCTTGTCCCAGCATGATCAACATACCCGGGTACTTGTTTTAAGCACTTTATAATGATCTCTATGTTCACAATGACGCTTACAACATAATATTAATCAAAAACTTTCAATTCTTCCTTTAATGAAAAAACCTTTTAAGTTGCCGTGCAAAACATCAAATATAACACATATAATAGTAGTATAAGGAAGACAAACCTATGGAGGCATAAGTGTGAAACATCAGTGTGTTTACGCCATATTTACTTTTACAAACTGCATGTATATTGCTAGAGCGTTGAATTTCGGTATTCTTTAAAACATTTTCATAACCAAATTTGGCTAGATTTGACCAGATTGTAAAACAAACTTTCTTTTAAAGATTTGAAATATACAGGTACTTTCCAAAAGTATAAATATGTTTACTCCATTTAAAAAACTACTACAAGTTCTCACGTTTGTTAAAAAGGTTTCAAAACGTTAAAATTTTGTAAGATGATAGTGAGATTGCTCAAAGAAAGGTTTTGTAGAAGGAAAATGAACCTTACCAATGCTGCAGATCAAATTCTTCAAAGTTTTTACGCATGACATCTTACATTTATTACATTGACCAAGAGGTAAACTATTGTAATTATTAGTTTGTATTACATTCGTATCTTAATTTGTAAGAACATTTCTTTTCTATGATATTTATTTTCTAACCCTTCAACATTTTTTGAGTACCTGGAAACAGACGCCGTTAATATTATAACCAAACTATGAAACTCGAACTAATTCCAGTGTATTTTAAATTTGCCTCTGTATAAACTTAAGGTATTTAAAGTTTCTCTAATAGATACTTCTTGCAAGGTATTTGGAGTTTAAGATAATGAATTATTGTCTGTTTTTACATAGTGAGGGTAGACATGTAATTTGAGATACTTTTTAGACATATTCAGAGTCCGGAAATGATGCTGTTAAGGTTGATTTTCAATTATATACATTTTAACCTGTATCTTAAAATAGCCGCAGGTATCAAAGGTCAATATTACTGGGAAAGTCAATGGAGATGTCGGTATTTATTTTATTTTATTAAAGGTTTACATTTTAGTAGTCCCAGACCTATGCAACAAACGCGTATGTCACTGAAATTCTCATTCATATTTAAGATGCTCAAATGCTTAATCATTTGTCCATGAGTTAATTGCTCAATGCTATTAGGACAATTTAAGTTTGTCTTATTAGACAAACTTAAAAGTGTCACGTTAATAGTGGATGGAGAATAATGTTTTAATATGGGTCAATTACATACGACGTTGATATTTATTATTGTTGCAACAAGCTTTCCAGCCCTATCCAATTACGTTTACATTGTGCTATACCATACCAAATAATAAAATATATTTTTATACTGAGAATACTCAAAACCATGTTTAAAATTAACTAAATTAAACTAAACTAAATCTTAAAAGAACTTGTAACTAGTGTTTATCAAACATGGGGAATAGATTTATTATACACAATCGAGTAATCAAATTAAACCCTGGAACATCACGTTCTGGTTAAGAGGTTTTGATGTTTAAATAAGTTTAACATGTAAACGAATATTCATGGACTCACAACAACCGAAAATAGTCTGGTCACTCGGGAACTTTATCTACCAATGTTTATAGGGATAAAGGTACTTGTTTATATTTTTGTCGTATATTTAAACTACACATTCAGAGAATAAAAGTAACTTTAAATTATTGGAAAGGTTCTTTGTACTATCCAAGCTAAAGGTCTGCTATAAGTTTAATTAAGTAATACAAATTCTGAAATACACTATCCAGCCGCCAGCAACTGCATAAGAGTAGTGTTTGAACTGTTCAGTTGCTAAGTTTAAAGCAAATACGGGCAACAACTGACTGGGCTTGAATAATCAACATCCGTTGTTGAGTCTAACTGTACACAGTTATTCGAGAGTTGTTGAAGCAAACTCCATACACTATTATACAAACTAAGTTTCGTGGGTGTTTCGTTAGTAATGTCTGGAAATTAAATGTTTTGTATAATGCCCGCTTTGATTTTCTTTTACATGAATTTGCTTCTTTCTTTAAACTCATTACAAAGTGAAAAAATTAGGTTGACTAATAATGAATTAAAACTTATGAAAAGTTTATTTTTATTTAAGGACAGAATATATTCAAAAAATTATTGCTATTTCTGAAGTTATTATTTTAACATAACGCTATATAAACGATATTCCGATGAAAACGAAAGTTCAAGCTATGTTGTATTGTATATCATTAATATAACAAAGTAAATACTCTCAGGAATAAAGTAAAAAAGTACATTAAATTAGTAGAAATTATGACTCGTTCTTATCTTAGAAGTTTTCTCTAAACTATTATGCACAATATGTTTGTCTCGAACCTGAGGCACAGTTAAAGTAGTGAAATATTAAATAGAAACTTGCTTATAGACATCTTATCATCACGATTATTTCTATAGGCATTAAATTTGAATACTTGTCCGTTTTATGCTTCATTATACTTCCACAGACTCACCTTCAAATGAAGAAATTCCAATACACCTTATAATATTAAAGTGACTGCTTCATTAATTTACAGTACTTCTTTAAGAATAATGTTTCCCTTCATCATTGCAAGTCTGATTTCGAACCTTGTAAGATCTAGCAAACACGATTATTCTATAAATAATACCAACAACGTTTCAAGTGTACTAATGATTTTGGGAATGTTAAACAGGGATTTTACTTTAAAAATATCTCTTAAGCGTATTTTTCTTAATGGTTTTACCGTTAACAATTATATTAATTACAAATAATAAATTTTTTAGATTTTGTAACTTTTTTGTACAAAATGCATTACTAATTATTATCACTCAATTTACACACACAGAACCACACCACCACCAACTATTATATTCGGATGACTAGGAATAAATCAAGAAAATATTTTAAGAAGAAGTTTAAAACTTTAGAGTAATTTATTAATATCACCATAATACTCCAATATCGTTTAAGACATTTGGTTTACGACAAAATTCTTGAATTCTCAGTAAATGTAATACATACTAAGTAGGATATGGTAGAAAGTCCTTTATTGACAATTAATTACTATTACAATTACGTTTTTACTCCTTATTATTTGTTTTATTTTCTTTAAGGATTCTTGAAAGCAGTATTTTATTTAGATTTTAACTAAATATCCTGTACACCTTATTCATTATAGTGCTAAAAAGAATATAACGGTGGCCGAGAATCTCTAAAAGATTCATAATATTACATCATACGAGATTTAGTGCACAAGGGGAACCCTACATGATCCGTAGATCTACATATAAAATTTTTTTATATGTACCTTTACAACCCAATCCTACCTAAGAGCAATAATTAATGTCGTTTCTCAGGAAATTTTCAGATTTTAGCTTGGTCTCATTGTTATTACCTTGTTGCTATGATAACGTTGTATGACATAAGTGAACCATTCCTGTAGGTAAAAATTAATAATCACTAACTGATATACGTACATGACATATATACATATATCAGTTAAAACACAGTAAAAATAATATAAAATCTAAACTTTCACACTTCACTGTCGTTTAACTATGGTCAAAATATCAGTGGTGTTTAAACGGCTTCCTAGCGTTCGTGGACTTCTTCAGCGTTTTTGCCCAATGGGCTAAACCCACGTTAAAGTCGACGATGTTTTAATAGGCTAGTATCAACGAGATCCAAAATTTAATACGAGATTCCTTGAGACAATTTATTTGTTTTGAAGAAATTTTACGGCGTTTCACCAATAAAAATGTCATATTATTACCAACCAACTTGCACTGAGAAATAATATAATCCTTAATATGTATCAAATAGCAAAAGACTTGAGAAGTTTTCCTAATGACCAAATTTTATTATGACAAATTTTCAGCTAAAATTGTTTTTTTTTTACTCTATGCTACTAAAAATAACAAATTTAGAAACGTTTTAACTACTTACACAGTGTAACACCTAGAATGATACAAGAATCTTAGGTTTCGTTTTTTCCTTAACTTAAAAACCATGTATTTTTACCTAAAGAAATTGCATCTTCGTCACAACGAAGCTCTACCGTGGATTGCTAGAGAAGAGAAAATGTAAGCACCATCCCACGTCACCTCTGTTACTTGGTGGAGAACTGCCACTTGATCAATTTCAAATTATTCTAGACCTAATATTACCAAGAATTTAAGTTTAGAAGTTTGTACTGATATAAAACGAAACAAATAAATAACTCCTTTTAATTAAGTAATAGAAGGGTGAACTAAAATGGTTCTAAGAGTCTGTATGAAAGATATTTAAAATAGCCAGACATTGCGGTAACTCGTATGTATTAAGAATTTGAGATAGTAGTCAGATATCTTGAAATTTAAACAGGCAAAAAGTTTTATGAAGTAAAGTAATCAGGATTCCCAACACATTTTCGTAAAGTTAAACGGAAGAGATAGAACAAACAAACTTGTTTATTATGAAGATAGTGTTAAATATGCGATAGTTTGAGATTTCTGACTATAAAACATAACTTTAAGTTATTAGTAGTGAAAGAGAGACTTTTCTTCAAATGGAAAGCAGAACGCTAACTAATAAAGCAATAAGCACTGAGCAGAAATAGATGATCAGAGATCAGAAAGCCTGTATGTACTTGTCAGGACCATGAACTTAGTTTCTACGTTTCTCTATTCACTATTAAGACAGTGTAAGGCGGAGTATGGGAGTGTAGAGGTCAATTAACGATGTGCGGTCAAGTGACATGACAATCAATACAGGTTAAACCATTGTCTTCACCTACTGTTATTGACTTACATGTCATATTAGTTGTATAGAATGTACGAGATAGTTGAACACAATATTTATAGTTTTAATTTAAGAAAAATTTAAAATCTTAATCACTTAAAGACTTAGGTTACATCGAAGGAAGCACAATAAAATTAATCAAAAATTTAAAGCCAACGAAATAAAGTTTATAAAATTAAGATTTTTCCACAGTACTCATAAGTAAGCAAAAAAGCTTTTGAGGGTTTGTTGGAGCGTTTAGGTCTCGTTAAAAATGTTACAAAGTTATTTATTTCTTTAATAATTTTGAAATTTTGGTTTTGGTTGGTTCAGATCAGGAGAGCTGGCTATTTCGTTGGAATCCTGCTGGAGCAATAATTTAGTTCGGTGATTAATTCATTCGTTACAGAGGGGCATATTTAAACGATTTTTCTGTTGTAAGAGTGTTCGCATCTATGTAAATCCGTTCCATTTGTGTCTAATTTCCGCGAGAAATTGTGGGTGGGTACAAAATTTATTTTCCCAGTGATTTAAAACAGTTTTCGTCGCCTGCACCAAATTTAAAAGGTTTTCTTTGTATGCGGAATTTAAAATTAATCTCTCTCTTCGTATTTTTTAATTCGATGGCCATCCTGCAGAAGTATTAAAAGATTAAATGTAAAACTTTATTTACGTTTTTGTTTAACAAAATTTGAAGGTTAATAAAAAATGTATATTCATAAAATTCCTTTAGAAAATGTTATAACAGGCGACGCATAATTGTATAGCATTATATGCAAAAAGATAATTTTGTAAAGATTGCTGCAATATGTCTGAAATGATTGTAAAGTACAATGTACGTACTAAAATAACAGATATTTTCATAAAAATCTAGGTACGGATAGATATTTTAATAACAATAAATAATTGAACATGCACAGTTAATAAATATTTCAATATCTTATTTCAAGAACATATAAAGAATATATAAATGTTTTGTTTCTAAAGAGCTGCATTATCTCGTCCAAGCGTATTTTTCGACGTCTATCGTTAAAAGTGGACAAATAAGATGATAAAGATTTAATATAAGAAATATATCACGTAGATAATTCATAGCGATTATTATCATTAATTACTATTGTGGTCACCAAGTTAAAAGATAACTTTATAAATGTGGTATACAAATCTTTGTTTTGTAATAAAACTACCTATTACGTAGTTTTATTTACAGTTTATAGTTTCATGGTAAAACGTTTGTATAATTGATTGAGTCTTCTAACATTACTGATACTTTATACCCTTGTTGTTTTTATAATTATTCTTTTATTTACTTCTAGTATGCTTTTTATTGGCCTCGTCTATATTGTAAGGAACTTGTGAATTTTATTTAATATTAGGTTATTATGTGATGTTAAGAATTGTATGTTAAGGGTTTGTCCGTTTAAAAATAATTAAAAATATTATTTAAACTATCTTTTGTTATATTTTGCTTTTATTTCCTCAAGTATTTCATTATTTCTTTGAAATGAGTTGTAGTAAATGTAATATATCAAATAAACATTAACTACTAGCCTGTCCTAGTTATGGACAAATATTGGTTTTAAGAGTAGACGCCTTGGGCTATGGCCTACGTGCATTATGGACATCAACATAAAACGGAGATTGTTGGCAGGCATGATCGCAAATTCTCAGTCACGGAAAGGAACGCTTATCGTTTGTCTGGTCCGTTAAAAAAATTTCTATACGTGGAGGAATATAATTTTATTGCAGAATCGGCCGTCAGGCTTTGAGATGGTTATACAAATAGGGACTCCTTCTAGCCAGCAGACCCGCTAGCTGCTGAAACTTCAGCAACATGACGTGGATATGCAATACCGGAAAGGAGCCTTTGGAAATTAGCTGACGCTTTATCTCAAAACCGTGCCTATGAGCGAGAGGTTGAACATATAATTTTGTTTAAGACTGGAAATGTTTCAGCTCAGAAAATATGTCAAAGGCAGAACAATTTACGGATAAACTCGTGATATAGCTATGGTTGATAGAACAGTTTGTATAAAATTCTATACCAGATGATGGCAGATTGCGACTCGAATATAGTTATAACAGGTTAGAAACTCTAGCCTTGAGTGGTGGTAAAAGGAAATAACGGATTCAAGCGTACGCACTGAGACGTGTGTACGCGAAGAAGAATGATTGAGATATTTAAAAAAAAACCACTATAAATAAATTGCAGGTCATTTAGATATTAGAAATACCGCCTTAATGCTATCCCAATGTTACTACTGGCTACGTTTGTTTCGAGATATAAGGAATTACGTTAGAATCTGCCTTACATGTCAACGATATAAAGTTGAAGATACAACAAAATCCTACTGGGAAGAAGTATTTTTGTAAGACACAACATTCATAGTACACAGTTACCGAAGATTTGATTGGCCTCTTACTAAAACTGAATAATGAAAATAGTTTTGAATTAGTGTATCAGACCTAGTACAGCAAGAGGTTTAAAATTTAGCCCACTTAGACTGGCTAATGTGGTAAAGAGCTTCAAAGAAGTATTCTTGTTCAGATAAGGTACACCAAGCGTTTTATTAACTACTAATAACTGATCCATATTTGATTAAAAATATTTTGGGATCGTTTTTAAGGACAGGAGCGTTGAGTGGTAGCTGTCTGTCACTTACAGTAATCGGAGCAATATATTATAACGCTATAGTCGTCTTAAATCACACCTTAAAATCACAGTTTGTTAATGAGTCGTTAAATAATTTTTATACCATGTCATAAGATATTTACATGTAATACTTCATAACATTTAAGCTACGATGGACTTTCAAGAAAGGTATGCATTAGTCTTTAAACAAGGCTAATTCATTCAGAATTTTGTTCGGGGTATGAATATTATAAATCTAAATTTACGGGAATGTTTTATTTATAAGTTACCTGGAAATGCTTCAATACAGCCAAACTTGAAGCGTATTAAACAATAGTATGCCATTTTTTCTAACATATTTATTGCTTGATATATTTGACTCTTAATACATTTTTCTTTTACAAGTTTCAGCGCAATTAAATTCTCTCAATTCCTCATGAGGCTTGAATCTTATAAAAAAGTTTAGCAACACAAACGTATACACTAGGGATATCTGAGACGAGAAAAGCTAAAACTTCTCGTTAGTTACGTAATAGAAATTTTTTTGAACTAATAATGTATTTAATGCTTTTGAAGATAAATCTGTCCAACCTAGTGATTATTCTCCTCGTCTTTACACATTTCAAAAGAATTATAGGTGTATAAAGGAAACGCAAATAATGCTCTGTAAATTTTCTATCAATTAATTCTTTCTAACTTTAAACTTCCGCTGTACAGTCTTCTTGGAATGATAAATTACTAATAAAATACCATAAAACATGTTTTAATATAGTAATAAAATGGAATAAAGTTTTAATCTGAATAAATATAAGCATGTAATTTATATTTGCGTATAAAGCCTTATTTCTGAATTCCAGTAAGAGACTGTGATGTGTAAAGACACTAACTGTAAGAGTAAATCAATTCCAGATAGTGTCGAGCGTTGCCACTAATATTCTGAATGTGTCGGAACTTTTGAAACCTGCAAGTGACGTATCGCTGGCACTTCCATATCATTTGATACATGAACATCTGGTGAGTTCAACTGAACAACCCAAAGTTGATCGTACAGCATATAAAACATGTATATTCTGTATTTTTATTTCTGAACGAAACTCATTCATCCTGACAGATGTTTTACTATTATTAGAGCCTGAAATTGAACAAATATACTATAAATTAATGGTAAAAATTTTACCATGTGAGTAGTCTGCTTTTAATACTCTGTAGTGCATAGGAGTAAACTATTTTGTGAAACTATAAATTATTGTAAATTAAAGACTACATATAATACGCGATAAAATGAAACTTTATAGGTAAGGTAAACCATCATAGTCGAGTCAAAGTCAAGTCTTTTATTGCCGTTGATAATATTACAATTATGTGGTAAAAGTCATACCGAATAAATCTATAATTTTTAAATTCGTTCACAATACCACATTCAGACATACAATCGTTACATTCATCCATACCACTTACTCGCCAATTCTCTCCACTGCCAACGCCAGTGTCAGTCTTATAGATTGGAGGTCACCCAACTATAATTCAAAAACTCGTCGACGCTATAGAATGCTTTAGACGCTAAAAAGAGCTTCAGACAAGTTTTTAACGCCTTGGGCGTTTGTACGTTTTTCATGGAATCCGGCAAACTATTGATGAAACGGACACCTGCCTGCGAGGGCAGGTGTTCATAAACCACCGTTCTGTGTCGCCCAGTACGGTAGTTGTCTCTGCCTCTCGTTTCATATTCATGCACGTCACGGCCCCTAGTCAGGGCACATTTTGACTTACAGAATAAAACTGCCTCCAAGATATAGAGACATGGCAGGGTCAACAGCTGCAATTTTTTGAAAGCTGGTCTACACGACTCTCTGAAGTTCATGTTGGCGATTGTTCTAATCGCTTTCTTTTGAAGCCTTAAAACTCTCAAAATTTGATTGTTTGAACAAGCTCCCCACAAAATCACTCCGTAGGAAAGATGTGGGTAGATCAGGCCGTAATACGCCGCCATCAGAACCTGACTTGGGCAGTATTTGGCTAAAGATCTTAAAACATAAACGCCAGATGCTAATTTTGAACAAACTGAATCAATGTGAACACTCCATGTCAAACCTCGATCAAGGTATACAGGGTGATTCAAAACTAAACTGCAATCTCTCGGGAGCTTATTCTATGGCTAAAAACAAGTAAAAAAGTTCATATAACCATATGCCC
Source organism: Homalodisca vitripennis (assembly GCF_021130785.1). Lineage (NCBI taxonomy): Eukaryota > Metazoa > Arthropoda > Insecta > Hemiptera > Cicadellidae > Homalodisca > Homalodisca vitripennis. The sequence continues at coordinate 44,589 of NW_025776740.1, forward strand.
GGAAACGCTTCGTTAGCGAGTTACGCCTAGCGAAAGATTTCGCCCGGATTTCAGAACCCTTGGTGAAGTCAGGCCGTATAAAAATGGTAAAGGTAGTTACAAAGATACAAATACGATTGTTTTTTATGTTTTTATATCTGACAAATTTATTAAAATTCGTCCTAGAGCTGTAAATGCAATACTTTCAGAGATATATTACGTAAAACACAAGAATTGGTGCAAAGAAATAACACATTTTTGTGTTTAACGTAAGATTACATCCATAAATGTTAAATAAAGGTCATTTTTTTCTTAAACAGATTTGTAGAACATTTAATTCTGAAAATATTCATGTGAATTACTTAGGAAAAAAATTAATAATAGGTATTGAAATTTAGCTTTATTTAAAAATAAAACAGACGCACAAAAATGCATATTATTATCTGCAGAAAATATTAACTAATGTTTAGGTTGTGAGTAACAGCTGATCATTTATTCAACACTTTTTATCGTCATATTTTCTTTGCAAAGGTTGGCTATATCAGCTGATCAACAATTAATTTCATGAAGTAATATTTGAATAACCTTTATGGAGGTTTTTGTATTGTGGCGTGTGAAGATTGTATTTTGTGAGATCCTGTGATTATTTGGAAATATTTTATACAAGTGTATAAAATATTTTATAAAATATTTTTTTTTAAATATTTTTATAAAAGTGTATGTAATTATCTTTGTAAATAATGGCAGATAATGTAAATGGTATGTATTCGTTTGAAGAGTATACGGACATGATACTGATTTACGGCAAAGTTAACAAGAATGGTTTAGCTGCAGTTCAGGAATATCGTGATACTTTTCCACATCGATATTCGTAAGATACTTTTTTTCTTTCAAGATGTGATAATATCGAAATTACTCCAAGCACCAAATGAAATTAAAACTGAACATTTAATTCAGCACTTATTCAATACAATTAGTTTGACACTTTAGCAATTGTTCGATTAAATCTTGGTAATGCTCATAGCAGAAGAAAAGCATTCTGACGTTTTCGCCATCTTTGAACATGGCTTCACACCCGAAATTTCAGCTCTATTTAGAATTGAAAATTATCAATTTGTATATATATTTTATCGCAAAAAATATGTCCAAACTAGGGTTAAACTGGTGTTCCCATCATTTAGAGACGATTATATTTCCGAGTTAGATTTGTAGTTAAAGGGATAAAGATCACCGTACATTTCTCAGAGAAACCTGTCATAAGTAGCGCATACAGATCACGAAATTGGTGTTCCTGCATACATTTATTTATTTGACTAAATTCAAAATTTTGTACGTTCAAAGACATTGAAGTTCAGTATTACTGTTTACTTCAGCATGTGTGTTAAAGTCTTAGTTTTAGAATTTCAATAAAAACGCTTCCAAGAATATTATCAGCACATTTGTAAAAATGGCTTCTTATAAAAAGCGGTACAGCACATTCCAAAATCAAATAAAAATTAAAAAAAGGTAGCAAGTATATTCAATATTGTATCATGTCATTACTGTGGCTTTACCAAGCCCATATTTAAGAATTAACAGTTGTAACAAACATATATTATAGAAACCGGTTTCTTCTATGATTCTGTATCCTGTTAGTAAGTTTGCTAAATTTACTTTTCTCTATTATAAACGAGGCTAAAACAAACTGAACAAAAACTTCAAGAAAAACACTTCGCACCACTTATACCACAACCTGTTACTTTTACAGACCCAAAGTTCAAACTGTAATTTAACTATGTTTTACCCAAAAGTACATACCCAAAGCAGTATATCTTGATGTATAAAAATTATTTCATGAAACTTCCCTCTCAGCTGATATAAAATTTACGTTAAACCACAAAAGGCTCAAATTACCATAACTGAATTGGTCTTATTAACACTAGTTCATCCAAAAACCTTAATAGTATTTGAAAAACTCTATACACTGTATTTGGCCAGCATTAAAATAGTTAGAAAATCTTATTTTTTTGAGGGCTGCATATTGCTATGTGATAATAACGTTCGTTTAACATTAAGTAAATAAAAAGTATGTACAAAGTTTCACGAAGAAAAATAAACTGATATTAAAACTGTACACTCTCTAAATAGAAACGCATCTTGGTAGCACCCAATACACAAATAGTAATACAAGAATGCAATGCTTTAAAACGCTATATTATCTATTTCATATTTTTCTTTCTTTTTTAATTACATTTCTCACATAAATTCCGTTGAAAAAATTGTATATGTTGCGCAATAATCTCACTTAAATTAGCATACATCAAAGGCATATATCAAACAGATATACAGAATCCCTTCCTTTCAGCCCACATAACGGTGTCAGCGGTGAAGTAGATGAATGGCCAGTAATACAGGAAACCAAGCGAATTTTTAAACACTACCACGCTTTTTGACGGATATTGTGTCGCGAATAGACTTTCCCAGACTTTTTTTTTATAGAAGAATCCAACCATTCATTATACTGCTGTAAAGCTAATTCATTATTTGATTGTAACAGGTTCTCGGGTTTTATATATAGTATTATATAAATTAAGTTTCGCAAAAATTTGACTTAATTGTAATTTTGTTTAATTATATCACGGAATTACCACTTTTTAACGTTGTACGAATGATTAAGCTTTGTATCGGAAATGTTTTAATTAAAAAAAGAACATTTTTTAGGTTAAAAAAAACTTGTTAGGCTATTTAAATTACAGTTTCACTCTAAGGTATTTAATTATATATGTAGGCAATAGCATAAATTTTAAAATTAAAGTATTACGAGTTTAAAGAAAAGATACTGGTTTTAGTAAGTACAACACGTTATAATACTTTAAAATAGGAATGAATATTGTTTTCATAAATATAAATTATAAATATATATAATATATATAAATATATAAAAGTAAACTTTTGACACAAAAATGAAATCGATTGTAAAATGTAGTGTAATATTTAGTAGACAATAAAGTTTAAAAGTAAGGGTTTTTACGCCATTTGTTTATTTGCAAAGAAACAGGTAGAGAATTATTACTATTATAACTACACACTGTGTTCTAGTGATATTAAAAGATTTTATTTTTCTGTCTTTTAAAATGCATTTTCATAGAAATATTGATCCTTTCCTTGATTTGTATTAAAGTTTGTTTTAATTATTATTTATAGTAAGCCATATTATTGTATTGTGAGAGAGAATAAAATAAAATCTGGAATAAGAATTGCATTCGTGAGATAAAATAAAACTATTCTAATGTATAATTACACCTGCATAAAATCATAATTATGCCTTTATGTTGTCAGTATTCCGTGATCTATAGAATCGCCTTGAATTAGACAATGAATCTAATATAGTATCAGTTAGTAAATGGTACATGCGTTATATCAGTATATACGATAGTCTCTAATGATTCAATGATTAATATATAGACTGAATAATTTGATCCAAAAGTAACTCATTTTTATATCATACGAGTAGTACTTATTAATTGTTTAAATTCAGGTTTTGACTGCAATGTTTAAAGTTTTATTTACATTTAAATCAATGTGCAAATGTATAGTTATTTTTTATGGCTGGTTTTGCTAAAAATACAAATATATCATACTTTCAATAATAACGTTTAATGTTTAGAATCATACATTTACTGAAGGAGATCAAGCTTAGTGAGAGCAAGAGAAAGTCAATATATATTTCCATGATTGGCAGCCTCAGTAAGCACCGGCGGTATAGGCACAGCAGTCGTCTACAATTCTGCCTGTGATTATGTAGCTGTGTACTTTAGTTTTCTTTAAATTGAAAGTCTTGGATTAATAGGGTTTGGTTCGGCCACACTGATTTGTAGATCAGTAAAAACGAAACCGTTTCTAACAGCTACAATTTAAGAATGTCGAATAATCATTGAATTAAATACGTAATTTTAATTTTCGCATTCTTCATTGTTACTTTTGCCAATGTTTACTAATTATTTATTCTAATAAAAATTCAATTGCTAAATAAAATCTATAATTTTCTCAACATTATTTATTTGCTTGGTTTGAAACTTCAAAAAAGTCGTATGTATTTATTTTTCATATTACTGAACTATGCCTGAGAAACGTTACTGATGAAAATAGTCTTGGATCTGATTGGAACGTAGCGGACGTAACAGATCTCTGTGGAAGGAGACACAATCTTAGCCTTTCTTTAACCAAAGTTATCCGAAGATAAATTAACGAGCTCCACGGAATATCATCTCTCTATTAAGCCTCACCATTTCACGGAAGCTCAGCTCTCTACAAAGCCTCACCATTACACGGACTCTCAGATCTCGACAAAGCTTCACTGTTACACGGAGTCTCAAGTCTCTACAAAGCCTCACCATTACACGGACTCTCAGATCTCGACAAAGCTTCACTGTTACACGGAGTCTCAGGTCTCTACAAAGCCTCACCATTTCACGAAGCCGCACCTTTCCATGGAGCCTCACTACTCTACGAATATACATTGAGATCTCCGTTACAACTGCGTTCTAGTACAACCTTTGATATACAAAAGTTTTATTTTTATACAGTCTGATGCAATATTCCTACAGTTTTAAATCGATAACCCCTCTTACAGAGACGATAAGGGTAAAATTATTCGGTATTTAAACCAATTTTTTAAATCCTTTAATCTATTCATGAAAAATGTATATAGTATATGAAACAGTAAAGTACGTGAATGCTAATTTGTTTATTTTGTGCCATACACAAACAAAAACTTTAATAACACCTTATGTTCAGACACGTACTGTATAATTTTAATTATTTAAATATTTGTTACACTACTAACAACATTCAATTTAATTAAGTTTAATTGTATTTATAAAATATAGCAATAGCACTCTTATTTCATTTCTGTACTCAATAATATAAACGCTAATGTGGCAATTTTTATATCCCAGATGCTACACACATTTACACATAGAAGAATTTTCGAATAGATAGTTCTTTATTTCTAATTATTACGGCATTAATTAATTTATTAGTATCCTGCAATGGAACAGGTCAGTAGCGTTGTGACTAGAAATATTTCTGAGGCCACACTCCACTGAACCTCGTCACTACATTAAGCCAAATATAAACTCTAAAAATTTTAGTTTAATATTAACTGAGACAATATAAAGTTATAAATTCAAAACCAAGAAGTGATGTTAAACTTAAAATTAATTAATATTTTTAATGCTTATATGTCTTATACGAGGTCTTTATTTTCAATGAATTTTTACTTGAACAGCTATTATTATGAATCATTACACTAATTAATTCTTAATAGTATGAAAAAGGTCCACGTAGTTCAGCTTTCTTGACTCACTACATTGTGACAGAAACACACTGTACTTAATCCGTAATTTATTTTATACCTTATAAAATGACGCGACAAGTACCCTGACTCGTAGCTATATCAGACAACAATCTCTGCTTAACGAATCGCGTTAAAGTGAGAGGTCCTAGAACTGTGACGAAGAATCACATTGGTTCCAAACGATATAGAGTGATAATTATTAGTTCAATATCAATATTATCCAGAACTTGGCTCATAATAAACTTCAACAAAGTTAACAATATTATTAAGTTGATATTTATGACAAATACGCAAAAAGTTATGTTGAAGAATTCTCATATGAAAAAGTGTAAATTTCCATTACCTCGTATTTCATGCGTAATTGTTATGTCTAGGGATCTTTGCCGCATGGAATGACAAATATTACCAGGTCTAAAACTCCTAGTAGTCGGTACTCCCCATGTAGTTTATAATACTTCCAATTGTGTAATAAGTCCCATTAATCTTAGTAAAATTAGTTAATTCGTTGCAATTTTAAGTCGAAACACTGGTGTAATTGTTGACATAGCTTAAAAAAGATTTCCAGAGACCTTTTAAATGCAACAGTAATATTTCCTTATTAGGTTTCTGAAATACCCAGAGAAATTTCCTAGCAGAATAGCATATAAAAGAGAGATTTCAAGTGTTCTAATGTACATATACCATATCTATGATTTAATAAAAACATTCCTTACATCAAATAGTATTTACTTGAAATATTTGGTGTGTTTTTTTATCTTTTATGCAAATAAAATGGCTTAATTACCAAAATTGATATTTGATATTCGGTATGTGAACTGAAAGAATAATGACTATTACAACTTCGTTAGAAATATAACTCTGAACAATAACAATATACTTCTACACGTAACGTAGATATGGTAAAAAGGGTTGATTTAATTGGATTTTGAGTTTTGCTCCAGTTTACCTTTCTTTTATTGACGTGTCTGAATTTGACACGGTTGTCCCAAATTCCAGGAGTCAAGTCTGAGACAGCGTCAGATACCAAACGCTGCAATAACAGGAAGGTGAAATGGAGATAAACTGAAAATTCTATAAACTACTAATTCTAAAACCTTTGCTCTTTATAAAACTTGTAGAGATAAAATAAAATTCAAAACAAATGCTATATGTCTAGTTAGTCTACTTATTAAAAGTAAAATCCTTATATCTTTGATATCTATACATATTTGTAACATTATGTGTTCCATTTTGTCGAGCATAGGACTATTATTGCTATCACAATATTCCAGACATAAATGGTGGTGAAACAAGTTTCCTGACATGATCATATTTCCATCTCCTAAAATACACTCCAATAAGTTAAAAGCAAGTCCAACATTTTTTAAAGCATCCACGTTATTAATCCAATTAGTAACGATTGAATAGTTGTTTATAACGAATTCAATATTTTTTTTATTATTGCATTCATATTTGTAATTTATAAATATAAGGAAAATGTTTCTTCGACTCGCATTTCAAACTTATGCTAGGTTACAATGTTTTTACTAAAACATTAAGTCTGCTTCACTTAATAAGAGAGTCTGATTGAAAGCCAGCCCTCGCTCCAAACTAGTATATAGGTTGTTTCTTTCACCAGGGCCTCTTGGTATATTTATTAATGTTATATTATCCAGTAGAAGCCTATAATTTAGTTGGTTATATTGGCTTGAAGTAATAATAAATTAAAGTAACTGCAACTTGACAGTAATTATGATATGTTATTATTTTTAAAAACATTTTAGTCTTATAATGAAATACTGTTCAGAAAAAAATCTATTTAATAAGGTTCATTATTTGATGTATTTATAATTTGCTTTTTGTTATCCGGCCTTTCATACAGCTGAACAGTTGTTCATTGTTTCCTTATTGACAGGTAACTTACTCATACATATGTATTTAGTTACATTATTCGCATACATTAATGTGCAGTGAATCGGATAAGTTTAGCTGTAAGTAGCTTATGTAAACTAACAAGGACAAACTTGCAATGTTCTGATATTCGACATCGGTTTTTGAGGTGACTATTTTCCTGCAAATGTAGAAATAAGTTTTACACCAACGACGACAAAAATATTGAGATATTTGATTTTCTGCTGCTTCTCAGTTAATATCAGGACATTTATTGACTGCAAAAAGAACTATGGACTAAGATTTGTTTTATAGGTATAACTTAAAGGTTTTATATAAATGTTATAGTTTAAGATTTAGTTTTGAATTTGAAAGTTATAATAACACATGATTACGCTAGAGCAATTTCATTTATTGGAAGCTAATTTTAAACTGCATGGGACTGAAATCTACATATTATTTAATCATATATTGATTTGGTTTGTAAGAATAGTGGATTATTTTAATTTGATGAGAATTTAAGGCAAAATTCAGCTCGTAATCCCTGACTATTTACTCTGTGTGTATTTTAACAAGATAAATATCTGATGGCAAGATGGCGTAAATGATCGTTCCCTAGTGACTTCTGGCGTTAAAATATTAAATTTTATGTTTATATCTTTTAATATTTCATATTTTAATTTTGATGGCTTATATCTTAAAATGTCTATACAATCATGCAATCATGTCTATGACTATGAATCATCCCCAGTTTATGATCGAATGTAATAAATAAAACTGTAGATTATACTGTAAGTAATATCTGCTTGATTGTTGGATATATAAATAAATAAATACTAACAAAAATCATATGGTATAAAACTAATTTAATTACAAAGAATATAAACTTACATTGAGCAAGAAATATCATTTACTAAATTAATTGAATGTTTTAATTTTCTCATTTAAGTTAATGTTATCTCAATAATTATCCATATATCTAGTTTATATTATCAGCTTGTTTATTTTGTGAAATCATTTTATTAAATATTTAGAAATAATTAATTTTAAGCTTGTTTGGATTTCCTATATGCTTAAATACCCTTTGAAAGAAAAGAATATATACGATTGTTGTGGTGCTTGACTTAATGTGCCGAAATAGAATTGCATTTAATTTTAAAGTTTATATCGCTGCAATTGTTAATAATTCTAATGTAAAATGCCATATAGCTATTAAACATACGGGGTGTTGAAAAGTCTTGAGACGGTCTGATCTTCTGTACTCGTAAACGTAAAACCATAAAACTTTATACGTTGAAATATAGTTTATACGTTGACATATTGCATTAATTTTTTTTCGCCACCTCAGAAGTATTACCCATAATGAAGCAGTGGAAAAACTTAAATGTAAGCATAATTCTATGTGCGTACCGTTTTAAAGATCTTAATTAGTAGAACTTCATGCAGGAAATCAGACCTCAAAAAGGTTAATTGCAAAGAGAATGGCGGAGCTTGATAATTTCGACACCGATCTAATGTAAAATTTCAAAAATGGCTTAATTTTATTGTAACCATACCAGTTGAAGGTAGTTAGTAGTATCATTATACGGGAAACGGTCCTCGAGGAGTCAGTAAATTCTTTAATGTAAACATAGTTTGATATGCTTGTAATTTTAAAGGCCTAATCAATTCTTCACTTCTTTAGTATGCCGCAACCCGCAGTTTAAAAGCTTTATCCGTTACACAATTTTGGTGGTTCAAATATTTTAATAACAAACTGTAAATTGTGCAGAAAATTCGGGACGTTGCTTCTATTAGTTAAATTTCACATTAAAACATTTAACGTTTAGTACTAATACAAACACAAACACCATAAAACCATCAAACAATAGCAACACCTTTATAGTAGAATACAACAAAATATGGTAAATATTGCATTGCATTGTCAAATAAAACTTTTGTAGGAAGTTTTTTTGTATGTAGTAATATAAAAGGTTATACATATTGAGTACGTCACGACAACACAATTATAGTGAAAACTCTTAATTCTATACGTGCCGAGCTAATAAACCCCACTTCCTTAGGTGAGGATATACATTAGACAGAAAGTAGGCCGTCGTCTCAGCCTTACGTTTATCCCTGTGAGTGTCCATAAATATTTAATTATGCGTAATTACTAAAGGTTCCTACGCATGCTATTTGCTGAGAAACATCTGCAAATAGTAAATTAAAAGCGTCATTATGAATATTTGATACTCTTACCTTCAATTTAGTTAATTACTGACTCACAACATTCAACATCCCGGTTAATGGCTAATTTCCTGGTATCGGTTAAAAGTGTGTACGTAAATGACTAACCTTTTCATGCATATAAGCACGTCCGTGAAAACATGCTTGATTAAACATCGTGTGCTATAAATGTAATGTTATGCTACAGATGTTATAGATGCTATAGTGATATGTGATGTTACGTAACTTTTTCAAAGGGACCATTGGATTATATATCATTATTTATAGAAAATAATAGTCGTATTACTGGATATTAGATGGATTTTATCAACAATATACTTTCACTGGAGGCATCATGATGGATTTGATATAGAATGTACGTTTACTAGAGATAATAAGGCATATTTTATTAAGAACCTACGGAAGTAGGAGTGTTATGTACTCAGTATATAAATAGTTTTATTACTTTAACGCAACGAAATACAATAATCTTAGGCTGCATCTATAAATGTCCGCATTACTGTAAATTTTATTAAATATACGTTCTAGTTTTAAATCATAATCAATCGAACACAATAATTTAAAACTGTTACGAATGTTCTGTCAAAACAGCTTAATACAAATTGCTCAAACCCATAGCTAAGTAAACTTTACACAACATATATGCATTTGGTTTAAACTGTGCTTTTGTACATTTATAATATTCTTGTTACGTTAAGTGTCTTAATATTAATTGTGTAAACCTGCCAACCAATAACTCAGTTTTACAGTAATACAAATAAGGATTAATGTTATGAAAAAATATAAATGTATTTTTTAATTAGTTTGTACTATATTGTATAATAAGTCCTCACTGATCTGAATTAATTGATCAATACATCATAAATATCAGATGTAATGTCTGAATAACTCATAGAGCGTATTAATTTTGTCACTATTAATAACCAATATTATTTTAAATCATCATAATATTCGGGATTTGTTACACCTGGAAACTGGACTATGGACATTAAATATTTGTATTGAAATGCCCAGAATTCACGGACAGTCAATACACTTGGCTTTAATATTTATTTACGTGAATATTTTACTTACAGTACATTCTTGTGGCCTTCATTTTCTCTATAAAGTGGTGGGTGTATTATACTGTATAGTATAATTAAAGTTTTATTATATCTCCTGAAATAATAAAACATCAAATTAGCCCTTTTACAGTAAGAAGATAAAATAAACTGTTATTTTAATGGAATAAAATTACTAAAACGATTACTTCGTTATCTCGAAGTTAGCATAAAATTTAATTCTGATTAGTTATGTTTTAGAACACAACTGTTAACTTTTATTCATCATTATTCGCTAATAACGGTTATCCTCCAAGGTCGTTTTATTATGAAACAATCTACTACTTTTGCTAAAAATAACTTTCAACCCATGGACATGAGATTGAATTATATTTATTTATATTAAGAAGAGAATTTCCGTTTTTCACTATAGAAAGGACCATATCTTTATTTCATAAATGTTACACAACTTTGTTGCTCTTAACTGGATATTGATATTTCTTCCCCAATGTTCTTTGAACAAAATATTGGTGAAGTGCTAACTTAAAAGGGACACGTATTTATCTCTTCTCTATGAAACGACTATCCGGCTACTAGAAAAGATCTCGTGTGCTTTTCTGTAAGTAATAATGACATTGTTCGTATCATAATTTCAACCCATTCATGTGAAGCTGATATTTTAATGTATATAAGTTATTCGGATTTGTAAATAGTAATTAACTAACCTGTAATTAAATTTTGAGATTAGCTCCAGTTCATCGTCCTTTTGTTGCAGCGTCTGGTATATGACGCTGTCTCAGACTTGACTCCTGGAATTTTGAGTAACGTTCGTTTGAAGAGATCCAAAGAACTAAAAAATGAATCCAACCCATATGAAATTGAAATATTAGCCTTGTTACTATTTTATACAGAATGGCACATGTTTGCTAAAATAATGCAATGAAAATATGGTATACCTAATGTTAACTATCTACATAAGGGTATAATCAGTACATTTATCCCCGTAATCCTCCCGGAAAGCATTATACAAGATAAAGTATTTATGTTAAAAAAGTCTTAATGAGTACTTGCGAATATATTGATGAAGTAAAAGAATTGAGTGTAATAATATAGCTTAATGTATGTGAACAGGTCGTGGTAAGGTTTAAAGATGAATTAAACAATCAGATAAATGAATTTATATTATCAAATTAACTCCTTTTGTTGCAATGATTTGCAAAGACACAGTGTATATCCAGCCTATATATAGCTGTAATGACAACCTAAGGGGTACTTTAAGAAGAACATATGATAACAACATGTATCCACCACAATTTTAGACTAAGAAAGGTAATATATAAAAATAAATTTGGTGTTTTAACTGAAATATGACAGGCCGCATTGCCAAAAATTGCATAAGAACAAAACATTAGTTGTTACACCAGAGGTATTGTACACAAACGACGGAATAGAATATCCCTCTCCGATTTCAAAAGTCTAAAATTATTTAAATAACTTTATAAATAAACAAGCAATAAAAAAATTCTATGGAAAAGTATGCTAAGGCAATAAGAGAACTGTGTAGACAGGACTATAAAAAACTAAGATTAAATGTAAGAAATTGTAACAATATTCCTTTTATTGAAGCCTTGCATGGTAAGCAATGCTTATTAGACACTGCTGCTACAAGATAGATAATTAGTAAACAATTTTATCATAATTTTATTGTCAATGGTAATGAAATCAAACTATAGGATGGTACCCTAAAAGTAATATTAAATTAACATGCTTTGTGTATTATTATGTCAAAATAAAAATTCCCGAATCCAGTTAGAAAATAAATTTATTGTATTAGATTTCTGTAGCGTGACATTACGTTATGAACCCTATTTTAATGTAAAAATCAACCAGTTTTAGATTTTAGAGTAACAGTGAACTACTGAAGACGGCACCATTGCGATCTCTGAAATTATTAAGTTGCCGTACATAAATTTAATTAAAAACCTTACATATTTATGCTTATTATGACTACGTAGTTAAAATATAAAATTCTGAAACCATTTTACAATAGACTAGTAACTTTAAAATTTTGTAAGAAACCCATTTTTTTAGGATATGGGGCGTTAATCTTTATAATTGTTTTTTTTTCAAATGAAGTGCTCTCGGGGTCACTGTCTGATTTCTAGAAGTGGTTTGTAAGGTTTTATAAGAAAACCATAGTGCAGAAACTATTCGAAAACATCTAGGCATCTATCTTGCGCTTTACATTCTATTTATTTTATTAGATATCAAGCTCTTCTGCACACTCTTAAATCATGTTTATTGTTTGGTGTTGCACCGTACAGAGTATAAAGTTTCTCAATAAAAGATTGAAAAGTATTTTTTCATCTACTTCACTGACGGCTTCCGAGACAACTGATTCCAGTTGGTGGTTCATGCAGTGCCATGTTAACATAGGGATACAAGACAAGTCTTTTTGCTACACTGTAAATATTCATCGACAAAACCGTATGATTCAAGTTACTTACATACACTGTTAAAAACAGATTCGAATTTTTCATCTGCATGGACAACTTGGTCTTGGTAAATGTACTTCATGGCTGATGGATTACAACAGATTTGTTTCTTTTTTTAAATAATTATTGTTATTTATAGTTAGTTTTTAGATTTAGTCTGGTTTATATTTATCTTTTCCTTATCGTATAAAAGGACTGGTAACTTAACGAACTTTATTAATGAAATTTCGACATTTCCGTGTAAAGCAATTTCAGTAAAGAGGTGTTACTCTTAAATAGCTTGTGAGTGTTGAATTCAGGTCTAGTTGACCGTCCTCTTAGCACAGTGTCTGGAATCTGCTGCCTCAGACTTGACTTTGGGTATCTGGAATCAAATTTGCCTGGAAAGATAAAACATTCGGTAGCTAAAAACTTAAAAAAAAACGTTTTACATCGTTTATATAACATAGACACCTAAACGACCAAAAATGGGTGAAAATTACACAATTTATATGAGACAAGAAGAACAACAATTCACCTAAATGTAGTCTCTAATGTTGAAAAGATAAAAATCGTACGTTTTAGGCTTTTTGTTTTCGAATTTTTTGAATCTATATGAATCAAGCCTTCCCATCATAGGTACGTTACACGTGAAACGTCTGATTAGTTCAATGTTTATGAACTGATAACTCTTTACGGTTGTGGCAACATATTCCATAACCAAATTTTTCTAGCAATATTTTTTTGTAATGTGAATCGCAAACATTAAAATGCATTCTTTAAGATATTAATGTCAATATGCACAATTGACAGTAATAGTTGTAGCTGCTAACTTTAAACTAAGAGGCTTAGAATGTGAGTTAACTAATTACAATTAAGTTTTTAGCAAAAATATCTTAGTTGTTGAAGTTTTAACAACATAAATGTACTGGTATCAGACAGTGAAATGTAATATGAGTCAATATTGGCATTTAATAACGTTGTGGTTTACATGAAATAGCACCCTCCTGTGTCTTATGACCTACAATTTTAATATAGTTCTGCAAAGTAAATAATCTATTAAGAAGTAGAAATAATAGGGTTAGTTATTTGTTGTTCTTAATAAAAAAAATTAAACTTAAATTGCAATGGAGATAAACTGCAAAATATTTTCCCATGTGTGTTAATAAACTAGGAAGACACTGGCTGTAAGGCCATTGACAAATAAGAATAAACTTGTTTTATTTAGAAGATCCGATTATTTTAATTTTTGCGTCAAATGTTTGGTTCATCTCTAAATCAAATAAAAAACAAATGTTTAGGAACAAAACTTATGCTGAACTAAATGCGTACTTCAGACACTTTTTAAAACGAATTATGTTAATATAAACGTGAGTAACATTTGTCTCTGTCAAAAGAAGAACACAACCAACTGTGATAATGATGAAGCTATCTTAAAAGAAGAAGCCGAATTCAGCAAATTTCTGGGGATGCACGTGAACGGGAGGCTGACTTACAATTTACATAAACGACGTCTGTTCAAAGCATACCACAGACATTAATGTCTTACGTGGACTAGTACAATTCTGCTCGTAAGGTGTACTTAAAATAGCTTATCTTGGTCCGCTCTTATAGTTTAAGATTATAAGGTAGAAGTTCTAAATACAAATTTGCTACAAGAATTAAAACACACCAAAAACTATCCGAATCATTTCTAAACTAAATTCCACAGGTCGTTAAAAAATTGCCTTCAAAGAGCTTAGGCTACTGACTATGCCCAGCCTCTGTATTGTCGAATCAAATTTAACGGTTTCAAAGCAGGGATGTCCAAAAATACGAGTTCAAATACAAGAATGATTTCCGATAAATACATAAATACTTATATTGCATAAAGTTACAGAAAGTTGGTATTGTCATTAACTGTCCCTATGATTACCTAAGGTAACATTGTTCTTTAAAGTTAGTTTTATAAATGACGTTTGTAATTTACTTTTGATAAAGTTTACGTAAATAATTAGCAATAATATTAATAATTATTTTGAATTTAGCTGTTGAAAATTTCATCAAATTATATTGAAATTAAATTGAATTAAATTTGAATTTGCTGTTGACAATGAAATAATAATTTTACAATTTAACGATTGTGACTGAGAGCGTATCTAATGTTCTAGATAGTTTTACTTTGAAGCACGATGCAGATTAGTCTATTAAACCATGAGTGTTTCCTTGGTGGCATACTGGATCGTCGTGATCATGGCTAGTAGGAGAAAGAAATTGGTCCCACCGAATTAAACCCTGAGGGACACTACATGTCAACTTATTAGGCCTGATAGGCATTTCGCTATCTGCACACACTGCTCTCTGCCAATATGGTATGACAAAATCCATTTAGCCGGCAATCCTCGAACACCACTTGTGTATAATTGGTGCAACTATGTCGCTTGACTCTCGCAGTCAAAGGCCTTTCAGATATTATGAGCACTTCTAGCCTTTTCAACCTGTCAACAGCACAATCAATGGGTGTGACAGTATCAGTCGTCGATATGCATTGAACTTTGAACCAATAAATGTAACCTTAAAAACGTCGAATGAAATTAGTTTCAACACAGGACCAGAAGGATGGAAACGTGACGTTAGTTTTGCGATTCAAGTACCCCTCTTCAATACAGATTGGAAAACGTCTTGGGTGACGGAAAGGATTATCAATTTAGTGCGAGGCGTCAAGATCGTTCTGAAGCTGCTCTTGAGGCTCTTGATAAACCACACAGAAATTCAATTGATAGTATTAAAAATGGTACTCCATAAGTAAAGCTACCAGGGAGTGAACTTTATTTCTCCCATACTGAATCAATGTCTTGATAAAGTTTCACATTATTACCAACCTGCATACTTATACTGATGGATGAGAAAGGAATCAAACTTAGTAGATTACAATGGATTATAGACTTACTAAGTCTAAGGGCCTCTTGATATCGAAGATTCGTGCCTAACTTCGCATCATCTCTAAACTTCCCTCTCACAAGAATTTTGAATAAAGATGCCAGATGGCAATGGACGGAGGAACAGGAGCGTTCGTTCACGTCTTACTAAAACTACCAGTGGATATAGTATCTTGGAGTTTTATTGCAGAATATGTCAGCACGCATTGTAAGAGTTAAATAGCCTAAAATAAAAAAACCTGGTAGACTTTAATTTAATGACTAAAAGTATAATATGAACTCGTAGTTTTAGTTACAAGAACGCCATACACGGTGGGTGGGTTACAGTATATCAAGTACTTGTGGCTATTCATGTGACATGAAGGCAGTAAAACGTCACTGCCTGCTAACATTGTTATAGGATCATTAGTGTACCAAGAAGTTAACTCGTGGGCTTCTTACCTCTCTAAATGGATATGAAAATAATTCCCTATAACGATAAAAGTTAATTAACATCTAAAATTACGTTTAACGTATATATATATATATATATTTTTTTTATATATTGCATAATTTAAACTCATTATGTAATATTTTATTTATTAAGAAAGTCATAATATTTAAAACTGTTACTCCTGCTCCCACAAAATATATTGGTTTACAGAAGTGAAAGGATATTTGACACCAACTGTCCTGAGGGAAATTTCTTGCTCGTTGTCGTCAAAGATTAATTTTCTTTTAAAATATCCGATCTGGAAGTTCTTATTGATTTTTCGAGTTGCGCTTTGTGTACCTGAAATTAATTTTCTCCTTCAGCTTAACATTATGTCCTTCGACACTTATATCGAGGATAGGTTTTTGGGTAAAATAGACTTCATGTTATCTTCATGGTTTTTTCGATCTAGCAAATGTAGTTATTTTACTTATGAAATATGATCAACCCATCTTATACCCTTGCATTAACTGGTAAGATAAGAGTAAAACAACGGCTTAGGAATTCACATGAACATTGAATATTACACTTCTAAATTGCTAATTATTTGGGTTTGCGCCATTAGCGCAATGTGTTTTTACTCTGATGGTTAGCAGCTAACATAACTGTTTGCTATGTATAAGCGTTCTTGCCTTAAATAAACCACATTTCAGCTTAATGCTATTTAGTTCAAACTCTGAATTCCAAATATGACCGTACGCAACCATTGCTATTTCACATTTCCTTTTTATTGAAAAACTAGTTATACTGATTTGAAATAAAACCAAGCTTACATTATCATGACGTGCATTTTTATGTCTAAAATCTATTGCCAAAACTTCAAAATTAACATAGTTGTCTTTCATATTAGAGTTACGTGCATTTCGCTGATTATAAAGATAATTTATGAATATCCTCTTTTAAATGGTTCTTACTTTATTATTGTTAAAAGGCAGTAGATTATAACCCAAAAATTACAATTAACAAGTAGAAAGCATGAAATAAATGTTTGAGTTATGTATGTTTCGTATTGCAAAATTAAACACGAATGTAATGCATTCTCAACTGGTAATGGAACAAGCTATTTATTACGCGCCTACAAAGCCTACTAACAAATTCCATCGGCGAGTGATGTTTTAACGTAGTTACAGAGTTGGGCCTGCTAATGTAGTTACAGGTTACACGGAACTTCTAGTTTATCCGCCTTAGACGGACACAAACAATTCAGTTAGCCTTAATAGAATTTGTTATCTATTTATTTAATATTTTAAGTAAGGGGATTACGTTAAAATTTAAAAAAAAATCCTTATTACAACTTTTACTTACAGGAAGGGTTTGTTAAATTAAAAATAATTTTTAAACTTACAAAAACCTATGTTTAATATAAGCATATCACCTAAAGGAAGGCTCATGAAAAAAAAAAATTAATATTATGTTTTGTTGAGCCATGAAATGTATTATATTGGGTGATTTAAAAACAAATTTATTTTAGATTTAATTAATATTTTTTATAAACTTTGGATGTGATCACAAAACAGTATTCATGCTATATACTGAATGTAGATAGCCCGTAAAAGATAAAATATGTACATTAACCTGGGTTTGCACTTATTCTTTGCAGTTTAAGTGAGTGAATGCATTATCAACTTACAATTGTAGTCTTCTTGACACGTATTTTATCGGAAAAAGGGATAAGATTGTACGAATATCCGGTTTGTGTTAAATAATAAACGAATTCATGCTTTTTACTGCAAAAAAAACCTTTTTTAATCATGAAGTATACCACTAATTTAATGATACTGCATTGTATACGTTAGGATAAATTATAATTTAAGGTTATTTATTTATGTACAGTATATTAAGTAATATTCTTCTTTTTTTATAATAAATTTTGCAATTTAACCAAGTTAAATTATTTTTTGTTAATCACAATTATAGTAAATATGAGAATAATAAAATATCTTTATTAAAATGTACAGCAAAAACATAGTTAAACATTGTTTATTGTGTAAAATCCTATTTTTTTCTCGTCACGATGGATAGGTACGTTCACTTGTAACTAGTGTATGTTTGGAGCAAAGTTCAACAATCAGCTTAATATAAAATAATATTGATTAAACCAACTTTGAAGACCAGTACTTAGTAATTATTGCACTTACAGACACAAGGTTATTTGCTGGGTGTAAAGGGTAGTCAGCAGTATAGTCTTGATCTTTCCTTACTAATTAATGAGACATAGATGTAGTCTCGCTGTTAGTCACTTGCGCTGTACTGAAAAATCTAAATTTAATCTAATAATAAATTTTATTGATCTATGCAATAACTCAAACACAATACCGGTAAACTAAGGAATTAAGTGCCTTGTGAGGTACCTTTACAAAGTAATAAAGTAACACAGCATTACATTTCACCGTAAAGCAATACTAATCCAAGACTAATAGGACATAGACACTATAAAATTTGCTGGTAAAATACAATCTGCAGTATGCAATACATTTATAGCAGGGATTAATTTAGTGACCCTACAGTATATATTAGAGGGTAAAGTATTGATTCCCTAGATTAGAGTGCATGTTGTAGTCGTAGTTATACCGAACCTATATACTATACCCCTTTAGCAATTATTTACAGAATACAGTGAATATTAACAGAAGATTTTAAAGTCCAGTGTGAACAGTGGTTATATGTGGAGAGTATGAAATAATTTTATTAAACATTTGTCAAAATTAGACTAAAAAATCATGAAATTAAGAGTTACTGTGAATTTGTAGACTCTTCGGAACACTGCTTATAATATTTTATATGTATGACACACTTAAAATTCCCAATGTACATGAAGTATTTGGTTTTTGTCAAGGAGTGAATAAGTATATGTATTACAGTAACACTTTCATTTTACACATGCAAGAACTCTTATACTAAATTTAGATTTGTCAAGAAGTTTTCTTTTCTCTATGCAAAAAGATAGTATTCCTGAGATGAAAATTACATCAAAATTAATTGTCTCATGCATCATTCTTTTAAGGTGAGTCCAAATCGATAAAAAACAAAAAAAATTCGATTTTTTATTGTTTATTATACTCTATAATGTGCCCTTTAATTTTATATATCTCTGTTTTTAATAAGCGTCTTAAAAATAAATATTTTACACACCTTGCAACTAATTTCCTGCTTTAGATCGTGACTCTGGCTACGACGTTTGTCTGCTTACACTTATATAGTACACAAGGAATAGTGTTTTGTTATTCAATTTTACTACGTTGGCTGTGCTGTCTACAGCTGACTGTCCAGCTGCAGTATTTTCTAGCAATTTTTCAGTCAGTGCTATCATTTTAGTTCATTTTATGTTTGTTTACGTTCTAACAGTGAAAGTTATTTGTGGTTTTAGATTATACTTTCTGTGTAAATGGGGAAAAAACAAAGTATTGGTAACCGCAGGTCGTGCTTCAAAAAGAAGAAAGGTCCTTTTAGAAAACATCAACCTTCTGAAACTAATTTAGAAACACCGACTACTTCTAACCTAGGCCTCGTTGGAAGTCAAGAAGTAACATCACCAAAGTCATCTAGTCGTAAGTTAAAAGTTGAGAAGAATTTTACTTTTTATAAAAACCAAAATGAGACGCTGGAATACGATATTTTAGATTTAAAAACAACTCGGATGTGATTTGAATGAGGTGGCTGTATGCCGAAATTGCCATCATAACCTCAGTTTCGAAAAGCAAATTGTTGTAGGTCTAGCTTTCAAAATAAATATTGTATGTTCAAACAGTAATATAAGAAAAGAATCCGTAAACATTAATTAAATATGCATGAAAGATAATGAAGAAAAGGAACACACATTTTATTATATTAATTAGAGACTAGTAAATGGGCTACGCGCCATTGGAAAAGGCTACACCTCAGATCAAATATTGTGCGGAGTTATGAATCTGCCCCCTCCTCCAACTATGTTCAAAAAACATGAAAAATCTTGTAGGTTCTATAACTGAAAAGCTATGTAAGCAAAGTATGGCTAATGCTGTAGAGGAGGCTGTACAACTAAATAAAGATAGCCGAGACTTGTGTGTAGCGGTAGACGGGTCATGGCAGAAGAGGGGTCATGTGTCCCTAAATGCCATATTATCTGTCACTTCGGTTGACACTGGAAAAGTGTTGGACATATCAGTACTGTCTAAGTACTGCTGTTGCTCTCAGAGATTTAGACATGAACATTTGGACACATGCATCGCCAACTATTCAGGAACGAGTGGCGGCATGGAGGTGACTGGTGCTCTTGAACTATTCGGTCGTTCTCAGGATTTGTATAATGTAAGGTATGCAGACTATTTAGGGGACGGCGACTCCAAAGCCTACATGGCAGTAAATTAAGCCAAAACATATGGTGATACAAGTGTAAATAAATTTGAATGCATAGGACATGTGCAGAAGAGGATAGGGGCCAGGTTATTGAAACTAAGACAATCTAAGACTGTTCTCAGTGATGGAAAAAAGATTTCAGGTCGAAATCGACTAACAGAAGAAGCGGTGCATAAGATTCAGACATATTATGGCTTGGCCATTAGGAGGAACATAGAAAGTGTGAATGCAATGCGTAAAGCTGTTTGGGCCACTTACTTCCATGTATCCTCATCAAATACAAACCCTATGCATCAGCTTTTCCCAACCGATGTTGACACATGGTGTAAATATAATCAATGCAAACTAAAAAATGAAAACTATGACCATAGTGCACATTTCCATGTAAATGAAATAATAATGACCGCTACTAAACACATTTTTAAAGTCCTATTAGATACTCATCTGTTGGGAAAATGCCTCAAAGGCAAGACACAAAATCCCAATGAAAGCCTAAACTACAAAAGGGCCTTCGTTACCTTGGAAACACTAAAATATGGAGTATTTTCAGCAGTCTGTGGTTTCAATGATGGATTTATAAGCAAAATAAAGACAAATAAATAAAATAAAGGAAAATAAAGAATTTGGATAAACGGTAAAGTCACTCCACTGTCATAGCAACTGAGCCATGGTCATCCAAATCATCTCGTATTTATACCCAATACTGTATGAAAACCTAAAATAAAGTACAAAACGTCATTTCACTGTTAAGGAAATTTAATTAATTAACCATTGGTATATACAGACATGTTCTAACGTCACAAAAATAATTACGGAACAACAAAATATTGTTGCCAAACAGTTTTCAGAAACAAGACACACTATGATATATTGTTGCAAAAGAGCAAAGGGCTCTCTAATCTGATAGCCTCACCAACATGCTCTCCTAACTTGCTCTCCAACGTGGAAAACACCTAATCCAAGCCATGATGCGGTCAGAAAAAGTAAGACTTCGAAAAGCCGAAAAAGCAGCAATGGATTTAGAGAAAAAAATTAGATTAAGTAGGATGCAAAAAAGGAAAAGAATGGAAGATCATTTTAAAGAAAATGAGGACCCAAACAACCCAGCTTACCTAGCTGGAAAATACTAAACTTCATAGGTTGTTAAGGTAGGCTTCAAAAATGTTACATTAAACTTTAATTGCAATTTTCTGAAAGTTTGTTATATTTAAATTTGATGTCACTTTTCTCAGTAACTATAAGACCTACATCTACCAAACTTATACTTCAGGTTCCTTATATCTAATTATTGTAACACTCATGAGGATTTTGCATTTTTATTATTAAGAAAATATTTTTTTCTAATTGAAAATTAGATAAAATTTTAAAATAAATTTAAAAATTCATATACATTCTTTTTTTGTATTTATGAAAATACACAATGTGTGTGTTTATGTAAAGGAAGGTTCTTCATAATAAAAACAATTGTAGCTCTATGTTGTTTCATTCCTGATAAAAGTGGCATCAAATTAACATTACGTTATATAGGATTTCGGACTCCCCTTAATATCCATTCAGTACCTTGTAATCATATACCTTTTTTAATTTTATGCAATTCAGTACTATTGAAATCATATTGAATTAAATGTTAAAATATCAGATAAAAGTATGGTACAACAAAGCAAAAGATGTACCTCTTCCACAAACGCTCAGTGTAAATTTTAATATAAACCGAAATAATTGCTATGGAGATCCCAAAATTGATGGCGCACACAGTGAATATAAATAAACAGGGCTTAAGGGAACCAATAATGTCAAGGTTATAAGCCTATAAAGGCAATATCTATTGATGTATTACTTCTGGTGACATATTGGAATTGGATGCCTATTTCATCTTATTTATTGCACATTTCTATCAATTCTTGCAATATTATACCTGCACAAATTCCTTTACTTTGATTAATTTAACTGTATTAAAATATGGCCCACCAAAAGTTTGTTGGAAACAAATAACAAAACTAATTTTATCACTGAACGATGGTAAATGCCTGGAAAAATCCTATTGTACTCAGATTCTTTCCATCATTACAAACAAACTCCAAACTAAGAATGTTCTGCAGTGTTAAGCAACTGAGTCTGTAGGCTACTGCAGCCCAATTGACGTATTTGACGTACTGCAGCAAACATATCACAAATAACATCATGACAAATGATGTAACGACACCATAGGTTTCGTTTCAACTTTAGATAACATGATCGGCAGTCTCAGGTACACGGAAACTGGCTAAGAACAGGACATCATAATGACGCATTCCTCTTCTGATGACTTATGTATTCGTATGCTAGAAGTTGATTCGAACTGAACAAATTACACCTCCGTACACAACATAAATATTGAAACTCTTTTTGAATCCAAAGCCATTCGCCGTACTCCAAATATCCACTACTTTTCCCTTCGCACTTTGTGAATATTTATCTTCAAACGTTAGAATCAACAGCATTCCAAGAAAAAGATTCACTTTCTGATTCACTTGGAAATAAGTATTTTAACGGCCTTTATTCGACCTCAATCCTCTCCTCTCCCTATCTCATAGTTTTCAACAGATACAAGGCCTAGACTATCCGATTCTAACACACATATCACTATCAGAGATAACATTCAACTTTTTCTTTTTTAAACTAAGTGAGAAGGTGAGGTTAAATACTCCACTAAAGTTAATATTACCTACACATTCCAAATATGGTCATATTAATACATACTAAGGTCATTAAAATCTAAACTATAAGGAAGGAAAGGATTCACAAGAAGTATAAACTATCAGAGACATTCATGAGTATGAAAATCTTAAAAAATTTCGGAGAGAGTGCAAACACTTTCCCGCAAATGTCATAATGACTACATAAGAAGAATAGAGAAAAGCATCCCGGGAAACTTTAAGTTCATCTGTTATTATGTAAACAGCCAAAAAAGCTCTTCTAATCTCCCACCAAGTATGTTTTTTGGCAATTTAGAGGCACATGATGCTCATGGCAAATTTAATGTTTTCGCTAAATTTTTTAATAAGTTTATAACGACTCTGATATCATTGCACCATTGCTTGATTTTAAATGGATTATGTCTCTATCTAACTGTCCTGTTTTTGCCACAGATATCCAGCGTAAGCTTTAATCTCTGGCCACAATGAGTTGCTGAACAGGGTCCAGGTAAGTTTTATGTGTCTCCTCGAACTCGAAACACGACTTTGATATGCTTTTTTGGATACCGTACTCCAGTTTTTAAAGTAGAGGTACTGTTTGGCTTGCAGCCCCTGTCTCTTCGAATTGTGTTTTTGAACAAGATTGTAAGTGGTGTGCTGAACTGCCGGTTGATCTTGAGCTACATCGAAACCTTTATTCCAAAAGGTACAAGGTCAAGGAAAATCCTCCAGAGAAGATTCATTCTCTCTTTCTATGCCTACACCTTGTCAGTCCGAAGACACCTCCAAAGTGGCAGCGACGTGACCCTCAACACTGACTTTCTCATCAAGCCACTTGAATTTGTAAGAGAACTCTCTATAATTTATTTATAAGAACCCTGGTTAGACTTTTGTTGTAGCAGCAGCTTAAAAATATAATAACTTCTGATCTGGGTAATTTTTCTACACCGTGTACTTAATGTAAACAAATTATTATTTTCACTTTGTTTGTAAAGTGTTATTTCCAGTTATCATCTTAATTGTTGAAGGTTGTTTCTAAATCCAATTTGTTATTTCTTTTTTAATTGTTACTTACTTTGGTTTTTTAAAATTGTTATGTTGAGTTACTGCCAGTGTTATATTTTGTAACTAAGTTTATCTACTGTTATTGCAATTGCTGTAAAATTTTAAATTTGTTTTAATTGTCGCCATCTTGCCTGTAGTCTGGACTTGTCCAACTTATTCTTACCTACTAGCGCCTGATTTTCTTTCTATGCTGTCCACATATTTAATACGTGTATTATATTGTATTAGTAACAGAAATGGTAAAATTTTTAAAAATGGTGGATACCGTTGAACAAATAAATAAATAGTAAAAGTTTTTATAAGTTCGGAGCTTCCTTTACCATTGTCCTCTATGACCTAGATATTTACCGCTTTCCGCTATTACCAACGTTACTTTGTTCATAACCTATCTTATTTTAGCATCCCATCCCACAACCCTAACTCGTCGTCCTTAACTCACTTGCGTTGTGTCCTAGTTTCACCTACCTTTTTCACCCTGACCTTTACCCACACTCCAGCAACTCCAGAGAGCAAAATCCGTTCCCATGTCGAGGATAAAAAAACCAAACAACTTTATACTTCTATATCAATATAACATTCGATAAAATCTAATAATAAGGCTCTAAAACACATCAAAAACATCTGTGCAAAAGAAAAGGATTATTCTGATTTACACCATGGTTCTTACAACGAACGTTTGAAATTTTGCAATCATTTAAATAAAATTAACATCACCTAACATAAGCACACCAGTAGTCTTGAAACCATACTACGCTCCCAAATAATTATGTTAACACTGTCAACCCCAGGCAACTATTTTACACCAAAATATGTGAATATATACTAACGATGAGTATTCACATGGGGCTAAGAGTGTTAAACTGAATTCAGTGTGAGCAGTATTAAGCAGAAAATTAATTATGCAGCACTGAGTAGGCAATACCGGTAAGTATTGAGTACGCTGTAAAACGTGGGCTGTGTCATAACTATTAAAACCGTTTGTACATATGTACATTGATAGAGTGGAGGCTTCAGTATATATTTAATAACTATATATGTTTTTATACCTTCTATCATTTTTAACCTATTTTTATCTAAATATAATCCGTCTCCCATATGCAGTCTAATCCGGAGATTTGCATGAAATAACTCAATGATTTCATTGAAATTTCCTCTTTTTTGTTTGGAATCATTTTCAGCATATAGCAGTTTCATACTAAATCTTCCATGTGTTAATAAATGTTCATATTCAAATCAGGAAAAATAAATAATTTCGCAATCAGTGACATTCTCTGTGTTAATTTAAGCGATCACACGAAACAAAAAACAGGATATTATATATATATATATATATATATATATATATATATATATATATATATATATATATATATATATGCATATATATACACACACACAGTAAAATTCACAATAGTTTTTACACAATTACAATGCCACTTTCCTTGCTATCTCATGTATAGGTATCTAACTTATATCTCTAATTAGAGCTGGCACATTCCATCTAGTCAGGAAATATGTAAAACCAGTAATAGAATAACATTACACCCCCTATTTTATGTGTTATTTGGATTAATTCGTTTACGCAGATTATTTAATAATTTGTTAAGTTTAATACCTGTGTTCTTAATCTTAAACTCTGTTATAAATGATTGAAAAATTGTGAAACTGTCATACAACTTGTAGTTGTGAGTGTACATTAAATTCGAATTTTCATGGAAACATACTGATAATTATATTAGCTGATCCAGATTTTCTATTAAAGGTTGCCAGCTAAATCCTGCACTATAGCTTATATCTATTCATATAGTCCACAATAAACACACTTCAGAGAAGCCAATCGGCTTAAAAAGTTGAGTGGCGGCGGCGGATGTGTATCACGAATTGTAGAAACCCAACCAGACAGACAGAAATCACTTCTGTCTACATACTTTTGAGATCAGTATGTTCAATATTGTCTCCACAAATGTCTTGATACTTACCTTAGCGGATGACTAAAGTATCCATAAATTCTAGTTTACTTTGCGAACTAGATCCTGTTCGATATCTTACACATATTTCAATAGTTCACATTAAATTCACTACAGTGATGCAAATCGGATTAAAGAAGTGAGTGGCGGCAGCGAATGTGCATCATGAATTTTAGAAACTCTACCAATCAGAAATCCCTTCTGTCTACATACTTTTGAGATCAGTATGTTGTTCAATATTGTCTACACAAATATCTTGATACTTACCTTATCGGATGACTAAAGTATCCATAAATTCTAATTTACTTTGCGAACTAGATCCTGTTCGATATCTTACACATATTTCAATAGTTCACATTAAATTCACTACAGTGATGCAAATCGGATTACAGAAGTGAGTGGCGGCAGCCAATGTGTATCACGAATTGTAGAAACTCTACCAATCAGAAATCCCTTCTGTCTACATACTTTTGAGATCAGTATGTGTTCAATATTGTCTCCACAAATGTCTTGATACTTACCTTAGCGGATGACTAAAGTATCCATAAATTCTAGTTTACTTTGCGAACTAGATCCTGTTCGATATCTTACACATATTTCAATAGTTCACATTAAATTCACTACAGTGATGCAAATCGGATTACAGAAGTGAGTGGCGGCAGCGAATGTGTATCACGAATTGTAGAAACTCTACCAATCAGAAATCCCTTCTGTCTACATACTTTTGAGATCAGTATGTTGTTCAATATTGTCTACACAAATATCTTGATACTTACCTTAGCGGATGACTAAAGTATCCATAAATTCTAGTTTACTTTGCGAACTAGATCCTGTTCGATATCTTACACATATTTCAATAGTTCACATTAAATTCACTACAGTGATGCAAATCGGATTAAAGAAGTGAGTGGCGGCAGCGAATGTGCATCATGAATTGTAGAAACTCTACCAATCAGAAATCCCTTCTGTCTACATACTTTTGAGATCAGTATGTTGTTCAATATTGTCTACACAAATATCTTGATACTTACCTTATCGGATGACTAAAGTATCCATAAATTCTAGTTTACTTTGCGAACTAGATCCTGTTCGATATCTTACACATATTTCAATAGTTCACATAAAATTCACTACAGTGATGCAAATCGGATTACAGAAGTGAGTGGCGGCAGCCAATGTGTATCACGAATTGTAGAAACTCTACCAATCAGAAATCCCTTCTGTCTACATACTTTTGAGATCAGTATGTGTTCAATATTGTCTCCACAAATGTCTTGATACTTACCTTAGCGGATGACTAAAGTATCCATAAATTCTAGTTTACTTTGCGAACTAGATCCTGTTCGATATCTTACACATATTTCAATAGTTCACATTAAATTCACTACAGTGATGCAAATCGGATTACAGAAGTGAGAGGCGGCAGCGAATGTGTAACACGAATTGCAACCAATCAGAAGTCACATCTGTTACCATAATTTCCTTTTAATATCGTGTCCTAAAATGCCCTGATAGCGGATTACTGAAGTATCGAGGTATTCTTAAATGACATATACAGCCAGTTAATGTGGTCAAAACTTCTTCAACTGAGTCAAAATATCTTTTAAATGCCATTTTAACTCTCATAATCGTACACTAAAACTACGAGTCGTATATAAGTATTTCTTATTTGGTGCTAAGTGTAGGATGTAATATAATAAATATGGTAATACTCACAGCTGAAATGTTGTTTGTTCAACTTTAATCTGACTGTCACCAGCAGTGTGATCCATGAATGTGCATGAAACAACTCAGTTATTTCGCTAATCTCTTCAAATCTTTTGTTTTGAAACATTGTTAATTGAAAGCATTTTCATATTTAATCTTTTAAGTCTCACTGTCAGTGGAATCCATTTTTTCATGTAAGCTATCACATGAATCAAAAACCAGAGTATATATTTTATTTTATTTATATGCACAAATATAACGCATTTTTCAACTTATGAAATCAGTATGATTAAAAATGACGTAATAATAATTCTAGGTATAAACATAAATAAATTAAAACAGACAAATATCCGGTAAATAATGTGAAAGTAGGACTTAAGTCTAAATTTCAATATTGAATACAGCAATAATAAACTATAATAAACATTATTGAATGAAACAATACCAGATATAGATATAGATAGTATCAGTATAAAAATAATTACATATAAAAATAAATAAATAAGAATACAAAACAATAACTGCAAATAAATATAATAATAACACATAGAATTGTCATACACAATGTTGTGCATCAATAGAGGACACCGACGGGGATGAGGACAGGGCTGAGATGAAAAGGAATGGCTCAACCTGGAGATTTGTTTAATCATCTTCGATAATGTAATGAAAGGTAACCAATGAAATGAAATGAAAATGAAATGAAAAAGTGCTTTATTTTCCTTTTAGTTGTGTGTACACATTTAGGTCCCCACAGTGAACCCAACTTCAAACACTTGACAGCATTGGTCAAAATGACCGTCAGCTGGCTGGCTTTAAACTATAGGAGTATTAAATACAGTAAAAAATAAACTGCTAAACTACCAAAATTTTCACAAAACAAAATTTGTACAGTAAAAGAGAAAAAGTAAAAACACATTTACATCCTAAAGGCGGTTAATACAATACGTTACGTTGATACAAATATACAGATACAGTACAGAAAAAGGAATATAAAATAAAGACTGAATCCTTATCTTAATGGTCTCTCCTGTGATGTATAAGTGCAATATAAACTCGTAATCTACGTAACTATGTGCATTATAACTAGCGCGTTATGTTTGCACAGTTTTCCTTACTTACTAAGAAATTAAAAAAGAAAAATCTAAAAATTGAATTCCTGTATTCAATTCCACCGGTATCTCCAAGCGTCCTTCATATAATCCCCTAACGCCTGCCAATCCCTCCCATTCAAAAATTCCAAAACTCCCTTTTACTTAATATACAATTTCCTAAACGTTGTTTTCGAATATTCCTGAGAATAGGACATATGGCTGCAAAGTGGAAAACTGTTTCATTCTCTTGCAGGTTGCACAAAGAACAGGGAAAAATTGAATCTGTTAGCCAAGGCTTGTAATTTAAGCTGACAAGTTCTGCTCGAGCTTTAATAACCCATGAAATAGTACTAACATCAAGGTTATTACTGATTACGCTTCTGTCCCCAAGGTCAAGATCAAGGATCAGGTACTGCTGGTGATAACGAGAGGTCCGTGCTCTGCCCACACAGTCTGCATGAAACCTATCCCTCAGCCCCTCTACCACACTCATCAGCTGTGTCTGCAGTATGTCCAACTCCTGCACACTGAAATCTACCTCAACTCCCACTCTGACACCTAACTCTATCCACCTCCTGCACCATGCGCTCTTACCTTCGATAGTTTGTCTTGCTAGAATGTTTGGTAGGCGGTCTTCACCCCAGGACAAAATTTTTATTAAATAAGAAAGATTCAGTTTCAGAGTGTATATGAAAATAGTTTCAATATTTACTTCTAAGTGGATCGCATAATTCGGTGTGTTGTGCGGCAGCCGGAAAAGTCTCTTAATAAATTCTCTTTGAACACTTTCTATTCCGTTGCTTTCCAGACATCCCCAGACTTGTGCTCCATAGCAAAGTATTGCTCTAATAACGGCTTCGATACATTTAAATTTTGCACTGATTGGGACCCTGGAGTTATCTATTAAATTGCCCCACATTGTGTTCATTGCCATTCTCGCACATCTGGATTTTTCTTTGAATTGTTGATTCCACGATAATGCGGATGTGAACGACATACCTAGATACTTATAGCTTTTGACCACCTCGATTGTGTTTCCTTTATACCACCGCTTACATTCAGAGCTCAGCTTACCCCCTTTCCTAAACACCATAATCTTAGATTAATTCAAATTAACAGACAGATTCCAATTTTCGCAGTAATTTTCTAACCTTTTTATCATATGCTGTAGTCCTGTTGGAGAGGGGAAAATTATAACTATGTCGTCCGCGTACATAAGCATATTTACTTTAGTCCCTCCAAAACTGCATCCCCCTTCTAGCATCTCTGGCAAATCATTAATGAACAGCGAAAACATTGTTGGACTAAGTATGCAGCCCTGCCTCAAGCGCATGTTAGTGTCAAAACTGTCAGTGACTCCATCCCTGCACCAAACACCTGCAGTTGTTCCGTTGTAATAACTCTTCAGTAGGTTAATAATTTTCGTAGGTACACCCAAACAAGATAACTTATAAATTAAGGCGTTTCTGTCTATGGTGTCGAAAGCCGACTAAAAGTCAACAAAAAAACAAAATAACTTCTCCTTACTTAAAATTTTCAAGTTTGCCATAGTGGATAAACTAAATATATTGTCTATGGTTGAGTACCCCTTTCTGAATCCAGCTTGAAACTCGCTAACAATTCTTTTTTCACTTATCCAGCTATTTAATCTATTATTTATTAAACCTACAAATATCTTCCCTACACAATCGATTAATGACAGCCCTCTATAGTTTCCTACTTCTTCCAAGTCTCCTTTTTTGTGTAGAGGAAATATTATTGACTTTTTAAAACTGTCGGGTACATCACTAGTATTGAAAATAATATTATACATAAAAATCAATTTATTTTTAAAACTGGTAGGAGAATTTTTGAAAAACTCATACGGCACTCTGTCGTATCCAGGGGCCTTTCCAGCTTTAACTCGTGCTAAAACAAACTCTAGCTCGTCAAGAGAAAAGTCTCTGTCTAAATAGTCGTCCTGCACCTCAGAAAGTGCAAAACTTATCCCAGATGACAGCAAAGGTGGATTCAACAACCCTTTAAAATGTTCAATCCACATACTGGCTGAAATGTTTCCAGTTTTCATTATCTTTTTTCTCTTAAACCTATTTAATGCCTGCCACAATGTTTTAGAATCAGACGCATGTCTCAAATCAGTTATAATACTCTCCAAGTGATCTTTCTTTTTCCTGCCACACAACGTCTTATATTTTTTCTGTTCTTCCAAATACTTGCTTTTCACTAACATAGAATTATTTTTTTGAAAGAGATTTAATAGCCGAAATACGCGTTTTCTTGCTGCTAAGCATTCGAAGTCAAACCAAATCTGTTTTTTCTTAACCCCCTTATTATTTAGCAACACCTGATGTTTCCCCGGGCCGAGTCAACTATGCAACCCACGAGTTTGTCAACGCTGTTTTAGTTGTTGTTAGTTAACTGTAGTTCCGTAACTATCCGCTCCAGCTTATCAGTGTAGTCGGACTTAGCACCATCAGACCACCTGAGTTTTGGCATCAATGGTAGCAGCCCCTCCCCCTCCCCGACCACGGGGTCAGAAGCACCACCCCTGATTGTGCATTCAATGGGTAGATGATCTGATCCTGGGAAGTCCACTACCCGAAAATTGCTCATTGAGTCTAGCACATTAATGGAAACTGCGGCTATTGATAAATAAAAATAAAATAAAAAATAAAAAAAAAAAAAATTGATCCTCTAGTATTGATAAATGTGAAATCGCCCTCGGAATCGTCTCTAGATCTGCCTTTCAAAACTATTAACCCATGATAATTAAAAAGTTCTAATAATTTACGCCCATTTGAATTTACAACCATATCTTTAGAATTTCGATTACTACTAAAGTTCGCATTGAAATCCTCTAAATTTATTTCATTTTCTAAATTTTGCTCGTGCCCTATTCGCCCATTCAGCTCTCCTATTAAAATTAAATTTCTGTTGAAATTTTCCTGAAAAAAATGTGTCAAATTTTCAAAGTCCCTGTTCCAATTATTAAAATTAAGGTACACTGGTACAATTAATAATTTTGTCCCATTTACTTCGACATTTATAACAGAAAAATTTTCTTCCTCTACTATGTTAATGCAATTAAAAAAATTAGATTTTTTCCTTATCATGATTATAGATCCGCCTATATTCCTACCAAACTGCGCTATTCTATGTGCAAAACAAAATTTCAACTTATAATCTACCAAACTATTTACAATATAGTCTTCTTCCCGTAAGGGAATGAACGTTTCTAATAAAACAATAACGTCATATTTATTTATTAAAACTAAAAAACTATCGTCACTGACCTTATTTAAGAGACCACAAACATTATATACTAAAAGCGTTAACCCGTCCACTTGCCGCTTTGAGTCCGTTATGGAAGTCCTTGTCTGTTGCCGGGGGGTGGGATTGGCTGCACCTCCTCAGCGTCCGCTGGTGTCACTGCCTCCGCTTGGCCATGGTACTCCTCCGCCGCCGCCGCCTCCGGCATCTGCGATAATGTAATGAAAGGCAACCAATGCAGAAAGGGTGTGCCTAGAATTATACGAGGTAGTATGCTGTTTTTCATATAATTAGTGAGATAAGCTTGTATTAATTATATTTCAGTATATATAAATTCAAGACTTTTCAGAATTCCACGAACCGATTTAAAGAGAAATAAGCCATTTGCTATAGATTTCTAATGCTCTAGTGGTTAAAGCTTTAGTTTCAGTTCTGATTAAACAACAGGCACTTTCCAGAATTCGTAGCAAAGCAGGGACCCCAAAAGTAAAATAAAATGACGTTGGTGTAATTACATAAAGTATAATTATATAGTTATCTTGATAAGGTCTCCGCACAAAAATGCCATATTCTAAGACTTAGGTTACAAAGGATTTATACAGCAGGACGAGAGATCATGTAGAGAACCCATTCTTCGCTAATCTGGCAATGTGACCAAGAACTCTGCTAGCTCTACCACTGATATCATCCACGTTTAGTAGGAAAAAGTAGAAGTGAAATGGATACAAATTCCTTTATGACGCCATACCTTTCCAGAAAGACTCAACTTGGCTGTTTAGTTGTTAACAATTTGTGCTAACTTCTACTGAAGGATATTACATTACACTTATATACATACTTATAAACATTCAGAGACATTTGGTTGAATTCACACCATTATGCAATACGACTCAGAGACTGTTAAGAAGAACTACAGTATGATGGTGATTTGGTTGGATAGAGGAGTTTAATTTTTAAGCATTTAGATTCAGTCTTCACAGTTATATCAATAATGGAAATACTGAAGAGAAAGGGCCAATAACCATGTGGGGTACAAGACATCACACAAAAAAGGTAACGTTGCCAGAGTTAAATTTCACTATAGAGAATCTGCTACTCAAATAGCTCTAGATCCATGCTGAAAGAGGGTCTCACACACACGATAGCATTTTAGCTTCATGATCAATTGTTTATAGCAGAGTTTTTTCAAATGCTTCACTGGAATTTTAGTAAATAGAATCAACCTGAAGTCCCTGTATGTGGCAAATGTGAATACAATTACAGCTCAGTGTAAGGTTGAACGTAGTATTCTAACGACCAGGCATGAACCCATGTTGGTTACTAAAAATGTTAAAAAGAACTGGTTTCAGTCCCTCCAATCCAATAGTCTCAAATTCTGTCAAAATTTGGGATTGGGTATTGATAGACCTGTAATTCCGAGCATAGCTTATATCACCTGCATTGTTGTATTACGTAGGTTGTTTCCAGCACTAACGGAAAGATGCAGCTCTAAATACTTCTGTTAAAGAAGCAGAATATATTAAAGCACAATATATAACTACAGTGGTACAATACTTGGGTGTTTGAGTGTAGCCCTTAGAGAAATTGTGGGCTTCAAATTATCTTTTAACTTATATAGGTGTTGGTTGAACCCTTGAGGTGTACATATTATTCTTCTTTGTGCAGAAATTTATATATATATATATATATATATATATATATATATATATATATATATATATATATATTTCTCGTGTTCTTGTGTATGTGACTAAATTCCTCCTAAACGACTGTACCGATTTTGATGAAATGTTTGTGTGTTTTCAATGGAATTCGAGAATGGTTTAGAATCACAATTACCTCCACTAAACATTTTTTTAATAATTAATTTTTAGTTTCTAAGTAGTTGTTGATTTTATAATGTTTTACCTTCGATCCGGCAGACTGCGGTGCGACACGCAATACAAAATGAACTGATACTTAACAGCTGTTAATCCTTTCAGCTGAAGTGTATCAAAGAGGCAGAAACATGTGTTTACACTAAAAATGTTGAAAATTATTATTGTAAAGTGCTTGAATAGTAGTGTTATACATATTGCATAGATGACATTATTACCTAATTTTAAATTTAGATTGCACCAATGATCATTAAACTATCTAATGCAATGGAAATACTATTGAACGCTGTCATAAAAACCACCTCATTGTACAAAGCCGTGAAAGTCTTTGTACATAAGGTAATCGAGTTTGGTTAGATCGAAGTTAAATAAAAAGAGCCGAAAGAAGACGCTTTATCATCGAAATCGGTTTTCATTGATACATTTTCTTGATCGGAGCACAAGGCAAACTCCACAATAATACTGGAAATATCTTAGATAGAAAATTAATTCTAACAAACGGAATTTTATTCTTTAAAACCAAATTAGTTTATCGAAATTCATTTATATAAAGTAATTGTACTGAATAACTTATCAACACCTAGCAAAAACCACGAAAGACAGATGCAGGAAATATGGTTCATACCTTCATAATGCACACAAGAGGCAGCAGTGTTTAAGAATGTGAGAGAAAAAGAATACGTGAATATAGTGTACTTTTTTTCAACAGGAAATTGCGTGCGAAGCCGCGGGAAACTGCTAGTAGTTAAATACATTTCAGATTCATGTTACTTTTAACTTTAAAACTTAGTGTAAATTAAAGTTAACTTTTTATGCTGCTATAAAATTTTTGAAGTAAGCGCATATAGTTTAGCAGTCATGTAAAGTGGTGTATATTGATACTTATATAATATTTAACTAAGTTGCTTATTGATAAGAAAATCATCGTGGTTCGCAGCAGTGTTAGCGATATAATGTAATAATATTTTAATTAAAGATATAAAATAGTAATTTAAAACCAGCAGGAACATGAAGCTTCTGATAATGGACTGCTGTACAGAAAACAGCACATACTTTCATAACACCCCCTGATTAACTTTATTTATTGCCCGACTTTCATGAGAACTGTTACAGACTAAGCTACAGAATAGGGTCGTACCACAGTCTGTGACGATGGTAGATTCAATACATTTTCCGAGTAATGCTTTAACCTGCACATTCACGTCATTACAAAGTTTTGGAGTAATCAAAAGAAATATAGGAGCATCAACATTCAACTGAAGATTGTGAAGTGGAATCACACTTGGATCAGAGTAAACAGATTAATATTTCAATATCTCAGTAGGGAGTTGACCTAATAAAGAACCCTTATTGCTTGCCACCATGCCATATTTGGGTATGAGAATTGATATTTCTTTCAAGCTTTTTAGATTACCCCCAAATCAGGATAAAATGTATATCCTAGACAACTACAAATTCATTAATTGTTTGGAGTATTAAACAGTAAACCGTGTTTTTCACGTAAGCTCTCATCTCTAATTTTAAGACATATAAGTTTTGTAAAACGCCTCTGCCCCAATTCACCCCCTGAGATGAACTTTCGTATTGAGTAGCAAGAATCAAGTTTAGACTTACGCCACATGTAGTATGATTAACGTTTATAGAGAATAACACATTTACACTGGGCACAAGTAGTGTAACCGACATGTAAGGAAAACATCCTTAAACTAAATATGTACAGTAGTTAAAGTGCATTAATTATGTAATGTTTGTGTATAATTTCGATTTTAAAAGTGAAAATTTATGTTTCACCCGAACAAAGAAAATTGGTTTCTGATTTTGTATACTTAACTTCTTTGAACGAAATAAAATTCATATCCGCAGTTCAGGGCTATATATATATATATATATATATATATATATATATATATATATATCGTATGGGGGACAAAGGCAGCTATCCATAAATAAATAAATTAAAAATTACAATTATTAAAAAGTACGTAAGAACAAAGTTCTTGAGTCATAAATTAAGAATAATATTATTATTAAGATCTCCCATCACAAAGCTAAATCCAAATTACTGAGCTAGTTTAGAGACCCATCCTCCAAACCACTTAGACCATCCAGACCACCAGAAAACAATCGCAAAGGGCAGTCGTTTACAATGTGCTCCATTGTCTGAGAGTTTGCGCCACAATCACACGTCTGGTCGTCAGTAATACCCCACTTAAATTTCCAGTGATTGCTTCTCCCAACCCCATTTCGGAAACGATTCAATAAAACCCATTCCTTTCGAGGAATTTCCAAGCCACCCGCTGCTTTCGTAGGATCGGATATCAAGAACTTGTTCCGTCCATCGAATGATTCCCAGGATGACGCCCAGTTAGCATTAGGCGTAAAGTTCTCCTCTATCAACTGGGATGCTGTTCGTAGTGATGGCTTGCGTGATTTGAGCCGGCTATCTTGCTGAGGAAGGTCGCGCGTAACGGGAAATTCGGGATTGGACACGATCTTATTGAACTCTCTCAGAAGAGCCTCTTTGCGTCTAATCTCAGGTGGTGCTATATTGCTCAGCACTGGGAGCCAAGGTGTTGGTGTTGCCATGAGAGTTCCAGTAATTGTCCTCATGGCCCTATTAAGAACGACATCGCCTCTCGCACATGTGCACTATTAAGCCACGCAGGAGCACAATATTCAGCAGCGGAGTACACAAGGGACAAAGAAGTGGTACGCAGTACTTTGCGTTGGCTCCCCAAATTGATCCAGCAAGATGCTGTACTATATTAGCCCTTGTTTTCAGCTTTGCTGCTGACCATTCTCAAGAAAAGTTGTTAGCGCAAGCACCTGGTCGCAGCAGTTACGACCAGGTCTAAAGCCAGCTTGATCTATAGGAATGCTGGCATTGAGAATGGGAAATATTCTATTATAGATCAACCTCTCCAGCAGCTTATAACACACCCTCAGCAGGGCTATGGGCCTATAGCTCTTAATACGCTCTGGGTCTTTGTTGGGCTTCAAAACGGCGATTATTTTAGATCTTTTAAATGCTGCAGGTAGGTTACCTGTAGCCAGTATTTCGTTGAACACCGTAAGAAGCCAGCATTTAACTTTGATTCTTGAGTACTTTAGGAATTCTGGGAAGACATTATCGATACCGGCTGCCTTCCCAACTGACAGAGCGGAGATGGCCACTTCAATTTCATCAAGATCAAATGATCTCGATATTTCCAACGGAGCTTTCCGACTGCTTTTAAATTCGTTTAACTTGTAATTAACCACCTTGTCAGATGGGTGGCGATCTGACTTGGATAAAGCAACAGTACGCTTTGCTATTGCACAAGGTTTCGGATGTGACAAAGAACTGTTCGTCGAAGGCTTCCCGGTGGAGAGCTTTCTCAAGAGGGACCAAGCTTTACGGCTACTATGGGTGAAGTTAAGATTTTCCATTGTGTGTACTTTTCTCTTCTTGCTTTGTCAAGAGATTGTAGCAGCCGATCAGCTGTTTCTGTGTTCCCGGTGTCATTGAACTCACTGTAAAGGTCATCACACTCTTGACTCTAACCTGGCACATAGCTCTTTCGAAATCCTCGTGGAATGCACAGTTTAGCAGTAGCCAGGACTAGCTTTGTGAACCGGTCATAGTTTCTTATCGTGGGAGGGATGAACCTGATGCCATCATCAAGCCTGGATGTAAAGGCTTTCCAATCAGCTTTGTTAAAATTCCAGCGAGGCCGAGGGAAGGATCTTACAAGAGGAATCTTTATTCCGGCTGAAATAAGCACAGGCCTATGCTGAGAATGAGGAAAGGCACCAAGAACTTTCCTCCCAACTGCTAAAGGCTTAAGAGAGCGGGCACAAGAGCAAAAACATAGGTCTGGAGTATAACCACGACGCCAGCGGGCTGAATAAAAAGTGTGGGCGTCTTTGGCATCATGTATTAATATTAAGTTGTTATTTTCAGCCCAACTAGTTAAACTCGTACCATTGTCGTCATCCGATGAGTATCCCCACGAGCTGTGATGACTGTTAAAGTCCCCAATGTAAAGGACGGGGTGTCCAAATATGGGAAGTACTGTGTCAGACCATTGTCTATTAGGTGGTTTGTAGACATTTACTATAGTTGTTTCTGCCACTTTCACCACCAGTACAAAAATATCGTCATCACAGCTCTTGTAAAACGGGGACACATCATCGATGCCCTGCCTAACATAAGTTGCCACTCGGTATTTTTTGTGGTCAATGGCTTCTACAAGTGTATATCCAGGGATATTGCCTCTTTCACAGGTGTTAGAATTCTCAATGTGAGTCTCCTGGAGTGCTAGGACATCGACGTTGTTCTTTATGATAATTTTGCTTAGGCACTCACATTTAGATCTGCTAAGACCCTCGGCGTTAAAATAACATATATTTAAAAGAGAGCCAATATTTAAAAAATCAGTATTTGTTTGGCCCTGAGAAGGACCGTTTGTTTGGTCTTCGATAGCTGCCATAACTGGGAGATCACAAGAGTGACGGTACAGCTACCAAAAAATTGCTGTTCGTTTAGCGTTACTCAGTGAGCACGTGTAGCAAGTGAGCACGTACTACGGACGCGAACAACTTCACCCCAGAGGGCTATATAATATGGAAATTAATAAACCAATCTGAAAAGAAAGGTAATGGTGAAGTAAAAGTTGATGTTTTGAGTCTGCCTTCTTGCATATTGGAGTCTTTTCCAAATGCAATTTTAGTGGTTAATTTTGTAAAAACATACTAAAATTTAGAAAGAAAACTATCGGGAATTTGCACTATTGTTCGTAGATATGCGCGGTTAGATATAAAATGTAGTAAATTATTAATTTTTAATTATTTAAAAAATACTGTACAATTATTCAATCCAACGTTGTTTGACATTAATTAATATTGTCATGAAATAAACAATAATTCACTAAATTTGGTTTGAATTCCTTATTTTATGTTCTGATTTAGTGTTCACTCCGAAACAGTCGTGACATATCTTAACGTAGCTATATATAAAAATACCAGCTGAGGATAAAGCTGTTAATGGATTTAAGATAGTCGTCTGCACTCATGTTCTTGCTTGCCAACAAAACGCTACCGCGCCGCCGGCTGCTGTAAAGTTGAATATCCAAATTGATTTTTACTTATGTGCTTTAAAAAAAAATTCAGCCTTTGTTTTATTCTTTTTTTCAATAATTTT
The DNA here is from genome assembly GCF_021130785.1 of Homalodisca vitripennis. Taxonomy (NCBI): domain Eukaryota; kingdom Metazoa; phylum Arthropoda; class Insecta; order Hemiptera; family Cicadellidae; genus Homalodisca; species Homalodisca vitripennis. The sequence goes on from NW_025776740.1 coordinate 84,080, forward strand.
TAAAACACTTGACAGAAAAGCCCTAGTTCTATAATTATTGCAATTAATTCTTTCACTTTTCTTGTGAATTGGAATCATTACTCCTATTTTATATACACAGAGTAGCCACGACCTAGTGTTCAATTTATTTGTGGGCCATAATACAATAGTGTATTTCTTTATTTTTTTATCTCATTTTTATATTATTTATTTGTACATGTGTGTTATATTTATTTCTATTTTCGTTGCCGTTAAATGTTAAATGTTCATTTCCTTAATATAGTGACTAGAGAAAGATTTAATATCTAAAAGCATCAATCGGAATTGGTTTCCTCTTGTATCGTTCCACCAGTCACTTTATGACAGATTTTCCCTAAGTTTCTGTGCAGTGTCTTGGATCATATTCAAAAGTTCCTGTTTGTTAGTTACAGGTGTTGCATAGACCTCAGACTTAAATAATCCCTACATAAAAATGTTCATAGGGTTGAGATCAGCAGATCGTGCAGGTCAAGGAACGGTTCCTTCTCTGCCTATCCAAGTTGGGTCGTAGGCATTTAGCCGATTTCGGACGTCAATAGTAAAGTTAGGAGGAGCGCTTTCTTGTTGATAGATAATATCTTGGTGGTGTGTAGTGTCGAACACATCCAACATTCGAGGCAAATTGCTTTGTAAAAGTCAAAATACAGAAATCCAGTTAAATTTCCCTGAAAAATTTGAGGTCCCAAGAAGCGCTCGCCAATTACACTTGCCAAAAACTTAATAAACAATCTTCTCATAAATTACTGCTCTCTTGCTTCTCTTCCAAAAGCGCATGTTGTGAACGTTAAATACATATCTTCTTGTAAAAATACCTTTGCCTGTCCATTATATTTCTTTGTTTCACTATATTATTCAGTGTCAGAATTTAAATAAATAAGTCTCGTCTAACAGCTTAACCATTAGTTTCAAGGCCGTGCACTTTTGTAAAATGAAAAGGGTAGAATTTATTCTTCTGTAAAACTCACGTATCAAATGTAACATCCCTGCTACTAATATCCGGGTCTTGGTTAACTCTGTGCAATGTTTTTTTCTTGTCTGTTTAAATCCAACGCTGCTGCTCTAAACTCATTTAACTCCTTGTGCGCAGACCCACGTTCTACCAAACACTGATGGAACCTTGTAAATACTTGTTTACTGGGAACTTGCCAACTAGAATATCGGACAGTGTACACCCTTTGAGCTGCACTAGCAGTGTTATTACAGAAACCATACACAAAATGCATTTCTCCATATTCCTGATTTGTAAAGGACATACTGAAATCACTGCCAAGATTTAAAGGACTCAAATCTAAAACGCAAATAAAAATTATATAAACTAAGGAAATCATTGTGGTCAGGCCTTATCTCATGATAATATGGCGTAGTTAGATATGGTTAAGTAACCATAGCTATAATTGCATGTGTGTTAAACATAGTAATTACTTCTCAAATACTTTTTATTGTCCTATACAATATTTCTCAGTGTCAGTGTCAATCCCAGTTGTGCTGGGCTAGTAACATTTTGATCATATCGTCTTTTACATTATTCAAACTTACATAACTGTACCTAAATGATAAATCAATAAAATAATGTATATTACTTTCTGAGAACTTAGGTTTTCAAGGGTTTTTTGACATTTGCTAGTCTCTAGAATTGTTTATACCAAATTGTGAATGTCAGGTTTTTCTTAGATTTTTTTCAAAATATTTTTCTGAGATCTTATGTTTTCAAGGCTTTTTGACATTTGCTAGTCTCTAGAATTTTTTATAAAACATTGTGAATGTCACCCTTTTCTTTGATTAAAAAAAATGAAATGAGAACCTAGTCTAGTTCCATTTAAATAATATTCATGGAGATTCAGACCCAGTAAAGGTTATCCATACTTTTTCCATATTTTAATGTAGAATACAATATTAGTAACAAATTTCAAGGAATGTGTCAAAGTTTCATAGTAATTTAGAACTTTGGCGAGATGTGCATATTGTTTTATTAAAAGACTGCAGTAATTCCTCTCTAGGTGGGTGTGGATAATCAAAACTTTTTATTTCATTAGTTGAATCACGTTTATGTTGTATTATTACCCACACAAAAGTTTAACACTAGATCACGGCTACCCTGTATATTGAAAATGCCCAATAAAAAAGCAAAACATAAAATATACAATAAAAGAGGTATAAGCTTTTTAAATAATATATTAATTCATTTAAAGCCAAATTTATATATACCAGGGAATCCAGTTTTTAAGGCCTCAAGATCTTATAAACCCTTATCCCAGGACAGGTTCAGTAAAAATTTATTTGTCTATGGTAAAACCATTAAATATTATTTAGTAGGTTAAGCGATTGAAATTTACATTGTTTACAACACTACACCTGGCTGGTTTACACTGTTCTGTGGTGCGACGAACCGCAGTATTATTAAAGAGGTATACTGTAACACTTATATCTCGTGACGTGTTTCAATATAATTGCCAAGTGTACTGACAAAACTAATATAGACCCAACAATTTATATTACTATCTTTGGACAGTAATAGACATATTTGAAATGAATAAGAAATTAGGAAGTATTAACGGTTTTAAGTAGTAGGATTATATAATAAATATTTCAAAGGTCAGATGTTAGTGTTTGTGTGGAAGTACTTTTGCAGAGCCCAAATGTCAGACGCTTAATTTAGCCGCTGGGTGACTTAATGGGACTAAAGATAGATCTAGTACTGCAGGTTGGAATATAGCACATATATTGCATTTTTAAATGCTTACTAAAAAGGTATCTGGACTAAACGTTCAAATTTTAAAATTACAGTAAATATTTCCTCCAGACTATTAAATTCGTTAGCGATTTCCTCAAGGTACTTGGACTGCCGTGTGAACGTCCTGAGATATATGCTGATGGATTATACTGTTTTCCTCTGTTGCACTCTATAGTGATGAAAAAAACTGATTGATAATTCGTATTCAATCGGTTAATAGGTTTTATGGTTATACTTTTTCAGTCGGTTACTTTCCATACGATTTGTTCTTATTGTTATTTCCAGCTGTTTTATTAAGACCATTAGTTTAAATAAATATTATCGACAAAATAAACTAACATTGTTAGATATGTTTTATACGGTAATTTTGTCTCATCACTTGTGTTTATTAAGTTAATGAGAATTTCCTAACAATAATAACATACCTGTCGTTTAAAATATACTCAGTTTTATTTAAATCTACAATATGAACTTTATTACTGAAATAATTTAGCAATATTGGGTATTCATAATAATTATATATATATATATATATATATATATATCATATGCAGTTAATAATGAACGGTTTCAAAATAGTAAAATGTATTTAAACACATTTCCATTTTGCGAGATCAGTATTTGCCTGTTTGTTTTATTGTACATGTGCTTATGTATGGTGATTGAAAGTAAACATGGAAGGTTTTTGAATGGTTTACTCAATTAAAAACTCGATGGAATATAACAAGAAATAGAATAGGTGGTTGAAAATTCAGTGTTTTTGCCCATCACTAGTATGATTGTAATACACTTAAGTATAAATTGTAACATACATTAATAAAATAATTTGTTTTTATTTTAATATAAGTTCTTATAAAACATTCAAGTGTAAATAGCAACGTATATTTCCAATCGCCGTTACTACAATAGGTGATGTATCACACAAACAGATAGACAGACAAAACCTTCCTTTCAGCCCACATCTTGGTGTCAGCGGTGAAGTAGATGAATGACCAGTAATACAGCAAACCAAGTGAATTTAATCACTACCAGGCTTTGTGAAGGGTGTTGTGTAGCAAATGGTTATAGAAAAAATCTATACATTTACTTGCATGGATAGTAATATTTCTGCCTTTTGTCACCGTCATGATTTATGTAACAGTAGTTCTGTAAGCTACTTTTTGTAACATATTACCATGGAATGGCCATTATACTATTCTAATATCCTTTCTAATCACTTATCATCAATATCAAACTTTTCACAGTAATTTACTTCCATGTTGTAAGAACAGATAATTAGTTTTATTGGTTCAAACAGAGGCTCATGTATACAATAAAAATTAAATCAATAAACAAATGATGGGGAAAACTAAACTTATGTTGTAAATTATAATAAAATATAACGTAATTTTGATTGTAACCTGTTAATATGAGGTGTTATTGATAGCATAAGCAGGATGTGACTTTGTATAAGATAATATGTGGTAATTATCTTCCTGTAAAATATTTACTATAACATACAATTTCACTTTCATCGTACACTTAGTTGAGTAATACACCTTTAATAAATAAAATAAAACCTAAATATAATTTTTACTATACCGAGACTGTAAAACAATGCAGTTTTCATTCAGTGAAAAGTTATCCTAATACCTTAGCGTATTTATTTGAGGGAAACTTGTACAATGATACACGTAGCTATCGATCTTCGGAAATTTATGTAAAATATTCTTAAATTTTGTTTAACGTTTAGTACACGTAAAAATAAATTTAATTGCGTGTACCATGATCAAAAATACGACAGATCTACCAGTTTTTCTTCGTTCTGAACGGAAAACGTGTTGTAAATGTAAATTTTATTTGATTTCCCACGAGTCTCTTTTAGAAATTTTCGTTTTTGTTCGAAAAAATACATCAAAGCAATTCCATTTACTTCTATATAATATTCTTAAAATTTAAGCTTAGTGCCAAAATAATAATTATTTGTGTTAATAACGGATAATTAATAATTCCTACCCAAAGATTGTTATGAGCAGCTGTTTACTACATCAAGTGAAACCGTTTTCCAAAATATATTCCAACATTGTGCAATTATTATATTAAAACAAACATATGTTATTATTGATGTCAGAGAGTTACTTAATACCCGTCTTAAGAATAGTTCAGTTATTTGAGTTCTAATTACTGTCTTGTTTAAATAAAACATCAGTAAGTTGGATGTGTAACATAGTGTTGTATTAGTAACAGTCACAGGTGGCCGTGATAGCAGTGTGGCCAGCGGCGGGGTAGTCGGTAGTTGGGGAAACCACAACAGTTGGGAATTACTCTTGCTACAGCTCAGCAAGCTCTCATTCATTTTAATAATTAATATACCCTAAATATTAAATAGTATTCCATTTAATAATATTAATCCTTTTCATACACATTCAATAATTTTCATGTACAGTATTACGTATTCCACACTTTGATTTGGACGTATAATTTCCACCTTTACTTCGACTAAAATTATTTCTCCGCCTAATGTCTTAGATTTTATGCAACAGGAGAGTTGTGACCGTATAGTTACTGCAGTTCTTTTGGACTAATAAACAAACCACCTAATACATAAGATTTTTCGTTGATTTTACCTTCAATTGACATCTGTTCCCCTTTGTTCAAGTAACTAGGACATTCTCAATGTTTAGAAGATCTTAAATATTATACTAGTTTCTTGCTTCTGGACAACCGCGAGTTTATATAATTATTGTCTAGTATTTAGCCAGTGTTATTATTTCTCTTTAGGTAACTTTCACACGCAGCGTCACACGAACATAACACTAAGTAAAAAGCAATGTTCGTCTCAAGAGAAATCCGATAAGAATATCTGAATATTTCTAAGATAAGAAATATATCAGTCTTTGGAGCTACATATTAATTTAAATTTTACCATTTAATAACAGCTTGTGAACGTCATGAAATTGAAAACTAATGGCTTTTTTACTGTACCATGTATTTGGTTTTGTATGATATTCCAATACACTATTGAATCTTTGGTAGGGATAAGATTTTGTCTAAAAAAAGATGTATGCTTTAATAAAGCTAATGGGACGCCCTTATGACTCTGAACTTAAGTTTTAGTGCACGTATATGTAGAAAAGCCTTGAAATGAGATAAAATATTTAATAGTTATTTTTTTAAGTATTAAGGCACATTCCTCTAACACAGTATATTTATTTACCTTATTGCTGCCATGAGAAAAATGCACAATGTAATATTTATGTTTTTTGAGTATTAAGACTCACAAAATATGGAATTATAAAGTATCGAAATAAGTTGAATATTAGTCTTTTCATGGCCTTTGCTCATATCCCATGATTCAACCTCTTTTTAACTCCTGTCTCTAAAACACTAAGTTTTTATATTCAGCTAATATCTATAGATCTACTAATCTTATATATTTTATGGCAGTTATGTAATCTGTTGTACATAATATGTATTTTTGTCTTCGAAACACTGCTATATTACGTATTAAAAGTGGCTATGCTATGAAATGTAGTTCATGATCAAGAGGCGGTTGTATTTTAAAAATTACTTATTTTACATTACAACTTATGAAATTAAATTTACAAGAGGTTCAGTAAAGCTTAAGAGATCGATCCATAAGGAAGAAGAACATATCCGACTAATCTATTAACAAAACAGTAACCATGGTAACAGCTTTCCTACATTAATTTACCGATGTTTATTAAAGCCACGCTTAGAAAACTTTTATAAAATGCAATCTCCAACTTCTATTTACACCATTAAATTTATTTGTTTTATAATAAGATCATTCTTATAAATATTTTATTGTAAATCTACTAAGAAATGTGTAATTCATAAAATAAAAATAAACAACGATTAATTCATAACATTTCAAAAACGTGTTTCAAATTTAACATTTATATTTGTACGTTTCATATATTTATAACATGGATAAAATTAGTATATGTATAAAGTACCTACTCTTTTGGTCAATAAAGTACCATTAATGACACTTATATTTAATATATTAGCAACTTTAATACATATATTTTTGTTTAAATGTGTGCGTGTGTGGGTGTAAACTCAAACACACCTTCGTATCTAACCTAATTATATGTCTGGGGAGGTAAAGGTGACATATACTGGCCAGACAGTGAGATAGTTAAGTTTTAAAGTTAACGTATAAACACACTCGTAATTTAAAATATACATCCAATTTTAACAACTAAAATACACCTTCAATTACACAATAAAAATATTAATTTTTGTTTATGTTTTTATATGAGATTTAAATTTGATTTAATCGTAGATACTTATCAAAATATGTTTGGTATTTCGATTTTTCGCTAGAAAATATTTGCCAAGGTAAATATTTCAAATATTAATATTGAAATGTAAATGTATACATTTACTGGAGAAGGTCAAGTTTAGTCAGGGAGATTTAATGTCAATATACATTTTAATGATTGGCAGCCTCACTGAGCTTCGGTACAGCAGTCATCTGCATTGATGTTTGTATTTTGGAATCATTCTATTTTTAATTCTTTCGTTAAATACAATTTTTAACTCTGAAATTCTTTATGTTTGGTATTATTTACTTAGGTTATTATTAAAAATAAATTGCAAAAAACTTGATCTATATTGGAGAAATAGTTACTAATAAATATAATAATACTACTTAAAGGAAATTAATTAATACTAATGCTGATTTCATGTTCATTTGTGGTATTTAACTGGATATGTTTTTTATATATTTTAAAATAAATTCTTACAATATCTTTGTAGAATTTTAGGAAATAGTATTATTTAGTGCATTTTGCTATGGATATTTGAAATTGTATATGACATTTTTTACTAATAACAATAGTAAGAGCATATTCAGGCAGACATGCCTTTTGTTTGGAGGGTCCTATCCACATCACACTTGTTTCGGGAAAAGATGTTAAATATTTTACTTCTGTGAGTATTTTGCTTTTGTGAGGAACGGGATTTCAGTTCTACAATATTACAGTTATACTTTATTTAAACATATATCACTTCAATTTTTTTAGCTATGTCAAAACGAAATATTAGGTACGAGTTTTAAAGAACAACGATTTCAAAATGAAATCAATATTTTTGAAAATTTCAGTTAGGTATATAAAATAGAATATTATTCATTCATTGTAGGGTACAGTATTCCCTCTTTTACAGGAGAGGAAAATTTATTTTTACTGAATTAGTCTTCATTGATAACTCAAAACATTTTTCGCACCTAATACACTTAGGTATACAACAGTATATTAATCGATTCAATGACCTCTTTTCCTTCATATTCTTGTAGGTTGGAAAAATCTTCACTGTTTGATTGACTGTTACAGTTTGCATGAAACGTCACATTAAAAACTATTTGGGTCAAAAGTAAGGAAGGTATTTGGTTTAGCATATTGTTGAGGAATTTTTATTTCGCATTAGTATTTAGAATCATATCATTGCATTTGAAAAAGACGGTATAGATTTTGCTGATCTACACATTTAAAAGTTCTTATGAGTCCAAGAAGAGATTAGATAGAATAATAGTAGTAGGCGGAGTGATGGTATGTAACCTCTGAACAGGACTATGAACCTTATCTACTTCCCGAATACAAGGATGCATTACTAAGCATATACTGCAATATTGGCATTGGAGCCTATGTAACGCTCAAAGTAACATATATGTTTGAAGTTACATCATCAGATCATGATGTCTTTTCGTTATTGATTACTTATTGCATTGATTCAATGAAACAAGTTATAGAAGTCAGAGATCTAGGCCATAACTTTAATTAAACAAAACATTTCCCCTATCTGAAATAAACTTTGCCCTGCTTTTAATTGCACTATTGAATTTACTTTAAAACATTTTAATGTACGAATATAAAATTTATCTATAGAAAGGGTTTCAACATACAGTACTTAGATGCCATAAAAGCAAGAAAACCCTGTTTATATTGACCTAGATTTGATAGCAATTTTAACTGTCGAATCTTTACTAATAATTATAATATTGTTATCAATCCTATTATGACAATGACTTGACAATCGAAGTACTAATTATTCTACAAATTTACTTGGACATATTAAAATTAAGCAGCTTAAAAATAACAGCATGACGTCATTAATACTTTATACGTTAGGAATAGCACTGAAAACCTTTACAATTACAATTTTATATAAATAATCTGTATTTTAACCGTTTATGAAACGTATGTAATGGAAAGTTTACAACCCCATTTTCTGAATGCGATAACAAGAGGAAACGTGAAAATTTGTATCAATTGAAAAAGTTGAAATGGAAAAATCCAGGTCGAGAGCTTTAGATTACTATACATCAATCCTTACCCAACTTTGATAGAAAGGGGTTTATAAAAGTATATTCGATTGAATATACTATATGGAATTTATTTTTATGTATGTATTAAAGTATTACACGCAATGTTTAAGATAAGTAAATTCAGTGAAGTGAGCATTAATTTTAGTTTATCATTATTCGAATTTCTTATCAATTTGGTTTTATTTTCGAGTGGTGTACTTTTCATTAATAAAAGTCACACGATTATTAAAATGCATCGCTATCTCTCACGAAAATTGTATTCCAGATGTTTAAACTAGATGAGACCAAACTATAATAATGACCATAGCACCTGACACAATTTCAATAAATATTTTTTCTACAAGAATACATACTTACTTAACCTTTTTATAAAAGTAATAAGTACATATTCACTACAATATCGTCGTTACACTAACCAGGAAAGCCTTTTAAACACTTGTATTTTACGTGTCTATAGATTGGCTTTAATGATTTCATGCTTTATTTGTTATAAGTGTTACAATCAGTTTAAGAGTAAAAATATGTTATGAAAATAAATATTCGGCAAAAAGACCACACATGTACTTAATTAAAGTCCAGTAACTGGAAGTTGGCACTGGAACCAATGTTATCCAGGCTGTATTTTCTCATTAATTTTTACTGCCGAAAGTGATAGCGATACACAGGTCTATTTTGTATTTTATAACATATGGTGAGATTCCGAATATATAGTAAGCTATACGGATTATTATATTCAGTAAGCTTAATTAGGTATACAATTAATATTTTATTAAATAATAATGATATTAATTGAAAATTCTTTTCAAGAATAATTTATACAATAACAAGACAACCAATCCTGTTATTAAAATTATATGTATTACAAGAAATATTCTTATATTAATATTGCCAAAATTAAATATCTACGATGCTACGTATAACATTACTACAAGCGTAATGCTATGTAACTGTTACAAACCTTGTATTTTTGTAGAGCGATTGCTACTGATGCATTTAATTAGTAACTAATTTGAACTTCTCAAATACGTGTCCGCTTATACCCATTGTGCTTAATGCTATCTACCTGATATTAAATTAAGAAGCCTGATACACTTAGCTATACAAATCGGAATGCTTTTATAAAATAGTTTTTGAAAATTCACGGATATAACATATATTTGAATTTAATGTTACCAGAAAAATTTCACCATAAGCTTCCATAACATGAAAAAAATGCTAATTATTCTATCCATTGATGTATTTAATTTCGAGTGAATGAAACAAAACCTCAAACCCACAAGAAGTCTCCTTTAGACAACCCACAGCACAGGACTTTAGCTTAATACAGGAATAATGCACGGACTGATCTAAATGGAATCGTATCAGGAATGAAACTTTTCGGTTAAAGTGGTTGAATGTAACATTGAACATGTAACAAAGCTCATTTATCCCGGAACCGTAACATAGAAATACTCACGCAAAGATTGTGCTGTGTGCACATTAATCTGTTTGTCACCATATTCCTAAATTTTAGTAGTTTTCAATTTTTACATCATCCCCAAAGGATTAATACTTCAAATGCAGGCTTATAAATACATTTTTATACCGATTGATTGAAAAGTAAGTTATCTCAATCAACCAGACACGATATACTTAAATATATTACTTCATGCAAAAAATTGTATTAAGGTATCATGTGCAACTCAGAAATGATGACAAGCGGAGGTTTTGATATTGAATCATATATTCCAACAGTGTAAAAGTAAGATGTTCACACAGTACGTGAAAATTTATGTTTGGGGATTACACGAGTAAACGATAATAGACCTGCATCAACCGCAAGAAGATAAGGCCGTGTTGAAGACTGGCATAGTTGAGTGTAGACGAATCATATGTATAGTCTATAAATGTTAAATGATACTCAGTAATGTAAGCTATATTTGCAAGCAAATTGAGAAATAATACGTTGTGAACCAAGTACTTAGTAGCCACAAACAATTTCATGAAAGAGATAGATATAAAACAATATCGATTAGTTTATTAAAACATTGATTCAATATTTTAGAAGCATTAGATTTACTAAAATAGAAAAAATCATTGTATTCCATAGTTATAGGTCATTCTCTCGTGTGCTATTCTGTTAGAAGAAGTTTATACTTGGAAGCATTGTGGAGGAGACTTCCAAGTATAAACTTCCAAGTATGTGAATACATGTTTCTCTGTCGTTTAGACAACTTTCAGCACAAAGAACCTGAGGATGGTTACACGAGAGAGTAGTACAAGTTAAAATGAAGGACGTGAAAAACAAGAGGCTTTTCTAAGTAAGCCAACTCTTTGTTAAAGAAATGGTGCTTTCCTTTCCAAGGAATAAATGTTTCTCTAATGCATTATATGTGTAGTGAAAAATACAATGGTTAGTAATTAAATTTCTACATAAAAAGGAACAATTTTGGAATTTTATCTGATCTAATATTATATTGTAAAAACGAAATATAGATTACTAAATTTATAGTAGTTTGCTCTTAAAGTGACATAACCTAACGATATTTTGCACAGTTACCCTACCAGGTAGACAACAATAGTACGCTATCCAGCACAGTCTTATGATTGTATGTCAGTAACTTGACGATGCCATTTATATTGTCATGGATTTATTTAATCAGGGGCTTGTCTTTTATAATATCGTCTATTCCTGCAGGACATATTAATGTTAAAATATGTCTCTTACCATTAAAATGTTTTTCATTTTGGGGCTACTATTACCTCTTTACAGGTATACATAGTTTTATTGAGTGATAACAATTAAAGGGAAATAATTATCATCTATTTCAAAATTATTTTACTTATATACTATAACGTTCGTTCATTGAGCAAAATAGATAAAACCACAAAGAGTTCAGTAAGTAAAATAAAAACAGCTAATTAAAAATTTACAAATAAATTATATTTAACTTAAAAGAATAATAGCATTTCATACAATTGCATCGTTACGTGTTACAAAGTGTTTAACGCAATATTTTTAGGATTTTGGTTCATATTATGTGTCTATAATGCTCAATGGACTGAACTAACTATATGTCTGATAATGTAGAATTGCGTGATTATTTCTTATAGGCCGAGAAAATTTAAAGTATCCCTCTAGATTGTAACGTCAACACTTGACAACACCTGACCGGTCAAAGAGCGTAGAGTTCCTGCCCTGGCTTCCATTTCAAAATGTGGATACGCTTGTTGTAGACATCTATATCATTCCACGTTTGTACTGGGCACTCGTTTCTTGAAGTTATATGCAATGCAACTTGGCAACACACAAGGTGTGGGTACTCTTTAAAACCCGATTCATTACCTTTAGAGTTTGTGGATTTTAATTTAGATTTAGTGTGTTTAAGGATATGGCCGCTTCACGGCCTCTTCATATTATATGTATAGGTTGCCAGCTAAGTCCTGCACGATAGCCTATATGTTTTCCAGTAAGCTACATTAAATACACTAGAGTAATGTTCATAAAATTATAAAAGTGAGTATAGGCAGTATATATGTATCATTAATGGATGAAACTGAATAAATTAGCTTTCAGTACTGTCAACATAGTACTTGTAAAATCTCTTCTCTGCCAATGTACTCACATTTATAATAGCGGGAGACCTACTATTAACAATCTTTTTTAATCATATAATACTAATATATTAAAAACTTCTATGCATATTTTTAAAAGGTTTTGACACTCAGAATGATAAAAATAAAGCTTGTCCAGCACATGTAAGTAATTATTATACGTTAATAGGTGTAGGCTGTAACATGAGATATGGTAATACTCAAAGCTGATATGTTGTTTGTTGAACTTTAATCCGAGTGCCAACAGCAGTATGATCCATGGATTTGCATGAAACAACTCAATTAATTCACTGAGCTTTCCACTGATTTGTGTTGAATATCATGTTGTAGTTTTTACATATTTTGATCTAAGAATATTCTCAAGTGAATATTCGATCTACTTTGTACTTGTATTTTGTATAAAAAACATAAAAAGAACTCAGAACTAACAATTTTAATTCTAAACAATTTATAACTATACAATTACGTCAATACGTTTTATTTCCACATGTTTATATTACAAAGTATTGACTATAACTACAAAAAAATAAATGTGAATACTGGCAAGTTTTCACATTTAAATTTCCTAATAGCCACAACATGACAGGTATTGATATATTAAACTATAGTATGTGGCCAAAGTGACTCGAATGTCCGCAAACTTGGATAAGATATACTTAATAAATATAACATTCTTGAATTTAATTTCTTGTAAACAAGATCAATATGAATTTTAGTTGGTTTTCAATATACAACACAAGAAACTTTGAGACATCACATAGAAACACATAGATCTCTGGTAAAACCAATTTTTAGCCATGCCGTCGTTTGCATCTATTGGTAATGAAAACTAGTACTTGAGATTTTCTGAGTTGCTGCAATCAGAGGTTCCTTTGAAATAAGTAAATTATATCACTGGTTTTTTTGTGGAGTCTTTATGAAGATAAAGGTATCAAAAACAAACAGAGACACGTTAGGATCGATGCCGGTAATGCAAGATGGCAAATCTTTAATAAATAGTAGAAAAAGTAGATGACTGTTGAGGACCCTTCAGGAACTCTGTACTTTATCTTCTTTTAATTTTATAAAACAGTTCCTTTACAACTTTTATAATACCTGAAGCGACATCGAACAACCAGATTCCTTTGAGATATAAAGCAATCCAAGAGTGGGAAACTCTTGTAATCCCTTAATAGTCACGTTTATAGAGGAGTATATTGTGATCAAAGGCTATATATGATATCAAAGGTTTTGGTAGGATTACAAAAACATACATAGGAGATTATCCAAGGTTAAGATTGAAACGACTGAAATTACATTATGAACAGTCTCAGTGGTCTACTTTCCTTTAATAATAGAAATAACCTATGGTAAAATACTTTGTTTTTATCTAGAGAGTGCAGTAGTCTATATATGAAAAGTCTATTTAAAGCAGTAGTCTATTTAAGACCTTGGAGGAATTCGACATTTACGATATGGACCGACATTTGCTGCAAACACATCTAATTGCTCTTTTTGTACAATGATGTCAAAATGTATGTTACTTAATTTAAATAAATTGAGAAATATTCCCTCCCAAAGTTACATATTAGTAAGGCATGCCAAGGGATTAAAAATGGCAACGTGTACCTGCCTCAACTGTTGGTGGAAATTCCGTTGGATCCTACCGAGGGTTATGGTTTTAGATACTTCCTCCTCAGTAACCTGATTGAGGAAAAATTAATTTCTCAAAGGACTTGAAGTTACTGCGAAAAACTCGTTAGAACAGCACGTTCAATAAGCCAACATGGAATACAGTTTTTGAAAGTGTTTGCAACCTCGAACGGACCTGAAATAATACTACAATTCAACCAGTTCATGTTATTTATAGCACATTCTTGGATTTCAAGGGGTTTTCAGAATTCACAACTTAACACCCCTGAATGTGTGGCTTTTATATGTTAGATGAAGAGGACTTTTTCTTATTTTAATTTAATATTTAATTTCCTACACACGCCTTTTGCTTTTATTCGTGAAGGATGGTGATAATTGAGACCCTTAACAGCTGTGTGCTAGGACTGGAGCGATTTTTAAAGCGAGTTTTTCGGGACAAATAACTAGCTTGGTTGGGTATATATGAGTACTTACTCTTTTTAGAAATTACATGAATTTCGCATCAAAACGTTCAGCATCCAAAATATCCACCCATGGACTGAGTTTCTAAGTCACACAAATAATATACGTATTTGCTGGGCTCTGAGGTGATGTTAATAATGTGTACTTCGGAATAAGCAGAGAATTAAACCAAACACTTATTTTGTATACTCAATCAAATGTTATATTACCTTTAATCTCAAATGAGACCTCTTTGAGAGTTTGAGTCACACGTGCGTCATTCCAAATCAAAACTGATCATATTTTAAAGCCAAAACATTCCCTCTTACAGAATCAATTTACTGCAACTCATGCTTTACATAAATACGTCTTCATTTCTTTATTTCCAACAGACATCATCCAATTTGAAATCTGTAAAAAATATGACAGACTTGAAAAATAAGCAAAAATACAAAAAATAAACATCTGCATAAACAAAATAATAAATAATCAAGGTATGACACCACAATAAGGATAAATATGACTTATATAGATATATATCAACAAACTAACTACGTAGGGAATAAATAATAAAACTATTTAAGAAGTTAACAATATAAGAAACAAATACAGGAAGCAAACACAGTAGAAAAATAACAAGAGAGTCGTAATACAAACATCAATAGAAATAACATGCATAAAAATAACAATAACTAATAATGTCAACAATAATTACACCTGCATAAAAGAACAATATCAATCACAAAAATCTATGACAAAAGAAAAAAGCAATAACAAACAAGCAATAACACAATATTATTATCAAAAAGATATAAGACATGCTGACAACAAACAAAAAGTCACTCGGAGCCATGTAACAGAAAACGCTCGACAGAAGCTTTAAACTAGTTAGGAGAGCAGGAAAAGAAGTCCAGGTGATTGGAGATACAATTACCCAGCCGTTGAGCTGTATTTTAAAGCACCATAGTGTTTTACGTTATCTTACATACTGAAGAATAATGCATGGGTATTAATTTTTCAGAACTTTGAATCGCCGCAGATCAGTACAGTGTACACCAGCCGTAGTGCACTCAATTGTACACCTGTCATGTGCAGAAAACTTAGTTGCTTCATAGTGCTTAGAGATCGTATATATCCCATCGTAATGCAATCAATTGTGTACCTGTCATGTGCAGAAAACTCAGTTGCTCCACAGTGTTTAGAGATCTTATATATCCCATCGTAATACACTCAATTGTGCACCTGTCATGTGCAGAAAACTCAGTTGCTCCACAGTGCTTAGAGATCTTATCTATAACATCGTACTGCACGCAATTTGTACGCCTGTCGTGAGAATGAGAATACCTCTTCACCTAATTCACAATATATTTTGCGGTTTAGGTGTCTCTAATGTCTAAATGATGTAAATATTTTATTTGAGATTCTTCGTCGCCAACGTTTTATCTTTTCAGACGAACATGAATCCAGATTTCAGGAGTAAAGTCTGTAGCAGTGTCAGATCCCAGACGCTGCACTCGAGCTTAGTTCACATTGAATTGATCTTTATCGCCATAGCTACTGGTCCATAATATGACATAACAAGCAAACACGAAATAACCAAATATATAATTGAAAATTTATGTTTTTTCGACTGTATAAATTAATAATTGTATCTGCTCTTCGATGAATAATTAATTAGTATTGTACATAGAATTAATAAACGTAAGACATATTTCCTTCCTGTTTGTAGAACTTTATACTCAAGAAAAAAAATGCCTCATAAAAAAATAATAATAATTTGAGCTGCGTAATTCCAGGGTTCTAAAGGTGAAAAGTAAAACAATTAAAAGAATTGTCTGTGCATATACAGGGGTATGATTTTTAAAAGTTTATATGAACATGGTACATTACCACACACAAGTATGATCATTGCCAGAACGTACAGAGTGTCAAATGGGCAATGCTAGTCTAACCGCTCCGGCATTGCACCTAACCGAGCAGTCCTTGTCTTGGTTAAGTGTGAAAGAATTATGACCAATCTTCTACAGTGATCGTTGAAACCAAGCCCATGAACAATCCAGGTGATCTACTAAATAGGTTTCTTTACTTTCAGGCTTAACTGCTCCCCTGTTACTCTTGACTATATTCCCTGTACACAATAAAAGACGCAGGAGGGGTCTGAGGAACATAGCATATCTACTTTACTGTAATCAGCCTTTATACAAGTAGTATAAGAGGTGGTAGGCTTGTGCCAAATAATGAGGTATAAATCAATGAATCATGCTATAAAGCTCAACAAATAATAATATTTGTATGTAGTCTAAAAACTATTCACCTTTAATAAACATATGGCGAGTGACTCATTACGATAATATCTTTACTAATTGGACATAAGATTACTGAACAGGTTACTAGGTACCAGTCTTTGGAGCATCCGTATAAAGGTATTATTTATTGTTTATTTAACATATATTAGGAAGCAAGAACAAATACTTTACTGCGTCATGTATCATATTTACATATAGATGTCAACTGTATTGATGATGTTGATTTTAGGTTCTGATTTTCAATTTAAAAAAAAAATATATATAATATATATATATATAATAAAAAACAATTTTATTTCAATCAACCTAACTACTATATGCACCTAATATTTTCGTATGTCTTCTATAGATATATCTCCATAATTGGAATTTTTGGTTAGGCTTAGCTTAAACTTAGCGCATTATATAGAGCATTATAAACACACAAAGTTTTCTTTGGACTCATTGCATATTTGAGGTCCGAACAACTGAATAACAAGGGTTTAGTCGGGAAATACCGGAAAATGTGGATTTTACTCCGAATCCGTTGACAAAACATGTTGCGACTGGTTGTCATCTATATTGGTGCGCCAACATAAGCCGAATTATACATTTCCATATACCGTTCATAACTTTTAGTTCTTGGATTTTGTTTGTATTGAGATATACTTCATAATTATACATTACTTTACCTTAATTTTGCTATTTTAAATTCAAGTCGTTTTAATGCTAATTAATAGTGATCCCAAAATTTATCCAAGCCGTTTTACTGGGACGGGTTTATTTAATGACACTTTACTCTCTGTGTATCCTTTGAAAATAAACTAGATGAAAAGGGTAAATCTAACAAGGAAATAAACTTTCACAGCGCGTCTAAGAAAGTGAAAGTTTACTTTGAAAAACATCGTGTTTTATAGATTTACATCCGTAAGGGAGAGCCGAGTAATTACCGTTTTTGGATAGAAATAATAATGTAGGGAACTAACAAGGCTTACGGAGTGAAGATCTGTAACAAATGGATAGTTAGGGGTTTTTCTTGTTTTAATAATATTTTGTGTACGGTTTAATGTTTAAAATCCCTGTCCTTTCACCATTGTTTATTTATTAAAAGAGCATATGGTAAATTTACTAGTAAGATCTCGGTATAATAATGATACACAGTCATATCTTGCTTTCGTTTTATTGCGTGTTAGATAAGGTTGAAAACATCTCGTGGTATTCGACTAGTAAAAACCCGTAGTATGGAGTAAATGACGACGAAATCGCTAAAAGGAGAGGTTGGATTCATTAAAACAATGTCCAAGAACCATAAAAATTAAATGCAAAAAAAATTCATTTTTACTAAACCTAGCCCACAGTTATTCATTTCCAAGTGTAAATAATATCCGTGACACTCAAAATATTACTGTCTGTATAAGGTTAGTGATTTTAGCGATTAAATAAAATTATGATTACAGTTAAATGGATAAAACACGATATAACTAGTTCGGATTTGTGAAATACAAATTTATGCTATTTGTAAGCGGAAGTGGTAAGTCTGTAGAGATGCGAGTTAGCAGCTTCCTGTTTATGTGCGCTGATGAGACTTAAGCAGTTTTATTCCACATTCTCAGTCTGCAATGGATAGTGAAAAACTCCACTTAATATTTTTCTTAAGTATAAGTTCTTAACAAGTTTCTTATCAATAACCTTTCCTCAGCATGGTTATGTACCTTAGGCCAAGGCTGATAGGCTTATAATACTGTATTGGTAACATAAATCATCGCCTGCCGCAAGCTAGTACGAGTGTTACCTTTTTGTGGCTTTCTCACTGGCCACATGTGTTTATTTTATGTAATTTGTTCTTGTGGACGAAGATTTTTGAAGCCACCTGGCAGTTTGACGCTCTGTTGTAATAAAGCCTAAGTATGGCGTTCTAACGTTTAAATATGTGTAGCCTCGCTTCTATATTTGGAATGTATAATGGAGGTAATCATTCAAGTACTATTTATAACGTTATTAGGCTATATACACTAAATCTACTAAATCTCTAATTGCTATTACAGCCCCTATCGTGTTTGAAACTTCAAAGTAGGACTTAGCAATTAAATAGATAGGCTACCCAGAAAGTGGTTTTAAATTTCTGAAAAAATATTTATATGGCGTTAACAATAAAACTTCCAGTTATCAACTATCACATTTTATGCAAGCCTACGATCTAAAACAATCACTATCATTAACTAAAGTCCGCACTTGCCATTTTGTAGTTTTAACGTACTAGAAGCTTTAACCATTAGACCCGGTGCCATCTAGATGTCTATATCGCAAGATGAAACTTATGTTGGTACCCCTAAACTCTGCTATCACAGTTCCTGAACCATAAATATGCGCATGGATCCTAAAATATATCTAGACTATTTAAAATCACTAATTTTGGCGAAAAACCTAATGGTGATTGTTACCCAAAAAAATTGAAAGTACTCCAGTAGCTGGCACATTCTTTGATTCGCAGGTTATATATGTTCCCACACTAGATTGTTAATGGACGTCCAAAAATATACAAAAAAAGTTATTTTTTTATTAAAAATATGTCTTACGTGCTCTTATAAAACGATTTATAAGCACAATACATCTAAATTTAGCTGTAACAAAAGGCTCGTCAGAGAGATCAGGCAGACATATCAACCGGGAAATTCGGAATACGGCCTCGGCAGAACAGTCACAGTGCAAGGGCAAAACGAAATTGTCAAAAGGTGTTAAAATTCTAAAATAATAGTCTAAAAAGAGATTAAAGATAATAAGTTGCTTTGCTTAACCTTTAATCTATATATATATATATATATATATATATATATATATACCTGTATATATATATATATACCTGTATATTGTTTTAATTGTCAAAAATGCCGATAAACAAGGTTGAAAGGAAAACGTTACAGGAAGAGCATAGAAGAGATAATTTGGACAATAATATTATCCCTGCTCCACTCCCCCTCCAGATGTTTTGTTTGAAATCTATGATAACACAGATCTACCTAGTGGTGTACTATAATTTAATGACTGTTTTGTAATTTCTGGTATCCAAGTACGGGCCGGTAATAGTGCATACACATTTATAAATTAGTAATGAAAGTGATGACGTAAACATAGATTACATATCGGGTAGATTAATCCATTCTGCCTTAATACTCACATATTTGAATTATAATTCGATTAATTCCATTAATAACTTAGGAGATTGATATTGGTTAGTTCGAGTGAATGCTTTTGAATTAAGGATTCTAATTTAATTTAAGGTTTATATAATTAATTATAGAGACAAGGATGCAATAGTCATACGAAGTACCTAACTTAATGGTTTGTCCAGTCGTATACTGGACTTTGAGAAGGATCGATTTAAAATTTTAAAGTACCGTAAAATTGTATATGTGGTAGGTTTACGTAATGTATTACTCTAAATATACGTCCTAGAACACATATATAACAATAATATCAAGCTTTACTTATTACCAAAGAAATGCAGTCTTGCTAAAGTTACAAAACAAACAAGGTGATAAGTGCATGAGCTACCTCAACAACAGAGGCTGGGTCTGAGAGCAAATCTCTGTCAGGAGCCTCAGGCAGCTCTCCATATATTGGACTGGGACTGTCGTTTGGCAGGAGAACGAGTAATTATTGTACTCCTAACGTTACAGTCGATATTGATCTGTAAACGTTGAAGCATGCCGATTTACAGCAACATTATAACCTTAGCATAGCTAGCCATCGTATCTAATACTTAGCGAATTAACTTTACGGTGTCGTACTGCATTTGGCGTAGAACGAATTCACGGCGAAAATAAAGTAATTCCGTAAATTTATTTGTTTGTTTGTTGGTGGTGAATATTCGTAGAAATAACTTTTTCACATTTTCTAAAATGAAGATGAAGACGCCTTATTATTTTAAATAGATAACTTTAAAATATGGCGAATAAAATGAAAGAATTAATTTCCTGTTAATTAAATTACAAATTAGTTATATTTTAATAAGAAAGAAAGTAATTACTGTGTTAATAATTTAAACATTTTACTGCAGCATTTCATTCATTGTTAAAATGTATTATCTCATTATTTGGAGAAAACATATTATATCGGAGTATATCAATATAAACAACAGAAGATTTTGAAACGGTAGTTATAATAAAGATAGCTGTAACATGTAAATGGAAAAATGTGTCTAATATTGCCGAGGATTTATGTAACTTTATCGATGAATGATGTAAATAAAAGCAGATAAATAGGATTTGAGAGGACGCTAGTGGATAAACCTATGATAGGTTATCAATAATGTTCAGTCATCCTGGGGAAGTACATTTATATGCTATGGAAGTACATTTCGAGACGTCAGAACCAGAGGGTTCCATCTGCAATTTTTGATTTTTTCATTTTATTGTATTAATGTGTACATTAAGCCTTTTTGTACTAATATATAACACAATCTTTGTGTAATTATGAACAGTTAATATTTTACAAGCAGGGAAATTTAGTTCCATCTGCATAAGTTGGCAAACTTGAGAACCAGACAGTTCTATCTGCATCAGCTGGGAATAGTATTGTTTCACTGCTGGTAAGGTTATGTTGTCGTGTTAATGTGTTAAAAGTAATTTCATTGTGTGTTTGTAAACATATTAAAATGGATGGTGATATCATAAATAAATGGATTGATGACAGTTTTTTAAATGATAGTTTGTCAATAGAAAACATCAATAGTGATGATGAATATATACCTTCACCTGACGACAGTAACAGCGAAGAGGATTGTATTCTTTCACCAAACCCAAAACGACGAAGACTTTGTAAAAGGTATGAATATATATATTTGTTTATTTTAGATTTGTTTAGATTATATCTGTGGTCATTTTTAATATCAAATATAGGTAGCTTTGCAGTAATTGACTATTTTTGACGGATTTTATAGTCAACCCTTGCAAAATCGCTTTAAAAAATCTATGACATTCGGGCGCATTTCAACTGCCAGTTAGTGGGTTAACTGTTATATTTTAACAATGATTTGACGGTTATAAACAAAAGTTAGTCATCATAAAATATTCATGTTACTTAACTTGAAGTTTTAACCATGGCGTAGGCCTAGTATGTCTCCATCTTGCAGAGAATAACTAAAAAACTACTGTAAACTTATTATGTAAAACATGATGTTTTTATGCTTTGGCCTTTTAAAAAAAGCTTTATCGTTGACTTTTGGCTTTATGTTCTAACATCGTTTGTTTATTTTCAGGTTGTTTGATGCAGACGACACGGATAAAACTTCCAGTGAAGCCCAAACGAACAATACCGATCCAGCTCTGGAAAATGAAGGAAGCTATAGTTCTGTTTGTGATGTTAGCCCAACAGTGAACCAAAGTGGAAAAATAAATCGATCTCTAGTTCCTTACAGTGAAACAGAATCAGAAAAAGACCTCCACTTCTGATGAACTAACGCCGATGAAGGAAAAGAAAAAAACTAGAAAAAGACAGCGGAATCCGAAGAATTGGAAGAAAAATGTTAGGAAGGAGAGGCGACAAACGGGTAGATCATACACCAGCTCATGTGGTAAGATTGTTCCTCAAAAGAACCTTCAACACTTAGACTGCAAATGTAAATTTAAATGTAGTAATAAAGTAAGCAAAAGATGAGCGTGAAGCTGTTTATGCTGAGCTATTATAAAATAGACCAAAATGAAAAATTATCATTTCATACTAAGAAATACAGAGTGCAAAATGTCAGTAAGAACAAAGGTGAAAAATAATCCCCAGAAAAAGAATTCCTTTCATATTTTTTACATATAAACAACGAAAAGAATTTAGAGTTTGTAAACAGTTTTTTTCTCCAAAACTATTTTAGTGAGTCAGAAGACCATTTACAATGTTCACAATAATAAGGACAAATCAAGTGAAGTACCGAAATCGGACGAAAGAGGAAAAAAAACTAAAGACAGGACGCAAAAAGCTGATAAAGATATTCTTAGGAAACATATTGAATCTTTTGCAAAAGTCGAGTCCCATTACTGCAGGGCAAAAACAGCAAAAGAATATCTTAGCCCTGACTTAAATATCAGTAGGAATGTTTGACATGTACCTTGAACATTGCAAGGAAACTTAAGGTGAAACCTCTATCCATATCAATGTATAGATCTATTTTCAATAATGAATATAATTTGGATTTTTTGCTACCCAAGTCCGACAGATGTTGACTTGTGCGAAGAATACTCTATGTCCCTAAAAGAAAATCGAATGACAGAAAGAGCTTGCTGCCAAATATGATGATCATATGTTCAATAAAACATTTATGAGAAATGAAAGAAAAAAAGACCGAGAGAGTAATGAAGTCGTTGTATGTTTTGACTTACAAAATGTTATAGCGCTACCCTAGGGCTAACGTAAGCTGTTTTTTTTACAAAAGAAAGTTGAACGTATACAACTTAACTGCACATTGCTCAAAAGACAAAAAAGGCTATTGCGCATTTTGGCATGAAGCGCTTTGTGGTCGTTCTGGGAATGATATTGCCAGTGCAGTGGTAAAAATAATGGAAAAAATAAGTTCAGCGTTTTCCAGATGTTAAAGATTATATTTTGTGGAGTGACAGTTGTGTTCCCCAAAACAGAAACTCTGTCATTTCATATGCCATTTCTTTATTTATGGCAAAAAATAAACACATTGAACGAGTAACAATGAAATATTCTACTCCAGGCCATTCATGCATACAGGAAGTAGATAATGTGCATTCCAACATTGAAAAGGCACTCAAAGTAACTGAGGTTTGGTCCCCTGTTTTTCTTTTAAGAGTAATCATCGCATCTAATAAAAAGTCACCTTATTCAGTAATCCAAATGTTGACAAATGACTTCTTCGACTTCCAAGCACAAAGCAAGAACCTTGCGTATCAAGATTGCCCTTATACTAAAGTGTGCCAACTTCAATTTTGCCAATCTAATTTACTATCAGTAAAGTTTAAAACCAGCCATGATCCTTTGGAACCTTGGAACTGCATTAACTTGGTGAAAAAAAATAAGTCGAACAGATCTACAGGACGAGCAACAACTACTCTGCCGAGAATTCTCTGGGGAGCAAACGTAGTAGTGCGAGACAGGAAGAAATTACCTTCAGACAAGATTAAAGACATAAAATCTATGATGAAATGGATGCCTACAGTTGATGTAGACTATTTAAATACAGTTTTGAATTAAGGACCTTTTGGACTTTAAATATTGATTTGTACTCAGGGACAAAAGGTTCCATCTGCACGTTTTGTTTTGTTTAAAAATGCCTAAAAAATTGTATTTTTACTAATATTTCAATAAACTGGGGTTTTTGTAAACACTAACAAACTGTTGATTATTTATAACCTAGAATTTCTTTCAGTACAATATAAAGTTGCCCTGCAGAAGGTCTTAAACTTTAAAACGCTCTACTGTAAAATTTGTTAAAATGCAGATAGAACCCTCTGGTTCTGACGTCTCGATTTGTATGCCTCTGAAAGTTATTTTTTAAACACTGCGTAAATAATGCATGATTGTGCTTATAGTAAAGATATATATAATTATAAGGTTAAGGAGGAAGAAAGAAAT
This sequence comes from Homalodisca vitripennis, assembly GCF_021130785.1. Lineage (NCBI taxonomy): Eukaryota > Metazoa > Arthropoda > Insecta > Hemiptera > Cicadellidae > Homalodisca > Homalodisca vitripennis. The sequence continues at coordinate 108,702 of NW_025776740.1, forward strand.
ATATTGGTGATGGACTATGACATAAAGTAGAAATTAATGTTTTAGGTAAAAACAAGAATTACAAACGTTTCAAAACTCTTATTTTTGTTTATTTAGTAATATTGGAATTTATAATTTGTTTGATTTATTCAATGACTAAATACAGCTAATCTTTACGAAAATATCATTAATATTGTTAGTTATTTTACTTTGGATTAAAATAAAAGAAGCTCTTTAAAAACCACAAGACCAGCAGTTATTAAAACCACCAACGTCACAAAAATTATTGAAATTTAAACTCGTCATATACCGGGTATGTAACGAATGCATAGACTTCATACTGGTTACCCAATGGGTTCGTAGGCTGAAGCTAACATTGATAAGCACATTGAACAAAGACAGAAATGTGAAGTTTCTACAGAGTTCAGCCTGAAAACTGTTTGAAACTTAGATGATGTTTGATATTGATATAATGGGAAAATCTAGTTTTTAATTTTGTAACCTGGAAATATGGATTAAATAATGGGGAATTTGGATCATTTACGAGTACGCTTAGTAGTATTTACTTGCCATTTGGGCAGGTTGCGATAACTAGTGTTGTTGATTTGTTTAATAAAACTGCACATCCAGTTATTATATAGTAAAAAATACCATGCTTATCTTAAACACTATACCCATCTAGAAACAAAACATTTCATTGACGTAAATTAACTTTTACTGTGACTTTGCTAATATTTTCCGATGTAAGTTTTAGCTGTTTATATAACCGCGAATCTAACAAGTTTGGATTTGTGTATGTAGTGTAACCACGTAGGCGCAACTACCGAGTGATGTGCCTTATCAACCAAAACTTATATGTTTTTACTAATTATTCAAAAGGCACTAACAGTTTTGTCGGTCACTATCTTAGATTACGTTTAATCTATTAAGAACATCTGACTAAACGTTTTGCTAAAATTATAACCGGGACTGTCTCACCGTTTATGTAAATTAATCGTATTTTAACGTTTAATGTTATATTGTTGTTGTTTTATTACTGTTTTTTTTTTATAATATCATTTATTAAAAATTTCCTTTACAATCGAAAAAACAAAGACTGGAAGGCCATGTATTCTCTTTGCGAAGTATTGGCAGCGCAGAGATTTTAAAAATAAATTTCTTGGCGTTGTCTTGGGAATAGTCGCCGTGCAATAATTAAAACAGATGTAAACACGATAATAGTGACTGCTTGCAACAGAAAGCACTAACGTAAATCCAGTTCCTATGCGTTCGCTGCTATATCCGTACACCAAATCCCGGACTACGACCAACAAATCCGCTTTACCAGTGTCTGTTTCTGTCACAACCCCCACAGTCGCCGCACCACCTGTCTGCATCACTCCCGCCTCCGATACTCCATCTGGCCCTGTATTCACCTATTCATTAACACTTAAAGATCCTGAAGAGATCAACGTACTCAGGAAAAAGCTTCATGGCACAGAAGAAAAAATCAGAATACTATTAAATATGACAATCTGCTGCTAGAATGCAGAGACCGAATTTTACGTGTGAAAACTTGGTCCCGCGTCGTCCTGAGCGACGGCGCTTACGCGGAGGTGGACTGCGAGTCCTGTTTGAGGCACCTCCCGCTCCATCTGTTCCTTGTGTGGACTCTTATGTTCAATTTCATCTACTAGGACACACTATTGTTATGGTTAGTCAATTCAGGAACTAAAAAACTAAATACAACATTAGAAAATTAGAGGCTGATATCCAGTTTAAAATAATCTAGTTCAGACACGTGCGTGAAGCAGTGAATTTAAGTGAAAGGTACAAGGATGTTGCCATTAGCTGTGCGAAAGACATCTCTGGAGCAGTTGCCGTCACAAAAAACACCGACTGCCTCAACACAAAAACTATAAAAAATAAGCGTATAGAAGAATAACAAATAATAAATAACATTATTTATTATTAATAAATAATAAATAATGTTATTTATTATTAATAAATAATAAATAATGTTATTTATTATTCATTAATAATAAATAATGTTATAAATAATTAATAATTAATAAATAATACATAAATAACAACTCAGAAGAAACCTCCACAAAAACCACAAGTCATAAAATAACAACCATTAACAAGAAATGTCCAGTCATGCTAAACTTATATCCTTTAATTCAGATCTATTCCTATCAGAAAAGACAGCAACTCTTGTCACATCTCAGGAGTGGTAATGAAACTGACCGGCCATAGTGCATCTGTTATTGGCATGTCCAGGCCTGGAGCCAAGCTTATCGACATCATCCAGCCAACCGCGGTGCTAAATGCTGATCGCCGGCAAAAATGAGCTAACTGACGGTGAGCAGGGTGATATTTATCGTCACCTAGAGAAATACATCGTAGTCAGGCCGACCACTTCTTGCCATCCTGGCACAGGGACACAATCTGAACCTGGGTCACCCCATACATGAGGAGACCGTGCTCAGTAATGCCTTTGTGGAGGATCCACACTCTATAAATGGTCAAGTCACAACATTTAAAATTTGTATTTCTAAAGCTAAAAGTAATTCATTCAGATCACAATCAACAATGTTGAGGAATTGGCATTCATGTGTAAAGAGCTTAAACCTGATGTGCTGTTGTTTTGGACCATGGATTTAAGCCCAAAGCAGTCAATATTTTCAAAATTCGAAATGTTTAAATTGGAGTTATTTTTGTTGAAATGATTTTAAAGGGTGTGGTGTGAAAGTTGTGGTTAAAAATCATGAATAACTGAATTATTAAAATTTTACAAAATTTTTTACTTTAATTTTGAAGCAGTAATTATGTATCAAAGTCACGACAGAATTTATTGGGAGAATAACTGGCATTAGGATACACATATCTCCAAATAGTAGTGAACAAGATCTTAAAACTGTAAGATCTTTTAAATCGTCTTTTTTCAAATACAGTAAAAGTTTTTAATAATCAAAGACCCGAATAAAAATGTTATAAATAAAAAATTAAGCCTTTACAATACTTCTTAAAATATACTGGAGGACTATATGAAATTCATGGATACAGTTAATGTCTATATCATTAATAACTGTCATTTTTGCCTCGGGGAGAGTAAAACGTTATCGTAGATAGCCTTAAAGGTTGTTTTTTAGTTCTTCTCGAGATATAGGTAAAGACAAAGTTTAAAAGTTCATCGCAATCACAGTTGAAGGAGAAATTGTTCAAGATAAATTACAATTCGCAAGTTAAATCAATAAGAACTTTTCTTCTGTGGCTTCAATAAACCCGACATTTTGAATAACAAAATCTTCACAAATCATCCATGGCTCTAGCCTCTAAGCGTCAGGGTGATGTGGTACGTGTCATATAAGGACTGAATTATTAAACAAAATGTAACATAAACGGATTTCAGTCTGGCGACTAATGATCATTTATTTGATTGCTGTACATTATAGACATTATATAACTTACGTAAGCACTTGCTTAAAAACATTGATGTTAATGAAATTAACGACAACAATTTAATTGATTCAACTAGTTTTTGTTGGTTATTAAACTTAAAAAAAATCCTGCCCATTTATATTGCAACTAACCTGGATATTAACGCTAAGAGGTGATGACATTATTTGGTCTTTATTTTAGTAACTAGCTGAGAGTACTCATGCTTCGCAGTAGAATGACGATAGCTTTAGTAGTGTAGTACTACATACGTATTTCTGTAGAGAGCTCCTACAGTACGAAATGAGACAAAATTATGAAAGAAATGCCACGTAATTCTAATCTGTAGTTTTTATATGGTTATTGAATGTGTAGAAAACTTACGCGATGAGATTTCAAATCCATTTCCTAGCTGATAACTGCGGTGTAACAGGAGAATATTTACAATGTGTTATATAAATCCACTCATTAGTTTCGAAGATTTCCTGATTATTAAAATTTTTATTATCTGTAAATACATCTTTCGAGAACATCCACCAGTGATGGTAAATAGCGAGTACCTGGACGGTAAGAAGAACGTGTTTAAATGTGCTACGAGACCAGAATAAATAGCATTACAGAAAACTTTGGATTTGATGAATTAAAAATATATAGGTTCACAGATATCTTAACAGATACTTGAGATACGGCACCCCCACTGAATTTAAGGGGCAAAAATACTGGTTTATCAGCATCTTGAGCAACGATTACTTCATTGCCTTGTAAGGCCGAAGATTGGGTTGGACTTATCTTACTCTAATCTGCAAAACAATCCAGAAAACTCAACAGTCGAATGTCAAATTCCGGAAGCAGATAAAAAAAGAAACAGGAAAATTGCGTCAAATATGTACATTTTATAAAACTAAACAAAACTTAATCTAAGATACAGTAAAATTTTAAATTTTGAAATTTATTAAATATTACATTTTAACCAATGTGTTGTTTTCTAGAGGATTTTAATTAACAGAATCAAATCAATCAAATAAAGCTGTAACGTTCATTTTTTCATATTATTTCAACAGGGATTATAAATAATCTCAGGCATAATCTCTCCTTATTTTTATAGGGAAAATAAGTGAACGTGAGCTTTATATGTGAGTTACGTTTAAAAACCTAGTGCTATTCAACATGTATCTTCTGAACAGTTCTTCTTTTAATATATATTGCTTACCTTTATTCGGGGAGAAGAATACAACTTGAGAAAAGAGGACGTTAAGTTAAATCTTTAAAAATTCTTTACATTGATTTGATAGCCACGTTCTGAATGTACATTTACTTAATAAATACGATGCTAGTTTCCGCTGAAAATAAAATGCAATTTTAACCTCGTAAAGTTATGTTATATGTGTACAGAAAACATATAATATTGTATCATGAAAGATCCAGCAGAGAAGTATAGATCACTTAAGATAATAAAATGTTGATCTAGCAAATTTACTCCAGGAATAGTTATCAATAAATAAACTTTTAATGAACAGTAAAACATACGCTATTAACGCATCTGCTCCTGCGTATATCTAAATAAATATCTATATCTAAATAAAAAATACTATTTCTACAGTAAATGTTTTCATAGAACTAATTCCTTTAAACGTCTAAACTAAACTAAAGTACATCTCCAGTAAAATATTTCACGATGACTTTTACATGTAATATTCACATTTCTTCCGACTGAGCAGGATGATATATTAAAATTGAATATTGATTCTATTTCTTTATTTGTTATTCAAATTTATTAGCAGATGTATCATATGTATATTTAATGTAGTCTATTTGTAAAAAGATATGTCCAATACATAAGTTCAACATAATGAACATAACATATAATTTTATAATGTTTCGATTCTAATCATTATGTTACTTACCGCGTAGATTACACAATAACTATTGGTTTAATCTGTATTATAAGTTTTTATAGTTCTACAAATAGAGTTCTATGAAAACAATTAATTTTTATAACTTTATTATTATCTACATTCATTGGAGCAGAATAGTTTGAACTTCTGTGTATCTGGGATTATATTGAAATAGTGTGCAATAAAACAAAGCAATTCAATCTTTGATGGAGTTCTTCAAAGGAAGTTTAATAGTTTTGTAATTAGCTCTTGAAGCGCTTATATGTTTCGGCCTTAATTAATTACTTATTTCTACAATTAATAGCGTAAATTCTAGTAATGTTTAAAAGTTATTGTGTGATATAATTATTCCTTCAAAGCATGCCTCATTATTGTTTTATTCTCATATGTAATGCATACTTCACTACGGGTTCGGTCATGATAAGTTATACACAACATATTTTATGTATGCATATAGCATTCTTTCATAATCTAAAAATTGCATGTTGTTTTAAGCGAAAATCATGTAAATGGACACTTAATATGGTTATTTGTTAAATATTGATTACGACGATCTCTTTTATCACATGTATATTGATTGTTTTCTCTGACCCTAATCTCAACCGTTTCTACCAAGCGACATATTTAGGCAATTTAGATAAAAAATTTCATATTTTAGAGGTTTATAAATATAAGGATCATGATTGGAGAAAATATAAAAACTTTCGAATAATTCAGTTATGAAGATAGTTGAAATAGGAAAATTGATATAAAATCTCCATACAACGATAGAGTAAAAGGGAATAATAAAAAAAATATGGTTATTAAAATGTAATATAATTTACTATTGGTAGGCGCTTGCTTCAATGAGTTTATTGTTATTTTTAGTAATAAAATAAGAGATATATAATTATTAAAGTTAATTTTTGTATTACATTTTTCCTTTCATAGTAAAAAATAATGACAAAATAAATCGACTTTTCAGGATTAAAGCAAAGTAAATAAACTATTCAACTTTCCCGTAGTAAACTTAAACAACATACTTCAATTACTTCAAGAAAAAAGTGGACAGAATCAGTAATTACCGTGTAGGTCTCCATTGTCCATCAATGAAGAGGAAGAAGGAATGTCCTGTGGAAATATCTAAAAAAATAACATAAACAAAATCGAGGAGTGTACATTTGAAAATCTTATTGAATTACACAGTGATAAACTATTGAACTTCTCAAAACATAAACTCATGTCTTTAGTTACACTTTACATTTAGGTTCTGCAGTGTGTAAGTGTAACTATTTTGTTTCTATGTTTCATTACGGTTACAGCAGTAACTCCTAAATAAACTTTAAATAACTAGGAAGGGACAATCTAAAGTGAATGGAAGTGGCAAGTTCGTCGTTGGCGGCAACCGGGCTAAAGGAACTGTGTATCATGGTCGAATAAGAGGTAGAGGCTTTCAAAGCGTGGTACCTGTCCCCTTTAAAGTCCCCTGAGAAAGAGAACTGCCGAAGGCTGAGTCCGAGACCTCTCACAGTCCGAGAACCGCCAAGACTATAAACATCAATGATCCTGTAACTGCCAGAGCGTCATAAGAATGAGACCTGTCATGTTGAGAGATATCTGCAGTCGGTACCTGTTAATAGGAATCAGGACTTCTAGAGGATAAAACTATAGGAGCTGAAAGCTATTCGGATCAAGAATCTCATAATGATTAAGAGTTAATAGTTGCATGGGGATACATAATGCTAAATGATACTTTGCACTAAATATTTTGAAGTATTTGTTCCTGGGGAGATGTTGCAAGCCTGTTGTAGCTGTGTTATTGTGATGAAGTAACCTTGATTATAAATACAAATTGCTTCTCCTAGAGCTGATTCTATTTTCATTCTTGCTGTAAAGGTCGTTTTTGGACATTTGCTCCAAATCAGGTTGTGTAACGATTCGTTGTCGTTTTGAGTTTTGCCCTTAGCGCAACGTTTCAATAGATCTTCATGAGATAGCCTGTTGTAAATTGGCATTAGATTTTTTACAACAGTCTCATTCAATGGAGTTTTTATCATGTCATGGTGCTTTCTTGGAGTTGAGTTTGTGGCAACATCCCTTTGAAAAATACACCACGAGTCTTCACCGGATGGACACTTGTCATGTCGTGGATTTTCATCTGTCGAACGGTAATGGTCGATTGTTGCAAAGATTGCTGGTTTAGTTTTTTTCTATATCACCAAGGTTCTTTATAATGGCATTTCTGTAATATTTTGTTAGTTTATCTATGGTACTTGCTTTCAAACTGCCATAAGATTTCCCCCCAAGTGTTATTTTTTTAGTTCTTGACACTTTGATCAAATTTCTCAATGCAGTACCTAAACGTTTTGCAACATGGTTTATACATTCCTGTTTTTCTATTTTTAACTCTCCATAAACTTTTAATTTTATAAGTGGTCATATGGTTTTGAGTCTTCATCAGATATTACATTTATATACCGAAAACCATTCCTTTCAGACCTCTTCCAGATTTTCTCCGCAGCGTCAACCTCCATTGAAGGGGAAGAACCTTCATAGTTTGCTTGACATTTCAATGCATTTGTGTTTCATACCACTTTTCATATTCTTCAGATGCCTCATCTAAAACCTTCTTTTTATTTTCACATACTCTACAATACTTCGATAAAATTTCATAGTCTATGACTAGGCCGGTAATAACCTCGACACAACAGCCAACACCGTATTTAGACGTGAACCCTCTCGTTTGCCACGTACCGTCATATGATACGGTTATATTTATAGGATCATCTAATTCAAAAGCATTTTCAAGTTTTAAGTAGGCCTTTTTTTACTTCAACTCTAGCCTTTCGTAAAGTATCATCAGTGTACTCAGCGACTACTTTGTTTAGGTTGGTGATATGCTTGTCATAGGCCGAGTGACTAATACATGGCATATTCGTGCCCATTGAAAATGTTTCTAAGGCCATGTGACCTGTTACCATAGAAGAACATTTTTGTATGATTCTCCTATTTACATCATATGGCTGTTTTGTAGCACTTACATTTTCTAGTTTTGCCGATGTTTCAAAGCCATAACTTTCAAAACAGGCATTGCAAGTAATTGTAATTTTTTGGGAAAACCCAATTACAAATGAAACAGAAACATCAGTGTTATATTCTAAACATATCTTACAAGGCATACCTGAAAGAAATTTTTTTAGAATAACCATATCTATTATCATGTAGCTTGGAGCGTCTTCCAAATCTTGTTCTTGTTCGATAGGCTTAGTACCGTACCGTGACACCAATTCAAAGCCTCTAGACCTCTTTCTGTCATTCAAATGAGTATCCTCTTGGTCTTGGTCACTATCAGGCTCTTCAGGATCTATAATATCAGGTAAGTCGGTTATGCTTGTAACCCTACCTTCTGTGTCGAAAGTTGCAGGACTTACATTGCTTTGTTCTTCAGAAACATTTTCCTGTAGGCCTACATCATTGCTGCGTGGATTCCATCGTTGCCTTATATTACTCCTATAAGCACTAGACTTCTTTTTGAAACTGTTTTTTAACCTGCCCATAGTACTAACCTTGAATCTTCTCAATCTATAAAGTACTCTTAAAAAGTGGCTCACCCGACAAGCCAATAATTCTGTCTAGGCCTATCAAAAATAATAAAAATATACGATCAACTATGTCACTGTCAGTTGCTGAGCAATAATAAAACAAAGTAAATATACATGTTTACTTATAGCATAATAATAGAACACATTCACTAGAACATAACCTCAAATCTGTCAACTGACCACAGTGTAAACACACAAATCAGAATCAGTCCACAAAAATAGAGGACATAAAATTTACATTTTTAGGCCTGTTTTATAGTAATGTACACAATATGTGGATGTAATTTCAATATACATTCATATTATACATAATAAGAAACATATTTTATATATAAGTAATAAACATTTGTGTAATTTATAAAAATGTTTGAAAATGTGAAAAATATCGAAATTCACTACTTTTCTTTTATTTAAATTTTTTAATGAAATATTGGTCATAATGCCATAAAACTTCAAGAAAATATTCTAAACAAGATGTACTATAAGAATGTGTAATAAAAAAAAATAAAAAAAATTAAAAAAAATACCTATTGAAATGGTGGCTGATCCCCTTGTGACCTTTCTTTTATTGACTTGTCTGGTATCTGACACGGTTGCTCCAAATTCCAGAAGTCAAGACTGAGTCAGTGTCAGATATCAAACGTGCAATAACAGGAAGGTGAACTGGAGATAATATAAAAATTCATTTAACTACTAATTAATAAAGGTTTTGCTCTTTATGAAACTTGTAGTGATGAAATAAAATACGAAACAAATGTCTAGTTAGTCTTCTTAACAAATGTAAAAAAATCCTTATATCTTTGATATCTATACATATTTGTAACATAATATTTTCCATTTTGTTGAGCATAGGACTATCATTGCTATCACAATATTCCAGACAGAAATGCTAGTGAAACAAGATTCCTGACATGGTCATATTTCCATCTCCTAAAATACACTCCAATAAGTTAAAAGCAAGTCCAACATTTTTTAAAGCATCCACGTTATTAATCCAATTAGTAACGATTGAATAGTTGTTTATAACTACTTCAATATTTGTTTATTATTGCTTTCATATTTGTAAATTATAAATATAAGGAAAATTATTTTTTGATTCGTATTTAAAACTTATGCTAGGTTACAAGCCTGCTTCACTTAATAAGAGAGTCTGATTGCAAGCCAGCCCTCGCTCCAAACATGTAAATAGGTTGTTTCTATTCACCTGGGCCCCTTGGTATATTTATTAATGTTATATTATCCAGTAGAAGCCTATAATTTAGTAGGTTATATTGGTTTGAAATAATAATAAATTAAAGTAACTGCAACTTGACAGTAGTTATGATATGTTATTATTTTTAACAAAATTTTAGTTTTATAACGAAATACTGTGCAAAGAAATCCATTTAAAAAGGCTCAATATTTGATCATGGATTACATGAAAGTATTTATAACTTGCTTTTTGCTATCCGGCCTTTCATACGGCTGAAAAGTTGTTCATTGTTTTCTTATTGACAGCTAACTTACTCATACATATGTATTTAGTTACATTATTCGCATACATTAATGTGCAGTGAATCGGATAAGTTTAGCTGTAAGTAGCTTATGTAAACTAACAAGGACCGACTTACAATGTTCTGATATTCAACCTCAGTTTTTTACGTGATTATTTTCTGTTTGTAAAAAATCCTGAAAATGTAGAAAAACTATTGAAATAGTTTTTAAACCAACGACGGCAAAGTTTTGAGATATTTTATTTGCTGCTACTTCTCATTTGATATCAGGACATCTATTGACTGCAATAAAGAACTATGGACTAAGATTTTTTAAATAATTATGACGTAAAGGTTTTAACATTATGTTAATATATTTAAGATCTATTTTTGAAATTTAGCTAATATTATAAGTTATTATAACACATGATTACACTAGAGCAATTTCATTTATTGTAAGCTAATTCTCGACTGAATGGGTTTGAAATCTACATATTATGTAATCATATATTGATTTGGTTTGTACGAAGAGTGGGTTATTTTAACTGGATGAGAAATTAAGGCAAAAAAATACAGCAAGTAAACCATGTCTATTTCTTCTGGGTATATTTTAACAAGATAAATATCTGATGGTAGGATAGCATAAATGATCGTTCCCTAGTGACTTCTGGCGTTTAAATATTAACTTTTATATTTATATCTTTTAATATTTCATATTTCAATTTTTATCGACTTATATCTTAAAATGTATACAAGTCATCCCCAGTTTATGATCTAATGTGATAAATGAAAAAGAAGATTATACTTTAAGTAAAATCTGAATAATTTTTGGATGTATAAATAAATGAATACTAACAAAAATATAGTACAAATCTTATGATATAAAACGAATTAATTACAAAGAGTATAAATTTGCATTGGGCAAGAAATATTTTTTACTAAAATAATTGAATATTTTAATTGTCTCATTTTGTTAATTTTATCTCAATAATTATCCATATATCTAATTTAAATTATCAGGTTGTTTATTTTGTGGAATCATCTGACTAAATATTTATAAATTATTAATTTTAAGCTTGTTTGGATTTCCTATATGCTTAAATACCCTTTAAAGAAAAGAATGTATACAATTGTTGTGGTGCTTAATTTTTTAATTTGCCGAAATAGGATTGCATTTAGTTTTAAAGTTTGTATCGCTGCAACTAATGATCATTCTAATGTAAAATGCCATATAGCTACTAAAACATACAGGGGTGTTGAAAAGTCTTGAAACAGTATAATATCTTCTGTACTCGTAAACGTAAAACCATAAAACTTTATACTTTGACATAGGGCATAAAACTTGCTCTTCGCCACCTCAGAAGTAAAACCCATAAGGAAGCAGTGGAAAATCTTAATCGCAAGTATAAATGTGCGTACCGATTTAAAGATCTTAATTAGTAGAACTTCATGCTGGAAATCAGACCTCAAAAAGGGTAATTATAAAGAGAATGGCGAAGCTCGATAATTTCGACACCGATCTTATGTGGAATTTCAAAAATGGCTGAATTTTATTGTAACCATACCAGTTGAAGGTAGTTTTAGTAGTATTATTATACGGGAACGGTCCACGAGGAGTAAATTCTTTATGTAAGCATAGTTTGATATGCACGTAATTTTAAAGGCCTAATCAATTCTTCACTTCTTTAGTATGCCGCAACCCGCACTTTAAAAGCTTTATCCGTTACAAAATGTTGGTGTTTCAAATATTTTAATAACCAACTGTAAATTTTGCAGAAAATTCGGGACGTTGCTTCAATTAGTTAAATTTCATATTAAACATTTAATGTTTAGTACTAATACAAACACAAACACTATAAAACCATCAAACAATAGCAACACCTATATAGTAGAATACAAAAAAATATGGTAAATATTGTATTGCATTGTCAAATAAAACTTTTCTATAAGTTTTCTAATAAATCTTTATATAGTAAAATAAAAGATTGTACGTATTGAGTACGTCACGACAACACAGTTATAGTGAAAACTCTTAATTCTATACGTGCCAAGCTAAAAACCCCACTTCCGTAGGTGAGGATATACATTAGACAGAAAGTAGGCCGTCGTCTCAGACTTACGTTTATCCCTGTAAGTGTCCATAAATATTTAATTATGCGTAATTACTAAAGGTTACTAAGCTAAGAAACATCTGCAAATAGTAAGTTAATAGCGGCATTATCAATATTTGTTACTCTTACCTTCAATTTAGTTAATTACTGACACTCAACATTCAACATCCCGGTTAATGGCTAATTTCCTGGTATCCGTTAAAAGTGTGTACGTAAATGACTAACCTTTTCATGCATATAAGCACGTCCGTGAAAACATTCTTGATAAAACATCGTGTGCTATAAATTTAATGTTATGCTACAGATGTTATAGATGCTATAGTGGTAAGTGATGTTACGTACAGTAACTTATTCAAACGGACCATTGGATTATATATTTTTATTTATAGAAAATAATAGTCGTATTACTGGATATTATAGGGATTTTATCAACAATATACTTTCACTGGAGGCATCATGATGGATTTGATATAGAATGTATTTTTACTAGAGATAATAAGGCATATTTTATTAAGAACCTACGGAAGTAGGAGTGTTATGTACTCAGTATATAAATAGTTTTATTACTTTAACGCAACGAAATACAATAATCTTAGGCTGCATCTATAAATGTCCGCATTACTGTAAAGTTTATTAAATATACGTTCTAGTTTTAAATCATAATCAATCGAACACAATAATTTAAAACTATTACGAATGTTCTGTCAAAACAGCTTAATACAAATTGCTGAAACTCATTGATAAGTAAACTTTACACAACATATTGGCATTTGGTTTAAACCGTGCTGAGTGAACTCATTTCCTTTGTACATTTATAATATTCTTGTTGAGTTATGTTTAATATTAATTACGTAACCCTGCCAACCAATAACTCGGTTTTACAGTAATACAAATAAGGATTGATGTTTTGAAAAAATATAAAGGTATTTATTAATTTGTTTGTACTGTATTGTCTAATAAGTCTTCCCTCATCTGAATTAATTAATCAATACATCATAAATATCAGATGTAATGTATGAATAACTAAAAGAGCGTATTAATTTTGTCACTATTAATAACCAGTATTATTTTAAAACACCGTAATATTCGGGATTTTTTACACGTGGAAACCAGACTATGGACATTAAATATTTGTATTGAAATACCCAGTATTCACGGACAGTCAATACACTTGGCTTTAATATTTATTTACGTGAATATGGTACTTACAGTATATTCTTGTGGCCTTCATTTTCTCTATAAATTGGTGGGTGTATTCTACTGTATAGTATAATTAAAAGCATCTAAATTTGCCTATCTTAAATTTTCTAACTAAATCACTCAAGACATAAAAATCTACACTATCCAAAAACTATAAACGTTAAAATGTATTAAAGTTTTATTATATCCCCTGAAATATGAAAACATCAAATTAGTTCTTTTCCAGTAAGAAAATTAAATAAAATGTAATTTTAATGGAATAAAATTACTAAAACGGTTACTTCGTTGCCTCCAAGTTAGCATTAAATTTATTTCTAATTATTTATGTTTATAACACAACTTTTATCTTTTATTCATTATTATTCGCTAATAACGGTTATTCTCCCAGGTTGTTTTATTATGAAACAATCTACAATCTTTTGTAAAAAAATAGCATTCAACCCGTCGAAATGAGATTGAATTATATTTATTTATACCAAGAAGAGAATTCCCGTTTTCCATCTTTATTTCATAAATGTATTTCAACAAATGCAACTTTGTTGCTCTTAACTGGATATTGATATTTCTTCCCCAATGTTCTTTGAAGAAAATCATCGGTGAAGTGATAACCTAAAAGCGACACGTATTAATCTCTTCTCTATGAAAAGACTATCCGGCTACTTGAAAAGATCTCGTGTGCTTTTCTGTAAGTAATAATAATATTTTTCGTATTATAATTTAACTTTCATGTGAAACTGATATTTTAATGTATATAGATTATTCGGATTTGTAAACAGTAATTAACTAACCTGTAATTGAATTTAGAGATTAGCTCCAGTTCACCGTCCTTTTATTGCAGCGTCTGGTATATGACGCTGTCTCAGACTTGACTCCTGGAATTTTGAGTAACGTTCGTCTGAAGAGATCCAAAGAAAGTCGACGACGAAGAAGCTCAAAACGAAACATTTCCTTTTCTATTTATAGGTATCTCACATTATGAAACGATATAAACTTGAGCTAAACTGAAAATTCAATTAAATCAACCCTTCCAATAATAGCTGGGTTAGGTGTAGAAAACACGGTTGGTCACCGTCCTTAGAGATTGCGTCTATCAAATCGTAGTTCACTCAACTATGTACATGATGAGACAATGTTGCTACTAATTCACCTACTTCTAGGTGTCTCTGATGTCGAAACGATGAAAATATTTCGTTTTTAGATTCTTTTTTGTCGAATTTCTTTGGATCTCATTCGAACATGACTACAGATTCCAAAAGTTAAGTTGAGACAGCGTCAAACACCAGACGCTGCAATGAAAGGAAGGTGAACTGGAGCTGAACAGAAAATTCAATTGAATCAAACCTTTCCACTATAGCCACGTTGACTGTAAGGAATATTGTTTCCAAATTTCAAAGGACTAAACTTGTGGTCATATAAGTTTGACGAGACTACATTTATGAAAATATATGTTGTCTCGGTAAATGCCTAATCCAGTCGCGATTTTGATATATACGAGTTCTCTTCTCTTGTACCAGAATTATTTTATACCCAACTTCCTTTACCGCGGGCACGATTATTTAGGCCTGAAAACCTTTGAGCTTAGATGTATAAAGTTAATGCCAAGCCAAGTCTTGACTTCGTAGTTTGTCGGTCAACGCCGTAATTTTTATAGGTCAATTTTAGCGTTTTAAAATATTGATTGACTATCATGCTCGAATGAACATTATAACCACATGGCCTAACCTCATATACAAAATATTTTCGTTTTTTTCGATTTTAGCAGCTGCATTACATAGTTATATTTCAAATCTATAACTGGTGTGTGACCTCAACACATCCACTCCTTTGTTTTGTCCATTCAGTTCATATAGGAACTGCGCAAGTCTTTAAAAGGCTATGAACCAACAAGAAACCAGTTGAAACAGTCACATTGCCTGCCATAAGTTAGAAGATTTATCAAAGGACGAATTAGTGTATGAACAGATATACAGAGGTATCTAAATATTAGAATCGCCTCAGAAAATTAAACTAAAAAACCCAACGATAGTGTTTGAGAGAAAACATTTAGCTACCAGAAGAATGTATCACAAAGAGGAAGTAAACCACCTTAGTGAAAAGTTATTTTATTAGACTACGATTTCAATGAATAGTCGCAGTTTCTCTTCAGAGATCAAAGTGTGCCAGGATAAATATGTTCATTTAAAGAACGGTTTACTTTTAGAAAGTCAAATAGAACTAACTGCAGTACAAAGTGAAACATCATTAGCCTTAAATTGTAGATTGCTGTTGTGAGTTAAGGAACAGTTAGCGAAATAATCGCTCTTTTATGGGGACTTAGAACAGATAAAGGTGTTGGTAGCTAGTTTAAACGACTAGTAGCATGACGATACTCTCTCTGGAGGAAGCATTGAATATCTAGTAAGGATAGCTTGCACCGCAGTGAAAACCAACTCGGTGCCTTTTCATCTCAACAACCTCCAACAGTGCACGCTACAGCCAAAATTCCTATTTTACCAATAATAGCTATTTATAATTTAAATAATTATGCTGAAAACTGTATCCATTTAACATATTTTTAATACTCAACCCGCCTAGAGTATTAGTCGCAAAAGTTCACGATAACATATTATAGTGTAATAATCCCTGAAAAAAGCATGTTTAGAAAAAAGTTTGGAAACTAAAACATGAATCCAACCTATCTGAAACTGAAATATTAGCCTTGTTACTATTTTATACAGAATGTCTCATGTTTGCTAAAATAATGCAATGCAAATATGGTATACCAAATGTTAACTATCTACATAAGGAAATAATCAGTACATTTAGCTCTGTAAACCTCCTGGAAAGCATTATACAAGATCAAGTATTTATGTTGAAAAAAGTTTTAATAAGTACTTGTGAATATATTGATGAAGTAAAAGAATTGAGTGTAATAATATAGCTTAATGTATGTGAATAGGTTGTGGTAAGATTCAAAGACAAACTAAAACATCAGATAAAAAAATTAATATTTTCAAAATAACCCTTTTTGTTGCGATGACTTACACAAAACTTTATGTATATCCAGCCTATCTGTTGATTTTAATGACAACTTGCGGAGTAATTTAAGAGGTACATATGTTAACAACACATGTATCCACCACAATTTCAGACTAAGAAAGGTAATACATAAACAACACTTTTGTGTTTTCACTTAAAGAGGGAAAATTAGTTGTTAAAGAAGAGGTATTGTAAACAAACGACGGAATAAAATATCCCTCTCCGATTTCAGAAAAATGTGTAAATAACTTTGCAAATAAACAAGCAATGAGAAAAGAAAAACACAATATTTTATGAAGATTTATGCTAAGATAATAAGAGAACTGTGTATTGTAGACGGAATTATAAAAAAATTACTTAATAATAATAATAAATGTAAGAAATTGGAACAAGATTCCTCTTATTTACCTCAACTTGGTAACAAATGCTTATTAGACAATATTACTGCAAGATATACAGGGTGAGTCAGAAATATAGTAAAATATTTTAAGACGTGATTGTAGAGCTAAAAATAAGAAAAAAATTTTATATAAAGGTAGGTCCGGAAACGCTCCATTACTGAGTAATGGCTGGCGAAAGGTTTTGCTTTGTTTTCAGTTCACCTGGTGAAATTAAGTGATTCTGAAAGGTTTTATTCTTACTTTTTAACTCAAATAAGATGGATATATAAGGAAAAATCACCTGTAAAATGAAATAAAACCACCCTAGAGGTTGTAGTGTGAACAGTTTTTTGAGAAAAAGTACAAAATTTTTCAAAAAATCTAATAATAAAAAATACCGTCTTAAATGTTGATGTCGAATAACATTGTTAAATGACCAATAAACAAATTGTTTTTCCTAATACAGATTGTAGAGAATTTAATTCTGAAAACAACAATAATAAACAAAATTAACTAAATGTGTAAAACAGTTATGATATTTGACTCCTCACGTATCACACTACAAAGCAAACTTTTGCTGTTTTATAATAAGGAATGAGTATCTGATTTAGTAACAGCTGGTGAAAAATAAACATTTTTAGTTCAAAATTTTATTTTTAAATACAATAAACATCTACAATTGCTTTTAGTCTCACGGAAAGATTAAAAAGGATGCTCTAAATGACCTCCATTGTTCAAAAATGCACGCGTTCAGGCGTCTTCTCATCAAGTTTCGGACCCGTTCAAAAACTCCAGGTGTCTGCTTATTGGTTTCTATTCCATTAGAAACGTTTAATCGGAGTTCTTCAATGGTATCTATTGGGGAAGAGTAAACTAGTGTTTTTAAATGTCCCCAAAGGTAAAAAAGTCCAAAGGATTTAAGTCCGGTGATCTTGCTGGCCATGAAAACTGATCCACCTCGGCCTATCGATTGATTTGTGAAATTCTCATTTAGGTGTCCACGATCAGCCAGAGAGTATGCGCAGGTACCCCGTCATGCATAAACCACTTGTTTTGGCGCAAATTCTAAGGTACATCATCAAGCAGGTTAGGTAGCTCGTCTCTTAAAAAGTTCAAGTACACCACGCCATTATGCCTGGGAGGAAGCACGAATACGACAAAAATGATCTGCTAAGATTCCAACCCAAACATTAACTGGAAAACTGATGTTGTGGGCGATTAGGTTTAATAGCATGTGAGGATTTCTGTCTGCCCAAATGTGGTTGTTATAGAAGTTAATGATAGCTTTTCTTGTAAAGTGAGCCTCATTGGTAAACAAAATTGTATTCAAAAAGTTTGGATCAGCACATTTTAACAGAAGCCATCGACAAAAACAACATGGGGAGTGTAGGTCTTGTGGCAAAAGAGTTGCTGGAACATGGAGTTGCTTGGACATGCTGGAAGTGGTTATGGGTGTAACTGGTACTCGTGTAGTATTCTCCGAATACTACATTGGCTGACATTGAACTGTAGTGACAATTCTCTAGTGCTCTTTTCAGGATAATCAGAAATTTTATTAAGAACCAACTCTTCTAATTCAACAGTCCTACATGATCGGGCGATGCCTGCATCACTATGCTCCGAAGACTTCAAAGAACCTGTTTCAGATAAGCGTTGATGAACAGTGGCAAAAATCTTGCGCTTTGACACCTGCGGTTAGGAAAGTTCTCTTGCTAGACAGACGTCTTGTTGAAGTACTATTGCAGCGTCCCAAACCATACATTAAAATGCATGTCTTCTAAATCAGAGTTTGAATATAGATGAATATTACCTTCCATTTGTAATAAATTAAACACACAACACAAAATCACTAATAAAATGGATGGAAATAACTGGTTAAAATACTTAACACAAGCACATAGTATCTTTACAGTTTGCTGTTTTTTGTTCAACAATGAGGTGACATAATTTATGTCATCTAATAAGAAATGCCAAGCTGATTTATTTATTATTTAAAAATGTTTAAACAGTGTTGTTTAAATAATTAATTATTACCAGCAGTTTACCAATCTGATATTCATTCCTTATTATAAAAGAGGATGTGTACAAAACATTGATGTGTAGTGTAATACGTGAGGAGTCAATTTCATAACTTTTTTACACATTTAGTTTAACTTTGTTTTACTATGGTTGTTTTCAGAATTAAATTCTCTACAATTTGTATTAGGGAAAAAAACAATTTGTTTATTGGTCATTTAACAATGTTATTCAACTTCAAAAATGTAAGACGGTATTTTTTGTTCTTAGATTTTTTTGCAAATGTCATACTTTTTCTCAAAAACTGTTCACACTACAACCTCTAGGGTGGTTTATTTGATTTTTTTCAGGTGATTTTCCTTATATATCCATCTTATTTGAGTTAAAAAGTAAGAACAAAACCTGTCAGAATCACTTAACTTCACACAGGTGAACTGAAAAACAAAGCAAAATCTTTCGCCAGCCATTACTCAGTAATGGAGCGTTTTCCGGACCCTACCTTATATAACATTTTTTTCTTATTTTTAGCTCTAAAATCACGTCTTAAAATATTTTACCATATTTCTGACTCACCCTGTATAATTAGTGAACAATGTTATCATATTTATTGTCAATGGTAATGAAATCGAACTATGGAATGATTCCTGAAAATAATAATAAAATAATATGCTTTGGTTATTATTGTGCCAAATTAATATTCCCGAATTCAGTTAGAAAATAAATGTACTGTATTACATTTCTTTAATTTCACATTATGTTAGGAACCCTATTCTAATGTAAAAATCAAATCGTTTTTGATTTTAGAGAATGCTCTTGTTATTTTAATTTCATCTATGAAAGACTATTGATAGAAAAATCAAATTTACACTAAATGACCAAAAGCCAGTAAATATTAGGCTCTATTTTAGATCCCAACTCACAGTAAATAAAATGAAAGTCATAATACAATAACGGCTCGATGAAGGAATACTTGAACACAGTACTTAAGCCTACTTGAGGGCAGACCTTTGAATAAAAAAAGACAGACTTGCAGTCAGTCAATGATAAACAAAAACTTACAAGAAATTGATATTCTCGTAAAATTAAACTATAAATAACACTGATACCATCTATCCCGAGTGCACTAGGAGTATGCCAAAATTTATACCGCTAAACCTCTTCGCTAAATAGCATAAAGAGGAAAAACTTGTTTTATTGAATGTCAAAATTCGTTATAAAAATTAACCCTCAGAACGCTAAAGTTTCCTTCACTTTCCCGTAGCGTGCAAATGCATGAAAACAAGTTTTTATTTGCTTTAATTTCTTGTTGAATTTTGGTTTCCGTAGTTATTGTACTACAAACAAAAATACATAACAAGATTCTTTAATCAATTTTATATTTCTGTATATGTTTATAAAGTTATAGATGATTTGATTACAGGTTTCATTATCTGGGTCAGCTATATTTATAACTAGTTTTACTAAAAGATGGACACAGGAGAGTTTTACTAAAGGAGAGCCAGTGGCCCATTAGGACGCGCAGAAGTTTTATGTGGAAACTGACTTCTCCTTCATTAAATCGGCTTATGAAATGGTGCATAAATGAAAATTATACTTACATATTAGCGATTTTTAAGTATATATTATACACTTCAATTAAAAACATTCATACGGTAAAACTGATCGTAATATTTCTAAAACTATACATGTCAATTAAGTTAGAAGTCTTCCAAGATAAACTAAATTCAAACTATGTGACATATTGTAAACTTTGAACCGTGAACCAAAAACAGACCTCGATACATTTCTTCCTGCATTCGTTTTAATATCAAATTTATAGGAAGGTGTAATGATTGCAAGCGCATCAGATGTTGTCAATATATGAAAAATAACTTTTTTGATCTAAAGACTTTAGAAAACAACATAATGCAACACTTAGTTCAAACACCACATATCTGATAGTGCCACTTATATTTAGCACTTAAGAAATTGCTGAGTAACTTTGAGTGCGTATAGCATTGGTATTGAGCCATTTAAAAGCGTCTTAACGGATATAATAATGCATTATAATCATTTGGATATCAAGCTCTTCTGCACACTCTTAAATCACGTTTATTGTTTGGTGATGTACTGAACAGAGTATAAAGTTTCTTTATAAAAGATAGAAAACAATTTATTTAATCTACTTCACTGACGGCTTCCGAAACAACTGATAACAGTTCGTGGTTCATGCAGTGCCTAGTTAACATGGGGATACAAGACAGAAACCCTTTTGCTACATCCTAAATATTCATCTTAAAACCGTATTCTTCAAGTTATTTGTGTGCACTGTTAAAAACAGATTTGAAATTTTCATCAGCATGGCCAACTAGGTCTTAATAAATTTATTTGATGGCTGATGGATTACCATAGGTATTTATAGTCAATATTATTTATAGTTCTTTTTAGATTTAGTGTCGTTTTTTGTTTATCTTTCTCTAATCGTATAAAAGGACTGCTAACTTAATTAATATCAATAACAAGAAATTTCGACATGTCCGTAAAGAGCGATTTCAGTATAGACATTTGCTCTTAAATAGCTTGTGAATATTGGGTTTTCGTCTAGTTGACCATACTCTTGGTATCTGGAGTCATATTTATCTGAAGAGATGAAAAATTTTGTAGCTATAAACGTAAAATAATGTTTTACATCGTTTAGACAACATAAAAACCTACACTACCAAAAAACGCATGAAAAAATACACAATTGATATGAAAAATAAGAAACCCTATCCCCATAGATGTAGTCTCTAATGTTGAAAAGATGTAAATCTTACGTTTTAGATTTTACGTTGTCCACTTTTTTGGATTTATTTAAACAAATATGACCCCAGATTCCATGAATCCAGTCTGTGACAGTGTCAGATTCCGGTTGATGCGATAAGAGGAAGTTGAACCGGAGCTGAAATTAACATTTAAAATGAATCAAGCCTTCCCACTATACCTACGTTATATGTGAAACAGCTAATTATTTCACCATATATGAACTGAAAGCTCTTTACAACTGTGGCAAAATATTTCATAATTAAAATGTTGTTACAAAAACATTGAAATGCATTCGTTAAAATATTATTATCATTTTGCACAATTGGTCAATAATAGTTGTAGCTACTAACTCTAAACTAAGAGGCTTATAATGTAGGTTATCTCATTAAATTGAAGTTTTTTAGTTAAAATATCTTAGTTGTTGAAGTGTTTACTTCAAAAATGTATTGGTATCAGATATTAAAATGGAATATCAGTCTATAGTGGTATTTAATAACGTTGTGGTTTACATGTAATAACACCCTGCTATGCCTTATTAAGTAAAATTATATATATAATTTTGCAAAGTAGTTAATCTACTAAGAGGTGGAAATAATAGAGTTAGTCATGGATCATAAAAAAAATAAATTTAAAGGTACATTGCAGCGGAGATAAACTGCGAAATATTTTCCCATGCGTGTTAATAAAAAAGGAAGACACTGAATGTAAGGGCATTGACGGTTAATTAATAATACACTTGATCTATTTAGAAGAACCGAATTTTTACTTAAAATGTTTGAATTCAATAACTCAAAATATATTTGATTCAATATGCAGACGATAAAACTCTCTGAATACAATACAATTTAATGAAAGTTTTAAGAACAAATCTATGCTGAACTGGATGTTTACTTCAGACAATTCTCAAAGATTCATTTTAAAACGAATCATGTTAATATAAACGTGAGTAACATTTGTCTCCGTCAAAAGAAGAAGAATACAACCAACTGTGGTAATGATGAAGCTATCTTAAAGCCGAATTCAAAGAATTTCTGGGGATGCACCTGAACGGGAGGCTGACTTACAATGCACGTAAACAACGTCTTTTCAAAGCATGCGACAGCCATTAATGCCTTGCGTGAAATAGTACAATTCTGCTCGTAAGGTGTAATGAAAATAGCTTATTTTGGTCTTTATTATAATTTGAGATTATAAGGTATAAGTTCTAAATATAAATTTGCTAAAGGGATAAAAAACACAAAAACATTTCATAATCACTTCGAAATTAAATTCCAGAGGTCGTAGCCTTGGGAGAAATTAGGCTACTGACCATGTCCTGCCTCTGTATTTTTGAATAAAATTTAACTTTTTCAAAGAAGGGATGTCCAAAAATACGAGATCAAATACAAGAATGATTTCCGATAAATACATAAATACTTATATTGCCTATTGTACAGAAAGTTGTTAATGTCATAAGCTGTCCCTATAATTACCTAAGGAAACAAAGTTTTTTGTAGTTAGTTTTATAAATGACGCTTGGAATTTAATTTTGAAATTGTTTACGTAAATAATTATCAATAATATTAATAAATATTTTGAATTTATCCGTTGACAATGTCGTTAATATGAGGATAATTTTCAGCGAACTCGATTTAAGTAAATCCGGAGTGCAATTGTGACTGAGAGGGTATCTAATGTTCTAGATAGTTCTACTATAAAGCACGATGCAGATTAGTCTATTAAATTGTTGTGTTTCCTCAGTTGTGTACTAGATTGTGGTGATCTTGGCAAGTAGGAGAAAAAATTGCCCCCCCCCCCCCCCCGAATTGAACCCTGAGGGACACTACATGTCAATTTATTAGGCCTGACAGGCTTTTCACTATCTGCACACACTGCTCTCTGCCATTACTGTATGACGAAATCTATTTAGCCGGCAATCCTCAAACATCACTTGTGTATAATTGGTGCAACTATGTCGCTTGATTCTCGCAGTGAAAGGCCTTTCAGATATTATGAGCACTTCTAGCCTGTTCAACCTGTCAACAGAACAATCAATGAGTGTGACAGAATCAATCGTCGATATGCATTGAACTTTGAACCAATAAATTTAATGTAACTATAAAATCGTCGAATGAAATTAGTTTCTACACAGGACCAGAAGAATGGAAACGTGACGGTAATTTTTGCGATTCAAGTATCCCCCTTCAATAAAGATTGGAAAACGTCTTGGGTGACGGAAAGGCTTATCAATTTAGTGCGAGGCGTCAAGATCGTTCTAAAGCAGCTCTTGAGGCTCTTGATCAACGACACAGATATTCAATTGATAGTATTAAAAATGGTACTCCATAAGTAAAGTTCCCAGGGAGTGAACTTTATGTCTCCCATACTGAATCAAAGTCTTGATAAAGATCCACATTATTACCAACCTGCATACTTATCCTGATGGATGAGAAAGGAATCAAACTTAGTAGATTACAGTGGATTGGACTTACTAAAACTACCAGTGGATATAGTATCTTGGATTTTTATTGCACAGAATATGTCAGCACGCATTGTAAGATTTAAATAGCCTAAAATAACAAAACCTGGTAGACTTTAATTTAATGACTAAAAGTATAATGTGAACTCGTAGTTTTAGTTACAAGAACGCCATACACGGTGGGTGGGTTGCAGTATATCTAGTACTTGTGGCTATTCATGTGACATGAAGGCAGTAAAACGTCACTGCCTGCTAACATTGTTATAGGATCATTTGTGTAGCAAGAAGATAACTCGAGGGCTTCTTACCTCTCTCTAAAAGGATATGAAAGTAATTCCCTATAATGATAAAAGTTAATTAACATCTAAAACTACGTTTAACGTTTTTATATATATATATATATATATATATATATATATATATATATATTTATATATTGTATAATTTAAACTCATTATGTAATATTTTATTTATTACGAAAGTCATAATATTCCAAATTGTTACTCCTGCTCCCACAAAATATATTGGTTTACAGAACTGACAGGATATTTGACACCAACTGTCCTGAGGGAAATTTCTTGTTCGTTGTCGCCAAAGATTAATTTTCTTTTAAAATATCCGATCTGGAAGTTCCTATTGATTTTTCGAGTTGCGCTTTGTGTACCTGAAATTACTTTTTGCCTTCAGCTTAACATTATGTCCTTCGACACTTATATCGAGGATAAGTTTTTTGGGTAAAGTAGACTTCATTTTATCTTCATGGTTTTGTCGATCTGGACAAACGTAGTTATTTTACTTATGAAATATGATCAACCCATCTTATACCCTTGCATTAACTGGTAAAATAAGAGTAAAACAACGGCTTAGGAATTCACATAAAGATTGAATATTACACTTCTAAATTGCTAATTATTTGGGGTTGAGCCATTAGCGCAATTTTTTGTATTCTATGGTTAGCAGCTAGCATAATTCTTTGCTATGTATAAGCGTTCTTGTCTTCAATAAACCGCATTTTAGCGTAATGCTATTTAGTTTAAACTCTGAATTCCAAATATGACTGTACGCAACCATTGTCATTTCACATTTCCTTTTTATTAAAAAAACTAGTTATACTGATTTGAAATAAAACCAAGCTTACATTATTATGACGTGCTTTTATAATGTCTAAAATCTATTGCCAAAACTTCTAAATTAACATTATTGTCTTTCATATTAGAGTTACATGCATTTCGCTGATTATAAAGATAATTTATAAATCTCCTCTTTTAAATGGGCCTTACTTTATTATTGTTATAAAGCAGTAGCTTATCACCCAAAAATTACAATTAACAAGTATTAAGCAGGAAATAAATATTTAAATTATGGAGTTTTCGTATTGCAAAATTAAACACGAATGTAATGCATTCTAAACTGGTAATGGAACATGCTATTTATTACGCGCCTACAAAAGCCTACTAACAAATTCCATCGGCGAGTAATTTTTAATGTAGTTACAGAGTTGGGCCTGCTAATGTAGTTACAGGATGCACGGAACTTCTAGTTAATCAGCCTTAGACGGACACAAACAATTCAGTTACGCCAGTGAGCCTTAATCGAATTTGTTATCTATTTATTTAATGTTTTAAAGTAAGGGGATTACGTCAAAATTTCAAAACAAATCTTTATTACAACTTATACTTACAGGAAAGTTTTGTTAAATTAAAAATAATTTTTAAAATTACAAAAAATTGTGTTTAAAATAAGCATAGCACCTAAAGGAAGGCTTATGAAAAAATTTAAAAAAATAAAAATTGTATTTCGTTGAGCCATGAAATGGATTATACTTGGTGATTTAAAAACAAATTTATTTATGATTTAATCAATATTTTTTATAAACTTTGGACGTGATCAGAAAACAATATTCATGCTGTATACCTAATGTAGATAGCCAATAAAAGATCAAATTTGTACATCAACCTGGGTTTGTACTGATTCTATTCTTTATATAGTAAGTGAGTGAATGCATTATCAAATTCTACGTTACAATTATAGTCTTCTTAACACGTATTTTATCGGAAAAAGGGATAAGATCGTACGAAAATCCGGTTTTTGTTGAATAATAAACGATATCATGCTTTTATTGAAAAAAACCTTTTTTAAGCATGAATTATACCGCAAATTTAATTATACTGCATTAGGGACGTTAGGATAAATGTTAATTTAAGGATATTTATTTATGTACAGTATATAAATGTAACATTCTTCATTTTTTAGAATATTTTTTTTCAATCTAAGTTAAAATATTTTTTGTTAATAAAAATTATAGTGTATATGAGAATAATAAAATATCGTTATAAAAAATGTACAAAAAAATTATAGCTCCGGGCTTTCGAAGCCCTGCCATCTGAGGTCGGGGCCAAACTTATCAACAAGTTGCCTCTTGAGCTACAGGCTGAAAATGGGCAACCACTGTTTAGGAGGAAGCTAAGGAACCTATTGGTGCAAGGGGCCTTTTACTCCGTCGGCGAGTTCGTGGACCAACCGTTAGTTGGTACAACCGTTGAGTGGGGGGTGCCAGGCTTTAGGCCTACATGATAAGCCATAATGTTCTCTCTATTTAAGTTTTGTTTTATTGTTGTTTGAGAATTAAAATTTTAAGTGCTTTCTTTTATTTGTTTAGTTTTACATATAACTTTGTAAAACATTACAATATTATTTTATTTAAATATCTACACGACTTGACGCATGCCATGCAATGTTGTAAAAATTGTTATTACGGCAATAAAGAAATTTATTTATTTAAATTTTTTTATGTTTAGGCCAATACTATTTCTAGTTTATTTGACATTTTCTTAGTTTTTGGCTGGACTCCTTCTAATTCAAAAGAGGATTCCCCAACCTTACTGAAAGCCCTCTTTACCTTGCGTTTAGACCTAGACGAATTACCTGATACAGCACCAGAAGTTGCCCCCTCATTACTTTCTGATGGAAAGGGTTCATCAATTTGTTCAGATTCTGGAACATGGGTATTTTCTTCGACATGCGCTGTTTCAATATCACTCTCAGTAGCGTTCGAAAAACTGCTCCGTTCATGTTGCACCGTATCCAAGAAATGTAGTAAATGCCAATAAGTAGCTCTTTTTTTTGGTGTAGCCGACCCGGTCGAGATATTGCTGTCCTGCGATATCATTTTCTTATAGTGGTCTTTTATGTTTCGCCTTCTTTTTTCCATTGTTCTCCTGAAAATAAACGTTTAGATTAGTGTTCTTGTACTTTTCTTTTAATAGTTTATTTTTAGCAAATTTTCGTCAACAAATTCAACAAAAAAACTAATAACGCAAACAGAATTAGTTGTTAGTAGCTACAGTTGTTTCTTGTTTTACTGTCAAGGTATACATGCTGTATAAATGAACCTTCAATAATACAGATAAAAATTCGCTAGACGCATGTTGCTGCGACTAGGCAATTCCTATACTAAATTTTAACTATTGTTATTTAATTTCAGGTACCTAGCTACAGGGGAGTCATTCAGATCATTGGCGTTTGCATACCGCATTTCACCTTCGTACTTAAAAAATATTGTTCCACTAGTATTGAAATCTTTAAAAACTAAACTGCAAAGTTTGTGCTTGTGTCGTCCTGAAGACATTGACTGGAAAAATAAGTATCACAAATTTTTAAAGCGTTGGGATTTTCCAAATGTTGTTGAAGCACTAGACGGTAAACACGTGCGTGTTGTTGCACCAGACAACAGTGGAAGTTTATTCTTCAATTATAACAAATACTTTTCTATTGTTTTGCTTGCACTAGTTGATGCGAATTGCAAATTTATTGTAGTGGATAGTGGTTCCTATGGGAAGGAAGGGGATAAATTTTTAATAAATCAGCCATAGAAAAAATGATTGCCGACGGAACAAAGATTTTCCCAGACCCTCAATACTTACCTAATTCAAATATCATATTACCCCATGTAGTATCGGGTGATGAGGCTTTTCGCTTGGACAAACACCTCATGAAAGCATATTCTAAACAGCATGCAAAATAATAAAATTGAAGAATCAGACAAAAAAATTTCAATTATCACTTGTCTAAAGTAAGAAGGGTTACTGAAAATGCTTTTGGTATTATGTGTTCGCGCTTTAGAATTTTTTACGCCAATAGCTGTGAATCCAGAGACAGTGGACGATATAATTATGGTATGATGTTGCCTACACAATTTACTTCGAGATGACTTCGTTAACAAGTATCCTAACCATGGTGAAATAGAAGAATCTATCCATGAGCTACCAGTCGACTTTGTAATTAAAACCACTAAGATAAGATTGTATTTAAAGCACTTACCTGTTTTATTCAACAATCTTGCTATTTCCATCCAAATCAGTTCTTTTTTCAATGTGTTTTTGAAGTCTTTCTCTGAATAATCCCACAGTATCCGGCGACCCGCTACGAACTCCACTAACTGTTCGTCATCAGCGGCATTGAACATAGACATTTTAAATTAAAACTAAAACCGCCAACAAAATTTAAAAGAACTACGTGCACAACAACAGGAACTGCTCGCTATTCCGTTGCGAACTGCGTCGTAGACTCCTCTAGATTTTAATCTACCAATTACTGGAATCAACTTGTATTTAAAACTGGGCAATGAAATATGTAAGCAGTTATTTTCTTTATGGAAATCTATAATTTAACTAAGCATAATGATATAAAAAACGAACTCGGTAAAATTCTAGCTATGATTTTATCTGAGTAGGTTTAACCGGATAAAGATCCTTATAACAATTTAAATAGTAATCTGAAAAATAAGACAAACCCAATTAAAAAAAAATTAAATACTAAATACAGATTACTCATAAAGAATTTGAGGTGTGTAATTTAAATGTAACATATGTTTAAATAATCCCCATGTGTATATTTAATTGTTTATTATTTATTTATTTAAAGGTTAATTCATGTACACTGATGATGGTTGAAAACCGAAACAAGTGTTTTGAAATAAAATGATTTTGAAAGGGTTTAGTTACTTTTCATTGCATTTATATATATATATATATATATATATATATATATATATATATATATATATATATATAACATGTTGATATGTCTATATGCCGGGTATCCCAAAAGTCACACCTCCCCGCCTTCTAACTTTTGAACGGAATTAAACAAACCAATATCCTTTGGGGGTAGTTATATAATGACAAATGATGATTTTTTCGCGACATGAGAATTTAGCCCCTCAACCCAAAATGAGGGGTTGGGGGTCAAGTCAAAATGTTTAAATGCAAACCCCCATCATATGACATTTCAATTTATAGGTCTTTATAAAAGAAGAACAATGCCACAGACTAGATGTCTCTATCTCAATCCAGTACGAAACAACGGTTCAAATTGTTATTGAAAAGTTACGCTAAAAAATACTATTTCTTCTTAACTCATCTGTTCAGACTTATTCCCAATACTAAGTAGTGCCAAATTAAACTTAGAATAATTAAACTTACCGTTGAAATCTTAACTCAACCTTTTTTAAGCTCAAAGTAAATGCTCAAAATGGCCCCCATTTACTTCTTTGCAAAAATAAAGTCTTAACTGTGAAGAGTGGTTGTAGCTTTCAGTATCCTTACGCTTTAAGATTTGTTTAGTTAAAAATATGGTTAGATCTAACGCAGAAAAGGTTGAAATGATACTGTGCTATGGTGAATCAGTCAGAAACGTTCACCAGGCAGCGCGCCTTTATAACGATACATTTCCAGATATGGTAGTGGATCAGGCGTACATGATACGTTTGGTTCACAAGTTTACAACTAAATTTCATTTAAATGATGCCCCACGCTTGCCGACTTATCACACCAGAAATGTTGGAAAACGTATGGCTTTCATTTGAATCTTAAAATAAAGTCTTGATGGGAGAGTGGGACTTTTGGGACACCCGGTATATACATTGAGACTAGTTATATACTGGCTGTAATATTTGAAACCGAATTTGAAAACGAATTATTAAATTTGAGGAATACTATTAGAGGAGTTCGTACTCATCATATCACTGACTATAGTTACATCATCTTAAGCACATTTTAAAGATCCAAAAGATTTGCTTATCAAAAAGACCCATTTAAGGATTACATAAAAAAGGATCCAGTTTTTAGAGTCGTCATACATACTCGTTCTTTCCCTTTTTACTATATACTTAGCCTACTATTTATCCATAGACAATTGGGTGTACTATGAAAACTACATTTATAAGCAAAGTATCCCGGTTGTCTTAAAAGTTCCACCCCATTAACTTTCTAAGAGATGGAGTAATTTACTGTGGGGGATGTTTATATGACCTAATGAGTCTTTGAATGACTGTACATTTTTATCTACCCTCCTAAAAATGGAGTCTTTTCAGTTTAAGTCAAAATCATAAATAGGAACCCCTAGCAAGTGACACCTAGTTATAAACGTATTATAAAATTAAGAAGACTAGCGAAAAGTAGAGGTGTCTAATGTTACTCTATAAAGTTTTAGTAGGTAATTAAAATTTTAATTGTTTTACAAAATTCTTGCAGTTTGTTACATTTAAAGTTTTGGAAGGCAGATAAAAAATTCACTCGCCAGTTATTTTGAGAACTAAAAATACGAAATCATATAAAGAAGTTATTTGAAGAATCAGCAAACATCAACAACCATAGTTAACATACCATTTAACAGGTTTTGTTTTGTCTGACCGAAGACCATTAGGAATTGCTGGGAATATTAATAGCTGGTTATGCAATGTTATCTCTTATAGGTTTCCAGGTAGTAAGTGAGACACATTCAGTTCACTTTAACACAGTATCTGGACTGTATGACTACTGTGACTAAGCAGTGAAGAATGAAAATACTTTTAATTTTTAGGAACGGACGTATATTGTACTTTTGTAAGATTGATAAGCTTAAAATGTACTGAAATCCACATCAATATCTGGTGCGTACATTTTGCATAATATTTGAAGTATCAAGGTGTTTTAGTTTAAGTATAATTAAAGTATCCCTTATTAAAGAAAATTGTGTGCGATATTGGTGCTATCCTGGCTTCAAAAAAGTCATAAATAAATATTCAATTGAAGGAGAAGGTTTACTTAAAAAGAATTTTATCCTGTGAAGAAACATGTATCCACAATGTCAAGCCAGAGTAAAAACGACAGAGCCTTGAATGGAAGCATACAGCACAGCTGACAAAAAAAACATTTCAGAAACTTGGGTGGGGATCATTCGTCATCCCCCCTCATGACCTCATCTCATCAGACTTCCATCTATTTGAACTCCTGAAGGGACTACTAGGGAAGCATTTTCAATCCAATGAATAAGTCAAAATTCAGCTGCTAAAGTGGTTTCGAAATCAACACAAAGAATTTTATACCAAGGGCATTGAAAATTAGGATAAAGATGAGACAAGTGTATAAGTGTTGAAAGGACTGTGTTGCAAAGTAACCAATGTTTCTTACTAATTAAATAAAACGCTTTTGAGCAAAAGTATTTTGTTTCTTTAATAATTAAATGACCATCGAATTCAAGATAAAAACAAATACACGAGATTACAGAATTACTATGTGTTCAAGCGTTCACAGTATCAGATTCTTACTAATGTTAATCTTAGATACTCCAATGTGTATTTGGCATTTAGAGATCAAAAAGGAAGAATCGGGACAGACCAAAAAAGCTTCCTAACTTAAATATATGATAGACTCTTCAAATCACTGGATATATCTCATATAACTCCTCTTAAGATTAATAGTAAAAAACAATCAGATTATTTACTAAAAAAAGACTTTCCTCTTGCATATTGGAAAGCAAATGATTTGATGTAAACTCCATCTCAGAGTGGTATAGATAGATTAACCGCAAATTAAAAGGGCACTGACAACACTTCTACTACCTTACATATAACAAATTGGTCTAAACATTTCAAAGCGAATTAACTAGTAATAATATATAAATAGGTACTAGAATTATTTTTTTTATCATGTACGTTCATAAATTATTTCTAATTGTACAAGTTGTATAAATTGCCAATGTATGCTATCACGTAAACAAAGGGTGATGTGTCACCTAAAAGATAGACAGACAAACCCTTCTTTTCAGGCTACATCTTGGTGTCAGCGGTGAAGTAGATGAATGACCAGCTATACAGCAAACCAAGTGAATTTAAACACTACCATGCTTTGTGAGGCTGGCGTTGTTTGACAAATAAACTTTTCCGGTATATAAATATCCAAACATTCATTTAATTGTTATGTACATAGTTAATTAAGTTTTGCTGATCCGAAGAGGGCGTCAGATTTATAATTTTAAAAAGAGGATTAATAAACCAATAACCTTATAAAAAATAATATTAAAATTTTATGCAATTATATATTTTCCCTACACCTCGTAATTACCAGATGTCTATATATCGTACTATAGTAATGATTTTTTATCATAGTCAATAGTCAAGCTCTATATTGAATAGGCATGAGTTATATGTATAGCATGCGTCAATTCCCCACATATAAAATTTAAGCATCTCTCTACATAAAACTCGACATAAAAATCAACATTCAATCATACAATAATTCATTCACACGTTTTCCTTTCATTCGCCAATTTTCCCACCTAAAGCGCCAATTTGTTATCACGCCACGCTTTGCAGGTCTCCCGGTTTTATAACACACACGCACGCACACACCCACACACAACTTGAACTTGAACACAGGCGCACGCACGCATGCACGCACGCACAGGCAGGCAAGCACACGCACGCACACAATCACTCATCTGTTATCTCTAATCAAGATGAGTGATTGTGCAGGTTGTTACAAACCTTTGCCTTACACTGGTGAGTTTGCTATATACATGTTCAATATGCAAATCCCAATTACACTTTCAATGTGCTGACATTTTAGAAAGCACCTGGAATAGGATGGGAGTAACAAGGCGTGAAAACTGGAAATGTAGTAAGTGCTGTTTAAGCAAGGCTAAGGGCTCTAAGGAGGTTGCTGGCGTAGATAAACTTCGTGCAGAGTTCCTACCTAAAATGGAGGAAACTATTAAAACTCAATTCCTGCAGTATGAGAAAAACTTTGGTGCCCAGTTAAATTTACTAATTCTGAATAATAAATTGTGTATACTATAAAACGTAAGTTTATTGCATGATTCCGTATCTTTTATACTATAAACAGTTGCCGTAGCTCTCACATTGTCTTTATAAATAATTATAAGCAACTTTGTTATCTAATGAGATCCATTTAATATATTGTTTATTCTGCCTGCTTGTAACGATTGTTATAGGTGGATGTTACGAGGATACGGTTCTATTTTCAATGAAAATAATTTATTTTCTTTTTTATCTAATTAAAGCCTTGTCTTTTCTTTCCTTAGTATTTTGATTTACCACCCTGGGTTACTTATTAATGTTAAGTTGTACTCTCACTTAGCTTTTTAAATTATTACTCCTGCACATTAAAGCTAGTAATTTATTACTCGATTTTGAGTTAGTGTCTAAGTAATGTACTGTTATAACCCAAGTAATCATAGTTTAAATTATATCAAACTTGTTTTTTTAATAACATAATACTTTAAATTCACATAATTAGTCATGTGAATCTCATATAATATGTCATAATTAATTAATACGAGTCTAACTTGCTACATTTATGTGTGACAATAAAAGACTTCACCCTTACCATACCCAGTGTTATGCATATGTTTTTAACAGCCGATTTGGTTGAGTCTTAATCAGAGTTAGATCAATGAAGTCAACGATGGTGTGCTCTCGATTAACCTACCTACGTTTTTCTGCAGTAGGGACAGTTCCTCATTCTCACTTGACTAGGTTCTGCAAATGAGGTGGCACTCTTATAGCAAATCATTATCGATCTCTAGATCTAATCGACCTCGTACTTCTCTGCTGAGCTAATTGAAAACTGTAGTTACATTAATGGGAAGTAGCAAAATGGAACTACCAACGTGGAGCCCTGTAGTATAAAATAAATGTTTGTTTCTTGTTGTAACTTTGCTGTGTTCTGTTGGTTGATATGTTTGTTTGTGTGTAATTATGTAAGTATTGAAGATACGTTTGGACTATCAATCCTTGTATTTTTGGAACTTGGATCTTGGTGTCAGCGATCAATATAACTGCTAACAATTTGAGGAAGGACAAATTCGCATGCAAACTTTTAAGTTCGAGGAGTGGATTTTACTGGTTCTGCTGACGAACTAATGAAGCAATTAGTAATCTTTTTTAATGATCCATCTGATGAAAGTGCTTTAAATAAATTTAATCCAGATAGCGAACTAGAGGTGTGTTAAGAAAAATAAGATGTCTTGAGATCTTTAATTAATGAGTAATATGGCCATGGAAGGGATCCTGAGTTTGAGAGACTGCATTATAGGCTTCATCATTTATATATGTGAATGGAGAGAATACCGATTGCAGCTGCGGCTGACGATGAAATGGAGTAACGAAAATCTTTATTTCTAGCTAACGCATAGCTTGTGTTAGGCTCCCTTAACCAATACAACAAATCTAGCGGTGTTTTACAAATTTCAGGTAAAGAGGTAGTAGGTGTGCCTCCTGCCACTAATATAGACTCACTGTCTTTGCAAGACAACCAGGCTATATACAGTTCAGTTCTTCCTGACCCATTTAGAATACAGCAGCAAAGATGACAACATGACCTATAAATTTTACAGTCACATGGACTTATAATGATATTATATAGAATTTCTTAAGAGAAAATATATTTTTCTTTGCTCTAATTCAATTGCAGCTACCTGCAAATTTGATGGTTATAGTCCTTCGCAGGATTTATTTTACAATGGAAATACCATGTAGCAGCTACTAGTATATAAATAAGCATAACCACTCCACATATAAAATAAAAGTATGCAATATAATATTTGGGTAATAGGTCATTTTGTGAGCATTAAATATGTCAAAGAGCTTGAAGTAACATAATCTCACTCGCACGAAGTATTTGTTTTATATATAAGTAACACTGTTGGACCCCATAAAACAAACATAAGACAGTATTTTCTTGTAATTAATAGTAAGTTTTATTATTTTATGTTTATTTTGGAAATGTTATGTATTTTTAAACTAGTGGGCTAATTCTCTTTTATATAATGCATAAAGTATTAAACAAATAATGAGATACATATCTCAAATACATCATGAATAACATGATTTACCTACTTTTTCTTTTCTTCTTTCTTGATAATATTTCTTCAGCATTGTCCCTTCATGTGATTGCAGGGGACTCAAGAATTGCCTCAGAGACTTCATTATTTTTCCTCTTCTCTTTCTAGTCTCCCCAAAGGAGGCGGAGGCACTGTTATTTACAAGTCTCTACAGTATATAGGCTACCATAATTTTTATATTTTCCACAACGCGTACGACGGTTTACTTCTTCCAGAAACAGTTTTAAAAACATCAATTGATTGTGCAGTAAATAAGTTAAAATGAAAAACATAGTTAAAACTGGACGTTGGACTTTGACTTTCTTGCCCGTTTGTCGTATCGGTAGCCGTACAGAGTTTTCTTACTAATCACAACCTCAGCTGGTCGCGTTGTCTGCCAATTATACATACTGCCGTTATCGCCGCATGCTTCTAACAATTAGTTCTTGTTACCTTAGGGTTTTTTTCAGTAGCTCCGGCGGTTAGAAACTTCCATAATCTGCTTATTACAGGATGAGGGTGCCTCTCGTTCTCTTGGGTTCGAGACCTCGTAGGATGAATATGAGTTGAATTAACTAGACAGAGTTGTTAGTCAAAGCTGGCTAACCCGCTCCCTCAATTTTGTAGCAAGATATTGTAATTTAGTATCGTAAATACCTATCCTAAAAGATCAACGTACGTCTGAAATAAGGTAATTTGGGCCCGCCCAGATACTTCCAAATTCATTAACATGACTTTAACTTCATACCAAAAGTCATAATTTAGCAAACATAGAAAAGTTCTAAATAAATTTAATTTTCTCGTATATTTAGTTTTATAAATAACAAATACTCTCTACTGTATATAAATATATCACCAAAATAGAAGTTAATTTTGAATATGTAGAGCGATAACAGTCAGGATAAATATGTTAATAGTTTTTTAATATATTTTGTCCATTCTAACTAAGTATTTTCAATTATCCAATTAAAAATAATAACCTGACAAGATAGTAAGGTACTTGAGTGTAGAACACAGCAAGTACAAGGTAAATATTCTTGGGTACAAAATGTTAATATTTCTTTTTTACAATTCGTCGAGATCAATATTACATCCTATATATAATATTATTGTAAATAGTGAGCTTAAATTATTCTTTCGAAAATAATTTTTGTAGCTTATCGTTTCTTCACGAAGCCGCTGGGTCGCTTGACGTACGTTGGCACCAGCGTTCCTTAGTTTCAAACTAAAATTGAACTAGCAAATCTCGTTTTTCGGAATGTTTAGGTAGGTGGACATTCATCCTAAAACAAATGCTGACGCCTTTCTTTTATTTCCTTTCGTTTCCTAGTCGTCGATGATGAAAGCCTGTCGATCCGTTGATCGTCGGTGCTATATTTGCTGCGGCTTTTGA
Source organism: Homalodisca vitripennis (assembly GCF_021130785.1). Taxonomy (NCBI): domain Eukaryota; kingdom Metazoa; phylum Arthropoda; class Insecta; order Hemiptera; family Cicadellidae; genus Homalodisca; species Homalodisca vitripennis. Next base: position 145,572 of record NW_025776740.1, read on the forward strand.
TTTTACATTGACTCAGGTCTGAGCTGAACTTGGAAACTACCTCTCCCTTCCGAAAAATAAATTTTTCCCCTCTCGAATGTTTTATCCGGTGTCGTAGGGTAATATAGTATATAAACTATCTCTACCCGATTTAACCGTTATACTATAACTTCTGATATGTCGATGTCACTTATCCGGTGATAAATGTATGTGAACCAAATTAGCTGTGGACTTGAAATTTGGCACGATACATCACTAATTCGATGAAAATATTTTTTTCATATGATGTATACGTACCTCCTATAGGAGTGATCTACAATTTATTATCCTCAACGTATTCCAGGACACTGTAATATTCTCTCGAAATAAGAAATTTGTTCAGACGATTTTGAAATTCCCTATCGTCCACAACAATTTTCAAGCAGGATGGCAAAGAGTTAAAAAGGCGGATGCAGGAGTAAAGACTTTTTTTTCAAAAAAAGATGTTTTATGGCAGGGTAGGATTAGGTTGTTTCTTTTTCTTAAGGAGTAATTATGGGCTGGATTAACGTTGACTGAAAAAAGGTGGGGATACTTTTTGTACAAAGAAAGACACTGAAGGATATAAATGGATGGGAACGTAAGGATATTATTACTGCGAAAGAAACCTCTACAAGACTGGGAACGACTCAACTTGAAAATAATCCGTATAGCTCTTTTCTGGAGACGAAAAACATATTGAGTTTTCTTACTCTCGTATCCCCATATAGAGACTCCATAGCAAAGGTAAGGATAAAAACAGCCATAGTAAGTAAGCAAAAGAATTTCCTCACTAGCAAAACAGGATAGTCTATACATCAAAAATATGCAGCTGCTTAGTTTTTTCGTGACTTTATCAATGTGACTAAAAAAGTTTAGCTGATCATCCAAAACAATTCCAAGATAATTAACATTCAAAGAAGGACACATTTCTGACTCTCCAATCATAATGTTTTGAGATTCAATCAACGTTTTAGCAGACTTTCTAATTCCAAAATCAAGAAAATTGGTTTTAGATGTATTTACAAACAGAGAGTTTTCACCCAACCACTGCAGCAAATTACTGGCCTGAACAAAGGTTTGGATTTCAAGCTCGGCTCGATTGCAACCAGAGATGACCAAAGAGGTATCATCAGCAAACAAAAACAACTTGGAACCTTTCACGCTTCGATGGATGTCATTTATGAATAGTAAAAATAATAAAGGACCAATTACGGAGCCTTGGGGAACTCCAGTGCGTACTTCTCGCTCCTAAGAAAATTGTTTTCTTAAGCACCCTGTATCATCAATAAAAGGAATTTCAACAATCTGTCTACGGTTCAGGAGATAAGAAGCAATCCAATCAAAAGCTTTCCCTCTAATACCCAAGTTTTCAACTTTTCTGAGCAACAACCCGTGATCCACAACGTCGAAAGCCTTCGTAAGATCCAAAAATAGGCCAAACACGTGATTCCTGTTATCCAATGAGTTTGATACCTCAGTTAGAAGACTAAAAATTGCATTGACTGTAGACAACCCCTCACGAAAGCCATATTGATGGTCATGTAAAATTCCATTGACAGACAGGTAATTGGAAAGTCTGGTCAGCACAAGCCTTTCAAGAACTTTTGAAAATGTAGAAAGGATCGAAATGGGGGATCGAAATCTATACTCTTACACATCAACCAAGACGGGAGAAATGTGTAAAGGAATCTCGAAACATCACCAATCAAAAAAATGAAATTTAATACGAATGGAAAATAAATTTTAATATGCGTTTTGAATAATCACATAGACGTTTGGTAGTGGATTTTGAACCGTTGGGCCAGTTTGAAAGAGACGTATCATATGTTAATATAACAGTTTTCGAGCTAACTTTATCTTAGAGTCATATCAATTACTTCTTCAATAATATTGTAATTTTCATTTTTTTGCCGCAACCTCAGGTGACTACTACTACCCTGGCATTTTGTCTTCCAATCGGTCGTTTCCATTTCTTAAAATATTTTGCAGGCTCAGGGTAATATCGAAGGTAGAAATAATGAAGGCTGACTAAATGTGTCTATATGATGAACGTTGTCTGAATGGTACTATCATTAGTGATGTCAACGTTAACTAGAACACCGCACCGTAGCATCGTATGCAAACATTTCATAAGTCTTGGCACTGTTTGGATACCTAATTCTTTTGCAGCTCATAGATACAGTACCGTAAACTAAGTAAGTTCAAGGGAATAAATCCGATTTTGGTGAACCTCATTGAGGTACATCTTACTCCCTCTCCTAGTCCGTCGTCAGCAAAAACAATAAAGGTGTGACACTTTTTTTTATTTCCACATGCGTCAGTTATCAATGTTTTTATGCACTTAAGCAATAACATATGGTGGCTCTTTGAACATCAACATCAGAAATATAGCCCACACCCGTAGATAAATTTAGAGATAGCAAATTAAAAATACACTCACTATAGTTTTCATTCTCAATATTTACTAACGTGTCAGAGATGTTATGGTGTGTGAAGTGCCTCCCTTATTGAAAACTGAAAAACTAGTCAGTGGAGGGGGGGGCAGCAAGTGTCCTAGAGTTGCTCACCCGAACATGAGATCATTGAATACGGGCTTTGAAGAAATGTGTTCGGTGGTGAGTGACTTTGAATTTGATGCTTCTGGTGTTTCGGAAACCTGGTTTCACCCGTCTACCTCATCTGACAGCTATACCATACCAGGATATGTCATGATCCGAAGTGATCGTCAAGAGAATCTTGAAAACGTGGGGACACAAGGAGGAGGAGTCGCCCTCTATCTAAAGGAAGGAATCGCTCACGAACAACGTCATCTGTCAAGAGATGTTGATCGTGGTATTGAATATGTTTTGTGTTGTTCTAAAGGTTAAGGAGGTTAAGCTGGGATTGTGTGTAATTTGCAGGCCATTCTACATTAGGTACTCTAAGTCTGGGGAGCTTTTCCATTCCTTGTTTGTTGAACTTGCAGTCGAAGTAAATCACGTCATGTTCGTTGGAGATACAAACATTGACATGCAAGCTAGCAACTCTCATGAGAAAAACTATTTGCGTCGGCTCTTGAAGGAAAATAATGTTGTTCAGATCATCAAGGACCCAACAAGGGTTACATAAATCACTACTTCCTTGGTGGATCATATAATTGTAGATAAGGCTGCTAATATCAAGAGAAGCGGCGTTATGGATGTCTCAAAAATTATAGATTTTAGAGGTGTTGCAGTTTCTGATCACAAGCTAGATTTTTTGTTATATTGGCATTGAGAAGCAAAAGAATAATCCAAAATGCATTACTTATAGGGGTTAATTTATTTATTTATTTATTCAAACAATTTTATATGACAGCTACAGAAACATGTTCCAAAACAGCTATCTTAACTAAGTTGCAATATATAGACATAAATAGTAATGTACAAGTTATAATGAAAATAATATTCTGACAGTCACGTTAAAAAATAACCAAAAGCATATTTTTATCTAAACTTAAACTAATTCTATGAATAACTCTAAACTCAATTAGTTAAACTAAACAGGAATATCAATATAACTAATCTAAATCAAAAAGGTTGCTACATTTCATTAAAAATACACTTAACTTATCATTAAAAACATCTAGATCGGAAGCATAACAATTTAATAATCTCAATATTTTGTATAAAGGAAAGTTAAAATGTGACAGTGTTTTACACCTTGGTAAGGAAAACAAATTAAATGTTCTTACACTTCGTCCAGGTACATATAAATGAATGTTCTCTAATAAAAACCTGCTATCGATAGAACCATTTAAAACTTTGTGTGTTAAGGATGCTAATGAAAGTTTTCTTCTCAGAGACAGTTTAGGGACAGCAAAAATGTTTCTCAAATCGGAAGTAGGAAAATCAAAGGGACATGAACGAGAAAATCTTTTGAAATATAAATATCTTAGAAATTTGTTCTGGAGAATTTCTATTTTATCACAATCAGACTTGGTTATTGAATCCCACACTACCGCACAGTATTCCAATTTGCTTCTGATTAAAGTTTGGTACAACCTTATTATGGCTTCTGTATCTTGGAAAGACCTAGTATTTCTTTTAACAAACCCTAACAGCTTATAAGATTCAGCTATCAAGCTATATACGTGATCATTAAAAGTAAGAGTGGAATCAAATATTATGCCCAAGTCCTTTATTGTATTGACTGACTTTAACGGAGTACTTCCAATATGATATAAATTATTGATAGAAACATTTCTCCGAGAGTATGACATAGCAAAACATTTCTGGACATTGAGATATAATTTATTAAATAAACACCAGGAACTGAGTTGATCAATTGAGATTTGTAACAGTTGTGTATCTAACGTACTGTTTATCTAGGTTTGACACTGATTTAGCAGTAACTCGTATGTCAGAAATTAACTGGGATGAGGCTTATGCAATTAACGATGTAGATGAGGTGGAGAAATTCATCACAAGCCATATCAAGTCTGTATATGATGAACTGGCCCCAGTAGTATGCAAACGAGTGACAAAGCAAAGAGCTGTGTGGAGAACTGACCAAATAAAGCAACTATACAATCAAAAAACAAGTTTAAGAAGATGTACAGTGCAAGTGGTGACCGTACAGACTGGAAAAACTATTCACATATAAGAAACAGACTAAACGGTTTGATAAGGAATGCGAATGAAAATTTCTTTGTAAAACATATTTCTGAAAATGCCTCTATCAAATAGTTTTGGAATTGCATTAAAACAGGCAATGTTATTAAGAAAGGAAAATCATTCCATCTAACATGGAAATTGAAGAAGCTACATTGAAGTTACTGACATAGGGAACAATGGAATGGTTGATGATGAATTGTTGAGGTTTTACAAATCAAACTCTTTGAAAGAAAATGATGAAGATTTTAAGCTTAGTAGGATGTCCGAATACGAGGTTATGCCTGCTATGAATAGCATCAAATAAGATGCTGTAGGTTGCGACCAAATATCAATCAAAATGATAAAAGCAGCTAACTTCCATACAAAAAAAGCATGACCCAATTAGTAAACTTGAGTTTGGTCACTCAAAGCTTCTCTACCAATGGGAAGATTAGTATAGTTTACCCTTTACCGAAGGTCATATCCCCAGCTACTGTGCAGAATTTATGACCAATTTCTGTTTTGCCTGCAATGTCTAAAATAATTTAAAAATCTTTATCAAACAGATGAATTAGTTCATAATATCACAGAATATTATGCCTAAACTTCAGTCTGGTTTTCGCCAAAGTTATAGCACATGTAAAGCCACATGTAAAGCTTTAGTCAATTTTTTGAGGATTTATTTAGAGCAAAAGATAGAAGAAAATATAGTTATTTGGTTCTTATGGATTAGTCACAAGCCTTCGACTCTATAAACCATGAATTATTGATTGATAAATTGAACTATGGGTTTGATCAAGACGTTCAAAATTGGTTGATACTTTATCTCCAAGAACGACTGCGGCTAACATAATTGGGAAATGAGTATTACATGCAAAATTATTTGTTATAATCTCCTTAACTTTGATTCATGTTCAATATTTGCTATAATATCAACTATTGCTCATATAAAATAATTTTTGTCGCAATTACAATGTTTTTTTCAGATGGTCGACTAGTTCATTTAAAAACCGGTGGTTTACTTTACGGATGATCAATGAAATACTGCCTGTCATTTAGATATATAACAGTATAATTATTTAAAACCATGAATTAAGTAATGTCATTTTTGTATTATCTGTAAACCAAACATATTATTACTTGAAAGTAACAATGTCTAAATTATAAATTTCGCTCTTTTCAAATTGTATCTTTTATCAGATATTTTCAATATATGATCAATAAAAGTTAATTAAATATTTTAGCTTTAGGGGTTTCCCTCGCTCATAGAAAACTGTCATCATAAATAATTTTCGTTGAATGTGTTAGAAAGAAAATATATTGCTTTAAGAATTTGTGTCTCTATATCCAGTAATATTAATCACCATATTGTTAGTTATTTAAAGTGTGAAAGTAATTTAGTATGTTTGTAATTTATATTTTATATAAACTATAAATTAGCAGCTAATGGTAGTTCCTAGATTTGATAACGAATGTAGGCTGGTTCCAGTGAAAATTATTTCTCTTTCCCTCTTTCTCCGCAATATTTCCACCAGGTACTGTCCTGCAGCGGATTTCAAAAATTGCATTCACTATGACACACACACACACACACACACACACACACACACACACACACCGCGCGCGCGCGCACGCACGCACGCACGCACGCACACCCACGCACACACACACACACACACACACACACATACGACAACTACTAGTATAAAGAATTTTCAGCATTATGTTTTAATTGAGGTAACACAATGGCTCAGTTTTATCTGTTGGAGGCTATAACACCAGCCCAGTTGTAAACCTTGCTCCTCCGGCTGTGGATTGAGGACAGATATACTAGTGGCCAAGTCGTCTTGTCTTATACTCATCAATGGCCACTATCCAGCTGGGCTAACAGCGCATTGTGGTGTGTCTACTAACATACGTGGTAATGTATGAAACGTCTCTAACTCTCCAACTGTCTCATATAAATAACACCAGCCCAGTTGTAAAGCTGGCTCCTACTGTTGTGGCTTGACGACAGATATACTAGTGGCCAAGTCGCCGTGTCCTATACTCATTAATGGCCACTATCCAGCTGGGCTAACAGCGCTTTGTGGTGTGTCTACTAACATACGCGGTAATGTATGGAACGTCTCTAACTCTCCAACTGTCTCATATAAATAACACCAGCCCAGTTGTAAAGCTGGCTCGTACTGCTGTGGCTTGATGGCGAATATTGTAATGTTCCAGAAAGATGGACATCCGGTCTCGGAGGACCAAACAATGTTACGTGAGAGATTGCAATAACGTTGACACTAAAGATCCTGCCCGGATGACTAATCAATGTCCAGTTTAAAAGACAGAGGTCCATACTGAAGAGGGAATAGCGAACACTTTAGCACGAACAACGGGGCACTGAAGAAATAAACAAGGTACAAAAATAGGTAAAACAATACACAATAATGATGATTTATAGAGGGTGAGATGGGATAATGAGGATGGAAGTGAATGTGTGCAAAACACTCACAGAAGTAATGAGAGGTAAGTTAGGTCATGTCCGATAGTGCCATCGACTATGCCGGTATAAGTATACAACCTCATCACCAGCAGAGGGACATGGATGGCGGTGGATTGACCGTGGTAAATTAAAAATTTGTATAAGGGACAACAGTTGATCTCTCTCGCTCACTTATAACTTACTGCTTAACTAAATAAAAATATTATTAAATTTAATTTAAACTAAACAGATATTATATTAGCGGCTCATTCGCCGTGTCCTATATCCATACAGCACTATTAGCTTAAGTAGCAGTACTTACTGATGTGTCTACTAACATAGGTCGTAATATATGGCGCGTCTCTAACCATATAAATGTATCATATAAATTAAACAAATTTTATATGTTGTATAAACACCACAGGTTTCCATAGACACACGAATTATAAAATTATTATAGAGTTGAAACCCAATTCTGAAGTAAAATTTTGTCTATTCTAGTTTAATATTTTGTATAACTGTAAATTATTACTTATATGCTGCCTCAATTGTTTCAATTCGAGCAGTAGACTTATAGGAAATAAATTTTAAATATGCGATTAAATAAATATCTAGTTTACCATATAATTACAGCTTTTATGTAAAGTTGTGAGTTACATTAATCAACCGTCATAAATTATAAATACTTTTTTTCCAACAGTGCCTCACAATTTATTACTGGTAGTTATATTTTGTTGTTAACATAACTGGTTATATTTTAATTATTAGGTGGAATTGAATGGATACATAAACTCTTGGACAGAAAATTCGATTTTCAGGTTTTAGATCGCTGATGAATGCAAATTATAATCCTTCCGCATTTTATTTGTAAATGTCCAATAAAAAACTAATGTACATTTTTCTGAAGTAAAGTCCTGAATCATGATATAAACAATCTAAACATAATGCCTTAATAATTGCTATACACAATAATTTATTCGTTATTCATAGCATAGAGAAACACCCATACACAGTATTGTATAGTCAGATTTGGCAAGAGAAGAATAACAGATTGATTTTCAGTGTAATACATCACGATAACAGGCTGTGCTTCCTAAACAAGGAAACACCTGGAAGCTTTCCTTGCCAAATTGAATATTCTATATGTGATGTGTACACCATTTAATGCAACAAAGTCATGAACAATTTAGTGGGATAAAGCAATCTTAATGGGAACTGTTAAATGTGTGTTACAACCAAAATAAGTTGCGCCACTTTACTAGTACATAATTAAATTATGAATTGCATCATGTCTGTTTATTAATTATATCATTTTAAAACGCCCTCTAAAACAAATAAGACATTTAATACGTATTGATCTTTGTTCAACATTTAGGTATTATTTGAGAGAGAAATCATCATTATTTATCATTTCTTCAGTCATTGTAAGATAAAGCTAACTTCGCTAGTAATCTGATGTCATCAGCCCTAGAAAAATATTGGAAATAGGTCATGTTTCTTGGACTGAATCAATATATTATTCCGTATTTTGTTATATAATTATAATATGTGTCAGTTGAACATCTTAGTAGTTTATTCAGTGACATTAGCCCTACACGAGCGCGCGCGCTTGCGTGTGTGAAAGAATAATGCGTGACCAGCAAATCATACCTTTTTCTTGCCATTTGATGTATATATACATATTTAGTTCACTGTTGTTAATGATTGTCAGAAAACGTGCTGGGCATTTGTTTGTAAAGTATTTGCTATAGTTACTGTTCAGAGCTGACGACCCAAGAAAGGGTCATGTAATAGACCCTAAGGGATGAATCCACATTAAACATGATTGCCTGGAACTAAACTACAAAGTAGGTTCTGGTGTCTGCCACTTTGACTTTCTTGCCCGTTTGTCGTATCGGTAGCCGTACAGAGTTTTCTTACTAATCACAACCTCAGCTGGTCGCGTTGTCTGCCAATTATACATACTGCCGTTATCGCCGCATGCTTCTAACAATTAGTTCTTGTTACCTTAGGGTTTTTTCAGTAGTTCCGGTGGTTAGAAACTTCCATAATCAGCTTATTACAGGATGAGGGTGCCTCTCGTTCTCTTGGGTTCGAGACCTCGTAGGATGAATATGAGTTGAATTAACTAGACAGAGTGGTTAGTCAAAGCTGGCTAACCCGCTCCCTCAATTTTGTAGGAAGATATTGTAATTTAGTATCGTACATACCTATCCTAAAAGATCAACGTACGTCTGAAATAAGGTAATTTGGGCCCGCCCAGATACTTCCAAATTCAGTAACATTACTTTAACTTCATACCAAAAGTCATAATTTAGCAAATATAGAAAAGTTCTAAATAAATTTAATTTTCTCGTATATTTAGTTTTATAAATAACAAATACTCTCTACTGTATATAAATATATCACCAAAATAGAAGTTAATTTTGAATATGTAGAGTGATAACAGTCAGGATAAATATGTTAATAGTTTTTTAATATATTTTGTCCATTCTAACTAAGGATTTTCAATCATCCAATTAAAAATAATAACCTGACAAGATAGTAAGGTACTTGAGTGTAAAACACAGCAAGTACAAGGTAAATATTCTTGGGTACGAAATGTTAATATTTCTTTTTTACAATTCGTCGAGATCTATATTACATCCTATATATAATATTATTGTAAATAGTGAGCTTAAATTATTCTTTCGAAAAGAATTTTTGTAGCTTATCGTTTCTTCACGAAGCCGCTGGGTCGCTTGACGTACGTTGGCACCAGCGTTCTTTAGTTTTGTGCTCTATTCGAGCTAGGCGCGAGTTCGAGCGAACTATTGTTCACTTTTAATTTTAATTTCGGTTAGCGTATCCTTTAAAGTCCGCTGGGTCGCTTGACGTACGTGGGCACCAGCGTTCCTTAGTTTCAAACTAAAATTGAACTAGCAAATCTCGTTTTTCGGAATGTTTAGGTAGGTGGGCATTCATCCTAAAACAAATGCTGACGCCTTTCTTTTATTTCCTTTCGTTTCCTAGTCGTCGATGATGAAAGCCTGTCGATCCGTTGATCGTCGGTGCTATATTTGCTGCGGCTTTTGATTTTACATTGACTCAGGTCTGAGCTGAACTTGGAAACTACCTCTCCCTTCCGAAAAATGAATTTTTCCCCTCTCGAATGTTTTATCCGGTGTCGTAGGGTAATATAGTATATAAACTATTTCTACCCGATTTAACCGTTATAGTATAACTTCTGATATGTCGATGTCACTTATCCGGTGGTAAATGTATGTCTGTCTATATGTATTTCGTGGGATATCTCAAGAACCAAATTAGCTGTGGACTTGACATTTGGCACGATACATCACTAATTCGATGAAAATATTTTTTTCATATGATGTATACGTACCTCCACGGGATTTGACTGAGCGTCAGTGAAGTTTTCTGCAGTATGATATTTCTAGAACGAATAAAGCTATGAACATGAGATTTTTGCATTTTACTTGAAATTCACGTTAACAAGACAGTTCAATTACGGGTTATATTCCCCCATGGGAGCTGGCTGAGCATTAGCAAAGCATAAATAGTAGACAGGGATAGAGTGAATTCTATATATGTTCATAGACACCACACCCTCCAAGAAAGAACCCCGTGAGTCTTAACCCCCGGTAACATTCACCTCTCCGAGAATTTCCAAGGATGACCGAATAATCTCCTGGGTAATTTAAACCCCATGATCAAGTTAATAATCTGATAAACATTATTACCTTGGATGAAGTATTCTTCTGGTAATAAAAACAGCTTGTCGAAACCCTTGTATTCCATACTTACAGAGTGTAATCTACTTAGTTGTATGCTGTAGATTTACAATTAGGTAGAGTTGTAGCTTAGACGATAAGCTTGCTAGAAAACATATTAAATCTGGTTTGATTTACTCTACAAATTAAAAACAATTTGACCAGTGCAGTCTTTTTACCAAGCTCTGTACCAGCTAAGCAAAAGTTCATAGCTTATATCTGGGGGCGTAATCGAAAATTACATTTCGTACAAGAAAGGTTTAGTCACTTTTAGTCGTATCTATAACGTTTAAGTAAAATAACGCCCCAAAAAACAAAAATTTTGTTAAATCCAAAAAATAAAACTACGGTCTAGTTTTTACTTCCTGGCAAACCTCGGGCTCTAAAGGAGAGCTCAAATGGCTTGTAACGTATATGAAAGTTATGTATTAAATGAATAATTTAACGTATTTAATATAGATATGTAACACATTCTTATACAAAAAAGTTCACAAAAAATTATAAACTTTTAGTTAACTTATCGCCATTCGTTAACATTTTAAAAATAACAGTAAAATATTTGATAAACTGTAGATAGTGGTAAAATAATCCTTTCTTTTACACTTACTAATTGGAATGTATACATACAAGGTGATAATACCTATTTCTTTCTGCAATGATTTGACTACTAATGTTTCAATAAATTACTAAAGCGTTAATATTGATAGAAAATATTTATCACAAGTACATACAGCTTATATACTATAAAAAATGTATTAATATGAATAGGAGTAAAACTAATTCATCTCGTTCTATATGGAAAGTAAGAGAAACCCCTACCTATACTTTTAAATGAATAGAGTAGTGTAACATGGTGATAAAGGTTATTGCTGTAACACGAATCTAGTATTTTAAAGTAACCTGGATGTTACATTTAATAGGCTTATATGAATGAAGGTAGCAGATATATAGACGGTCTGTCGCTAACCATCCAAGACCATAAATATTTTAGACGGGGTATTACCAGCAACAATAGAAAATGACACTCCTTTTGTTTGAATGTTCATTTAACCGTAATACACCTCACAGCATCCGCTGTTCTAAGGGCGGTGTGCAATGGAAAGTTTTAGAAAACCCTTTCTGGAAAACCCATCATTTTTTGTACCCATCATCGGTTGGTCAAATACCGTTCTTTCTGGGGGCTGACTTCTTTTGTCTACGGACCTCGCACATTTAGTAGCATATATGAATTTTTTAACATACAAAATATTATGCATGACGGTTATGTGTTCGTCCGTAGCTGCAAAATGGATTGACTTTGATTCTTAAACTGTTACACACAATTTGTAATTTTATAAGAAATACGTAAATTTTTTCAAATGCAGTTAGAAATAATGTGAATGTTCCTTATCGAACAAGTCTCTTGGTAAACACACCTAAAGTCTTGATATTTGCATACGCACTGCTTACTTCTACATAGCTTTTTAATATATTGTACATAACGGAGTAATATAAAATATTTCAGATTTTCTTAAAATTTATTATTTATTTAGAGTTAATAAAAAACATCACATATGCAAGTTTGGAAGCTATTTTGTTGCAAATAATAAAAAAAAGAAAAGAATACATGTACATTAAAATTGTAAAAAAATGAGGTGCAAGCCAAACAGTTTATGCAATATATTTAAGATTTTATAATACAATGTATTGTATTGATAAATAAACCCCAAGTCATACAACAGAAGATATTTTAGAAGCTTCCATATTTTTATGCTCTTGAAGGCTTGCAAAGAAAATAGACACGTCACTATTGATCCCGCCGACCCAGAAAGGCAGTACTATAGACAAAAGTGTTACCGCCTCACCTTTGACCTTGGTCATTACCGCCCGATCACGTTACAGCTTCCCACCCACCATTATGTGACTTTTTTGCCACAGTATTAATATTAATAACTTTAGATTAATAATTATTATTGATTCAAATTCGAACATCTCAGTAAAAAAGATGCCACAAATGGATTTCTTGAGACATATACGGTGTATTTATACTCACTATATCAGATATCTTATTTATAGAAAAATTATTTCACCAATGTCTGCATATTTTCAGAGTTCAGTCCGGTGGGGCAAGGGACATTGTTAAAAGTAAGTACTGTTTAGTTTACATATTACGATTACAAAAGAGGTAATTTTAAAGCTGAATAAATAAACACAATCGGTCGGGATTGTTGCTCATAATTTTACGGTTGATAATAAGACAAGTTTTAAGAAGTTTAAAAAGACAAAATTTCACGTAAAATCTGTCGCCACTGGTAAAATTTTTAATAGAATATTGTTCTTAAACAGTTTCTGTGGAAAAGATGCAGACCAAGCTCAAAAGAATTTAAAAATCAATAGTATAGGATTTAATAAAGAGTGAATTAATATGTTTAAAAAATACAAGTTGAATTGTACCCGCTGAACCAAAGTAAATATTAATTTTGTGCAATAGATTTTACTATAAACATTAAAAAAGAATATTTGTATGAAATTTATTTTAGTTTTTATGATTCGGCAAATCACTTTAATATCATGTTGACCAGGAACAAGAACGAGTCATTCAAAAATAGACTCACTTCTTTACATGGGATGCTTTTAAACAGAATAAAATTTGTTACTAACGGTAAATAAGTTTCTAACGTGTATAATGATAAATACGAGTAAATTCAAGTATACAAGAGCAAACCGTAACCTAAGATCCAGTAGCTTCCTTGTAGAATGCCGTTGCGTATTTATGAATTTATATATCCATGGATGTCCGCAGATAGGGGCTTTAAATTCTCTCCAAATGAAATGTATAAAAATATTATTTAATATATTTTGTCGATTACCGGTGATGATACATTAAGATTTTGAAACATTTATTAGAACAATTAGAATCATAGGGAAATCGTACAGTATAAAAAAAAATTTTGAGAGCGGATTCTTTCCCAGGTTAATGAAAATACATTGATTTTATATAAGACTATGCGTAGCTTTAAGTAATGGCCTTTTTGTTTCTGATTTGTTCCTTTTTGTTCAATAATCGTGGCTTTTTCGTCAGTCCTTGTTAATCGTTTTTGAGCAGCTTTCAGATGGGCTCAACGAAAACTTAAAGCTATAATTGAAAACATAATGCAAAGAGTTAATACCTGCTTGCTAGCGTGTCTGTATTGTCTTTATTACAATTTAGTGATGTCATACGAGTATAAACACTAAGCATGTTTTCACGTAAGCATCGTATTAATGGATAAAGTGAATAGAAAGAAGTAGGTGACATGTAACTGGTTATTTAAAACTCTTCCACAAGATCTACATCGATCAAATAAGAGTCAGAATAACTTTATTTGGTTAGATATTCACGTTGCTAAAGACGTGGGACTGAACCGGGAACGACTGAGATAGCGATGTCGGACTGTGCCAGTGAAACCCAAAAGGTTAACAAAAATGGTTCTTAACACAACCTTTATCTACTATAAAGTAATGCGTTCTTGTGTTAGAATTACGCTGTATATTAAGGTATATCTCACTTCTCCCAATGGTTGTTGGCATTTGAGACAAATATTGAGAATATGCGTGCGTAGAATTAATTTACTATAAAAAAAACACCGTTTTGCACACGTTTTATTTAACTCGTACAATTAAAAAGATACGTTTACTTTAATTTTCACTAGTTCTATCAGAGTTGGTCTATCGTGGACTATAAAGATAGCAGTTGACAAATTAATGTTACTTTCTCTTTAAATTCGGTACCACAAACTAGTCATTAAATACCTTGCAAACTGAAACACCAGCACCAACCACCTATGTATGAGAACACTATTTTCCTTTTAAAACGATACAGGACTCTAGCGAGATATTAACCATAATTTCCGCTAGTTTGCTGGATATGGAGATTTTTTCAAAATATAAAATACGTACATTTTTACATATTAAACTATTTTATTCTTACACTCTTAAAATTAGCCGTGAAACACCTAATTAATGAGTCCTTGTTCTATCCAACGATATAAAGGGAGTGAATTTTGCGCCATTTAAGTATCTTTAATTTTTTTAACACTATCATTACTTTTATAAACTTGTTGGCCTGTTGATTGTTGGCGACACTAAAGCAAACGATATGTTATAATTTATTTCAACAGCTGAGATAACTGAGCTGATAGATAAACCCTTGGCATTACATATGTAACGCGACCGATTTGGGGATTAATTGGTATCCGCTGCCACCACCGGATGATTCCGGAAAAAGAAATAAAGTTTGTGCAACAACGTTTGAATTTTAAAAACTCTGTTTATTGATGATTAATTTATAAGAGTTACACAATTTACATTGGTTAAAAAGGGGGAGAGCACTTCTGAATGAGATAAAGTATTGAATTACATTATTGAAAGAATTTAGAAAATTTTATAATAGGGCGACAGAGAGTTACATGTCTACGAGTCTGAGGCCTGAACTAGACTAGCCTTCCAGCACACGCAGGTGCTGAATCTGCATTGTCAGCAGTGTTACTGCTGACCTCCTCCACAGTGCTGTACACTTTACAATTATTATGTCTTTAGTTAAATTTTACTAAATGAATGAAATTTTTATAAAACCAAATAAAGCATAATTTCTTGAATTATTGTTAATATTGGGTTCGGGTCGTTACATCACCCTCTCCTCTGGAAAAGATGTGTCATAGGATTAAAGTGATGGCACATCTTGAATCTATTTCATTCGTATATTAATGACTTATTTGTAACTTAAAAATGGTTTTTTTTCTTTGAAGTGTTCCCCAAATTATTAATACATATTTCTAATCTAAGTTAACATAACCATGATACTATTATGATTTAGGATTATTACTAATATACAATATTTCCTTTCAGAGTCACAAGCCGGTCAGAGTCTTTTGATTTGTCACTTTAAAGATTTAAAAAATGTTCACATTTTTTTCACTACTTAATCATGAGGGGGGGGGGGTCATCCGAACAAAGGAGGCTTCGTGGATGATCTCTGCTAATGGAGTTCCTTCCTCCACCCTCACCGTCAGTTGGCTCTGGTCTGGGCCGCTTGTGCTCTGAGTTTGTCTTTGCCGCCGATTGGTCGTGCAAAGGCGTCTTACTCTCCTATGACATATAAAAACTACGAGCAGTACACAATTTAAACTTACAACTACATATATGACAATAAAATTATAATTCTTATTTACATTAATGACGACAGGTCGGTTTATATTAGATCCTTGCAATAATGAATTTAGTCCTATTTCTATATGATCATCAGTTAGATTCTTTTTTATATCTTTTAGCGTTTCAAAAGTTAAGTTATTGTTTAATAAGATAAGAGCAGTTTCATTGGGCTGCAATATGTTTATTTTCGGTATATGAAGGTGCGTAATATTTCTTTTATAAACTATATTGCCTCTAATCCTCGAAAATATCTTACCACTTTTCCCAAAAATATCACACCTTGATACTTGTTTTATGATACCTGAGGTATTAACAACGACTTCTAAATAATCTTTTACAATGTCTGTTTTAATTACAGATGTATCATCTTCAATATTTCTAAAACAATTTAATATTACTTTGTAGGGTTCTGCAACACTATAAATCCAATCATTGCCATTTTGTAACCAAAACGGTGAGTTTACATTCTCAGTTAGACTCTGTTATACTTTTGAGTTACAGAACTTAATCCCATAAACAGTGAATAGATGCAACCATCGACTGTATGGTGTAACACACTTATTGAATTTGGACAAATTTTAACATAACTGTGCCTACATTGAACATATTCATCTGAGGCGAGAGGTACATAGTACTGCCTATCTTTAGATATCAACAAGTAATCGTGTTCAATTTTCCAAACTAACCAATGTCTTAACCCAGGTTGATAAAGTGGTATCACTTCGAGTTTATAGGTTTCAAATTGTCTATTAATTGAGCTTAATGGTACTGTAACAATCAATCTTATGCTAGCTGGATTAGCTAATGCTTGTGCTGTACAAAGATCATAATACAAAAATATATCTTCATCATTTACAGGAACAATTAGTTTCAAATGAGATGGTATACTCTTCTCAATTTTATTCAAACCTTTGTGAAATCATGTGGATTTAGTAATTTACTGCTTATCTTACCAGAGTATATAAGTTCTAATGCTTGCCTAAACTCTACTACTCTTAGCTTAGCTTCATCAACAGTTTGACCTAAATGTCTTAACATTGTTGTAATTGCCATATGTTTTGCTAAGGACTGATGCATCATTATATTCTGTTCATTGAAGTTCGTTAATGATGTTATTAACCTGTCGTTGGCTGTAGATAACTTAATCATTATTTCATGAATAGCTTTAGTGTTACTTACAATTCTAGAATTAATATCTTTCATCAAAGTTATTTGTGTATGACGCGAACTAACAACTGTACCACTTATTAACTTTAGTTCGTCTACTTTGGTATTTACATGTTCTAAATCTTCACTAGTCATCCGTTGACAAAACATGTTGCGACTGGTTTTCATCTATATTGGTGCGCCAACATAAGCCGAATTATACATTTCCATATACCGTGCATAACTTTTAGTTCTTGGATTTTGTTTGTATTGAGATATACTTCATAATTATACATTACTTTACCTTAATTTTGCTATTTTAAATTCAAGTCGTTTTAATGATAATTAAGAGTGATCCCAAAATTTATCCAAGCCGTTTTACTGGGACGGGTTTATTTAATGACACTTTACTCTCTGTGTATCCTTTGAAAATAAACTAGATGAAAAGGGTAAATCTAACAAGGAAATAAACTTTCACAGCGCGTCTAAGAAAGTGAAAGTTTACTTTGAAAAACATCGTGTTTTATAGATTTACATCCGTAAGGGAGAGCCGAGTAATTACCGTTTTTGGATAGAAATAATAATGTAGGGAACTAACAAGGCTTACGGAGTGAAGATCTGTAACAAATGGATAGTTAGGGGATTTTCTTGTTTTAATAATATTTTGTGTACGGTTTAATGTTTAAAATCCCTGTCCTTTCATCATTGTTTATTTATTAAAAGAGTATATGGTAAATGTACTAGTAAGATCTCGGTATAATAATGATACACAGTCATATCTTGCTTTCGTTTTATTGCGTGTTAGATAAGGTTGAAAACATCTCGTGGTATTCGACTAGTAAAAACCCGTAGTATGGAGTAAATGACGACGAAATCGCTAAAAGGAGAGGTTGGATTCATTAAAACAATGTCCAAGAACCATAAAAATTAAATGCAAAAGAAATTCATTTTTACTAAACCTAGCCCACAGTTATTCATTTCCAAGTGTAAATAATATCCGTGACACTCAAAATATTAGTATCTGTATAATGTTAGTGATTTTAGCGATTAAATAAAATTATGATTAACTTACAGTTAAATGGATAAAACACGATATAACTAGTTCGGATTTGTGAAATACAAATTTATGCTATTTGTAAGCGGAAGTGGTAAGTCTGTAGAGATGCGAGTTAGCAGCTTCCTGTTTATGTGCGCTGATGACACTTAAGCAGTTTTATTCCACATTCTCAGTCTGCAATGGATAGCGAAAAACTTCACTTAATATTTTTCTTAAGTATAAGTTCTTAACAAGTTTCTTATCAATAAACTTTCCTCAGCATGGTTATGTACCTTAGGCCAAGGCTGATAGGCTTATAATACTGTATTGGTAACATAAATCATCGCCTGCCACAAGCTAGTACGAGTGTTACCTTTTTGTGGCTTTCTCACTGGCCACATGTGTTTATTTTATATAATTTGTTCTTGTGGACGATATTTCTAACGTTTAAATATGTGTAGCCTCGCTTCTATATTTGGAATGTATAATGGAGGTAATCATTCAAGTACTATTTATAACGTTATTAGGCAATATACACTAAATCTACTAAATCTCTAATTGCTATTACAGCCCCTATCGTGTTTGAAACTTCAAAGTAGGACTTAGCAATTAAATAGATAGGCTACCCAGAAAGTGGTTTTAAATTTCTGAAAAAATATTTATATGGCGTTAACAATAAAACTTCCAGTTATCAACTATCACATTTTATGCAAGCCTACGATCTGAAACAATCACTATCATTAACTAAAGTCCGCACTTGCCATTTTGTAGTTTTAACGTACTAGAAGCTTTAACCATTAGACCCGGTGCCATCTAGATGTCTATATCGCAAGATGAAACTTATGTTGGTACCCCTAAACTCTGCTATCACAGTTCCTGAACCATAAATATGCGCATGGATCCTAAAATATATCTCGACTATTTAAAATCACTAATTTTGGCGAAAAACCTATTGGTGATTGTTACCCAAAAAAATTTAATGTACTCCAGTGGCTGGCGCATTCTTTGATTCGCAGGTTATATATGTTCCCACACTAGATTGTTAATGGAGGTCCAAACATATACAAAAAAAGTTATTTTTTATAAAAAATATATTTTACGTGCTCTTATAAACGATTTATAAGCACAATACATCTAAATTTAGCTGTGACCAAAGGTTCGTCAGAGAGATCAGGCAGACATATCAACCGGAAAATTCGGAATACGGCCTCGGCAGAACAGTCACAGTGCAAGGGCAAAACTAAATTGTCAAAAGGTGTAAAAATTCTAAAATAATTGTTTAAAAAGAGATTAAAGATAATAAGTTGCTTTGCTTAACCATTAATCTATATATATATCTAGGGGGCCTGCCGAAACAAAACTCCCCGTCGTGATTAACACTGGCAGTAGGCTAGGGGGCCTGCCGAAACAAAACTCCCCGTCGTGATTAACACTGGCAGTAGGCTAGGGGGCCTGCCTAAACAAAACTCCCCGTCGTTATTGACTAGGCAGTAGGCTAGGGGACCTGACAGAACAAAACTCCCCGTTCTGATTGATAAGGCAGTAGGCTAGAGGGCCTGCCAAAACAAAACTCCTCGTCGTTGTAAATAAGTTTTCTGTGAATATATAAAACTCCCCGTTCTGATTGATACGGCAGTAGGCAAGGGGATCTGCCAAAACAAAACTCCCCGTTCTGATTCCTAAGGCAGTAGGCTAGAGGGTCTGCCAAAACAAAACTCCTCGTCGATGTAAATAGGTTTCCTGTAAATATGTAAATATATGGTCTCCATGTTTGCCGGCCTCCCCGTGGCGAGACTGGATACGTCATGCTTACATTTCAAGCATTGACAAACTAACGGGCAAACAACAGTTTTATAGATTATAAGTTGCTAGCACATAATTTGACACAAGTACACTAGTATGTACCGCTAATTCTCTGAACTTGCACACGTTATGCGAGAACAATATTAATTAATGTGGTAAGAATATATGGTCTCAATGAGACAGAATAAACCATGAAAAAAAAATTGAAACCATTGGAAACTAACACGCAATCAAAAGTATAATAACTTTTAATACCAATCAATACACAATTACAGACCAGTAAATATTTCTAATTGCAAACGAAATTGTTCCACTAAGAAGTATCAACTTTAATCACCGAATAATAAATATTTTGTAAATATTTTGAAGTATTATCCGGACTCTCTGTATTGAGACCAGCTATACACTATTGTAAGAAGCATTGGACAAACACGGTGCAAAAAAAAATTTTTGCTTCAAATTGTTATTTATCTTATTTATTTATTTGGTCTCCGTATATGAGCATTGACAAACTAACAGGCAAAGAACAGTTTTATCAACTAAAAGTTACTAGCAACTAATTTGACACAAGCATATGTACCGCTAAATCTCCCAACTTGCACACGTGATGCGTAAACATTATTAGTAACGATTTGACTGCTATCGGACCCGAAATCTCAATTTTCACGTAAAAATTAAAAGAATTTTGCACGTAATCGCGTTTTACGGCCTACCCAAGGGAGATACAGCAAAATATTATTTTATCTTTATTGTAGACCACACTATACACTAAATATTGTTTGATAATGTGTTTCCGACGAGAAAGGTCACAGTTAAAGCTTTCACAAACTAACGGGTAAACAAAAGTTTCAACACCAATAAGTTATTACCAAATCATTTGACACAAGTATACACAGAACTTAATATGCAAATTTGTAAACGATATGAAAGAACATCATTGAATAACGACGATAACAGTAATTCCGTTAATAATATATGGTCTCCGTGTTTGAGGGCCTCGCCGTGGCGAGACTGGATACGTCATGATTGCATTTAAAGCATTGACAAACTAACGGGCAAACAACAGTTTCAACAACAATAAGTTATTATTAACTAATTTGACACAAATATACGTACCGCTAAATCTCCCAACTTGCACACGTGATGTGTAAACAATATTCAATAAGTTATTACCAAATCATTTGACACAATTATATAAACAACTAAATTTGTACACGATATGAGTGAACATCATTAACCAACGATTGCTGTGATTTTGTTAATAATATATGGTCTCAGTGTTTGCCGGCCTCCCCGAGGCGAGACTGGATACATCGTGCTTACATGACATACTAACGGGCAAACAACAGTTTTATTAACTAAAAGTTACTTGCAACTAATTTGACAGAAATATATGTACCGATACATCTCCCAACTTGCACACGTGATGTGTAACCAATATTCAATAATTTATTACCAAATCATGTGACACAAGAATATAAACAACTAAATTTGTACACGATATGAGTGAACATCAATAACCAACGTACTAACGGGCAAACAACATTTTTATGAGCTAAAAGTTACTTGCAACTAATTTGACAGTAATATATGTACCAATAAATCTCTTAACTCGCACACGTGATGCGTAAACATTATTAGTAACGGTTTGACCGCTATCGGACCCGAAATCTCAATTTTCACGTAAATTTTACAAGAATTCGAACGTAATCGCGTTTTACGTGCCTAAACAAGGTAGATACTGCAAAATACTACTTGAGTTTTTGGTAGACAACATTATACACTAAATACTGTTTAATAATGTGTTTTACCACGAGAAATGACACAGTAGGGGACACGAAACTTGAAAACATCAAGTCCGAATCGAACCAACAACCAAATCGCTCCTGTCCCCGATATCCGCTTATCCCCGAATTTGGCCAATACCCAAATGGGGGCCTGGGGGCGTAGCCCCCAGCGAGCCGAAGGCGAGTATATATATATATATATACCTGTATATTGTTTTAATTGTCAAAAATGCCGATAAACAAGGTTGAAAGGAAAACGTTACAGGAAGAGCATAGAAGAGATACTTTGGACAATAATATTATCCCTGCTCCACTCCCCCTCCAGATGTTTTGTTTGAAATCTATGATAACACAGATCTACCTAGTGGTGTACTATAATTTAATGACTGTTTTGTAATTTCTGGTATCCAAGTAGTGATTGCTATTACAGCCCCTATCGTGTTTGAAACTTCAAAGTAGGACTTAGCAATTAAATAGATAGGCTACCCAGAAAGTGGTTTTAAATTTCTGAAAAAATATTTATATGGCATTAACAATAAAACTTCCAGTTATCAACTATCACATTTTATGCAAGCCTACGATCTAAAACAATGACTATCATTAACTAAAGTCCGCACTTGCCATTTTGTAGTTTTAACGTACTAGAAGCTACTACATTAGACCCGGTGCCATCTAGATGTCTATATCGCAAGATGAAACTTATGTTGGTACCCCTAAACTCTGCTATCACAGTTCCTGAACCATAAATATGCGCATGGATCCTAAAATATATCTAGACTATTTAAAGTCACTAATTTTGGCGAAAAACCTAATGGTGATTGTTACCCAAAAAAATTTAAAGTACTCCAGTAGCTGGCGCATTCTTTGATTCGCAGGTTATATATGTTCCCACACTAGATTGTTAATGGGCGTCCAAACATATACAAAAATAGTTATTTTTTATTAAAAATATGTCTTACGTGCTCTTATAAAACGATTTATAAGCACAATACATCTAAATTTAGCTGTGACAAAAGGTTCGTCAGAGAGATCAGGCAGACATATCAACCGGAAAATTCGGAATACGGCCTCGGCAGAACAGTCACTTAACTGTTGCTTTCCTTAACCTTTAATCTATATATATATATATATATATATATAAGTAGATATGAATATGCCGATTCTGGCTCACTTTTGGGACAGTCAGAAAATCAATGTAAAATACTGTCCATTGAACAATAAAAAAATCTAAGAAATCTAACAGGAAACCACGAATGTAAAATACTGTCCATTGAACCATAAACAAATCTAAGAAATCTAACAGGAAACCACGAATGGAAAATAACCGAATCTTTAGCTGTTTTACTGTTCATTGTAGGCTTCTAATTTCTTAAGCTATTTTAATGAAAAAATCCAGAAATCTTAATGAAAAATCTATAAACGGAAATAATGAAATTTGCTAACAATCACTCGAGAAGTCGGGGAGAATGTGAGTAAAACCGCATTCTTTTCACGAGGTTCTTCATTTACTTTCTCCAAATGTACTATAAAATCATCAAAGATTTCAGGTTTAAAATCGTAGTTAAATTCAATGTCTAAATAGTGAAAGATTATAGGTAAAATCTTCTCATAATAAACGTGTGTATTTAAACCTACAAACCTAATGTATTCTTTGAAAAGGAAAATAATTTTGTCAACGGTTCCAAGAGATAAGTAAAAATTTTTGTTCTTTTTTCTAAATTCTGAGACAAATTTTGTTTGCTTCTTATCTCCATATTGTAATTTTCTAAGCAGATTATTCAAATGTGTTAGCTTATTTCGAAATTTCTTAGGTTTAGGTCTTTCATACAAAATTAAATTACAATCTCTACAAACTAATCTTTTATCAATAATTTCTCCTCTATTATAACACTTGTAACAGTTGGCATTATACTCTTCCATTTTTACAAAAAGAATAAATGGAAGCTATGGAACTAAGTCTGCCGAGATATAAATTTTTCAGCGCAAATGTTTATGTTTATATTTCAACTACCGAGATAAAAAGAAATGATTTTATTTTATTATTCAACTATTTAGGATATTTTGTCTATGATTACAAAGATTATTACGGAAGAAATCGAGATTTTTCATCAGCGAAAGAGTATATTTTTAAAGTTTTAGAAGGAATGAAAGAGAACAATATGAACATCATTAACTACTGAATTTCTCTAATATCGTTCTTAATCACATCATAGGCTAAAAATTTCTCAGAAACCACAACCACATAACAAATCGCGTTTGTAACAGCATTTTGAAAATCCATATTGATAATTATATCGTTCTTTGAACTAGAAATATTTGTCAATCTCTTTGTTGTATCAATGACATAAATGGGTCTATTTGCTATAAATTCTTTGGGGTTGTAATACATTTCCATATTTTTGTAGTAAACTTTCTTAAAATCTTGATACATCTGATACATGATTCTGAAAAGACCACCGGAAATGTTTAAATTTTGTAATTCATCTGGATAATAAGAACCGTTCAATTTTACTCTGATATTTTTTACATCCAAACTATCAAACTTTGAAGGATTTTTTTCTTGATTATTCTGTCTATCTGTTTGAAAACCAATGATAACGAACTTGGGATTGAAGATATTTCTATAAATATTTGTGATATCGAACGAATAAGTTGTTCCGGAAATACCTTTTTGTTCAATACATTGCCAATCTAGAAAATTAAACGTGATGTTTTGAGATTTTATAATTTCATCAATCAACCTAATTTTACTCGTGGTTTTGTAATCAATCATCGGAACTCTAATGAAAAACTCGTTAATTGTAATTTTGCCATCAACAGGCATAACATTTCCAGTTGCAGTCTTCAGAATCACATCATCGTCTTCTGCTCTTATAAAACTTAGATAAAATCCTCCTTTATAGATCGGAATAGTAACATTTTCAAAAAAATCCTAAGCCGAAATGTGCTAAATCACCGACCGCTTCAAATTGTCCAAATTTAAAAGTTGATTCAAAACTGTTTGAAAATACATCACTTTTGGAATAACAAATAGTTCCTTTAATTGTGCTTAATTGGCCACAGTTTTCGACTTCTTCTATCAATTTATTGTGTTTTCTTACTTCAATCTTAGAAAATAAAAACGGTATAAAATTATCGATTAATCTAACATTATCAGTTCCAAGATATGCTTAACCATCTTGTTTTGTTAAAGTTCCAGAAATATAAAACTGGAAGTTAGACGAGCAAAAGTTATCTCCAAAATCAATATTAAACTCAGTTCTTTTATTCGGTTCATTCAAATGTTGTTTACTAATTGGATAGAAATTTTTAAACTCCGCCCTTTCAATATCACTAGCATATTTTCTGTAGTCCGCCATTTAATAAGAGAAAATTTAGAAATTTTAAACATCATGTATCATTTTTTCATCGATCTAATGTACGTTTTTATAAGAAAAGATATAAATTTTAGTAAAATAATTAAAAAGATTAGAGTCATTTTTAATGATCTACTTCGTCATATTCAGGATTCTGTTCCTTAAATTTTGCGATCTCGGTCACATATTTCAATAAAATCTGCACAGGATAGTAACCGCTATCTATAATATTGTTCCAATCAACTGTATCTTTATTTTCATCCAAAAATTTTATACTCAAGTGTTGATAGAGACAAAGAACAGACATATGATCTTTTAATTGATAATGTATATTTTCTTGAATGAACTCTGGGGACAGATTTTGATATTTTGCAATGTTATACCAATTTAACTTATTAATGTACAATCGCATCATATCTTCGGATAATTCATATTTTTGAGAAATATCATCCCAATGTTCTTTTTTCAAATATCTTTCGTGTTGCATGATAAAAAGATCGAAAGCACTGTAATGTCCCGCCATCTCTATTTATTAGGGAAAAATTTCAAGTTTTTATAAATTGGCTCTTTTTAGCGTTACATTCAGCACATTTTCCAGAAATTCTCTTAACTCCGTTAATGTTTTCATATTATTTTATATCGTTTGTGGCAGTTTTCTCTTTGCACCTCACACAGTATATGAGCGCCATTTATATAAGGAAATTTTATCATGCATAAAACCCTACGCGAATACCTATTTCAGTAAGATCTTCCTCCATATTATTAAGTTTTTTTTCTAATTTTTGAAATTTGACAGCATAAGAATCATTGTATTCAACAAATTTATGACCAATATTCTCAAAAGTTTTCGTAGCATCTAAACTAAACTTATCAAAAGACTCTTTAAAATTAGTAAGTTTTTCATTAATTTCACCAACATCGTCTACTGATCTTCTATTTCTGGCTTCTAACTTGTCATAGACTTCTGTTGTAAAATCTTTAACATGCTGTTTATGATTCTCGTAATTTTGTTTTAGTTCATTAAACATTTTAATAGGATCTTCTAATTGAATCATTACAACAACATCAAATGGATTAATTCCTTTACTAACACCGCTAATTCTTTTTCCTTTAAAATCTAAGGCATTTTTAACATTCGGATCATGTAAATCAACAATATCGATGTTTTCTGATAATTTTAGAGGTTTTAAAATTTGTTCTTTAACAACAATATCATGTTTGTCAATACCAGGTCGAACACCGACAATTCTTTTTTTATTAGCCAAACTAACATAATTCTTTTCAACTTTGATCGCTTCAGTAATTTTATCAGCTTTTTCGATATGAGACATTAAATTGGTAAATAATTTTTTTACACCATCATCAACTTCTTTTTCCAATGTTTTTATTTTATCAGCAACTTCATTTGAACTCATGAAATTTGCAAGTTTGTTATCATATTCTGCTTTAAAATCTTCAATCTCGACAGCAAACATATCTGAATCTGGAAGGTTTTGTAATAAATTTTCTAACTTGTTATCAAACTCATTTCTCAAACTATCAAAATTCAAACTATTATCTACATTTTGAATAATTTGTGTACCAAATACGTCAAAAATATTTTGTGAATCCATATTTATTAAGCAATAATTTGTTAACAACTTCTTTAAAATCTTTACCATTACTCAGTTCATTCAAAACAAAAACACATAAATGACCACAAATTGGGGGATCTTTATAGTCTTGAATCTGAGAGTCATTGTAGTAGACGCTTGATTTTTTCAAATATTTGATCAATTCTATAGGTGGTTTGTCCTCAATTCTTCCATACGAATCAAAATAACATGCATTCTTATCATTTTTATAATAACAAACCCAATGCGTTCCACTCCCCAAAATCGAGTCTAAATTCACAATTCCACATTCGAATTTCTTAACTTTTTCAGGTAATGTATCTCTCATGAAAATTCCTCTAAAATGTTTAATGTTTTTGCAGAGTTCTTCCAATTCACCGAATGTTAATGGTTTGATTTCAAATTTTTTTTAATGTTTGTTTTCACGTAATTCAAAGTTTTTTCATCTAATCCAGATCCTGTAACATCTTCCAACTCTTTATCTAACCAATTTAAAATGTTTCGAACAATAGGAATCACATCTTTTTTAACGATTGGAGCAGCTTTACGAACATAAGGAACAACATTTTTAACAACTGGAATATTTTCTCCAAAATCTAATAAATCTTTCAAAAGTCCACCATTTTTAAGTTCTTTCAACTGATTATAAGAAAATTCTATTCTGGTTCCTTTATTGTTTTTCTTATGTTTTTCGAGTTTATTGTATTGTCTATTTGTTAAAAATATCTTATCTTCGCCATTTTTTAGTTGATCTATTTTAAATTGAATACTAACGGGTATTTTTTTCTTAAAAGCGGATTTTATTTTTTCTTTCTGATTTTTGCTGAAATTTACGTTCACCTCCATTTATATAGTTAAAATTTCAAGTTCTCTTCAATTCCCATTCCTAGTTTTCTCTTCAAAAACATTGCTCCAACTGTTGGAAGTGCAACAAATCTTTCACCTAAACTAGCATCTTTTGATAAAAATCTATCCATTGCCTTATCTTGCAAAACTTTATCTGCTATATGTCTGGAATTTGTGTCACTATGTTTTGCATAAAAAATATCGTGTTCCATAGCAGCTTGATCTAATTTATTTATACCAGGATCTCCTCTTTGTAGTCTTTTTTCGAGTTTTGTGCCAGGCCCCAGATACTGATAAGTTGGTACGTGTAATTCAAAAGGTAAATTGTTGATAAAATCATTCAAAAGTCCACTACCCTCAATCATAGATGAACTTATTGCTGGCAAAACTCGCTTTAAATATTTAATTCCATCAGGTTTTTCAATCAATTCATCAAGTTTGTTCGAAATAAAATCTTTAATCGCTTTCTTTTCGTTCAAAAAATTGTTGTTTCCAGCCTTCTCTTGAGCATAAATATAATTAATAATTCCATCGAGTTTTGTCAAATCGTCGATATATCTGTACTCAATCTTATTATCATTGTATTTTCTTACACCTGATCCTTCGATTCGTTTTTCCCAAATTGGTTTAATCAAATTGATATATTTTTTACCTCTACTTGACTTAGGCTTCTTAGTAGATGGATCATTATTTTTGTAAATTGAGTCAGATTCCCATAAAATTTCTGTATACTTTTTAAATCTTCTTCAGAATATAAATTATCTTTTGGAGCGTCATAGTCTGTTAATAATCTCCATAAACCTTGAGTTCCTTCATATGTTTTTTCATTAATAATGATATCATTATGTTCAAAATTCACGGGCAAATTTCCAATCATAAAACTTTTCTTTTTTTTATCCCAATACAAACCAAATTTATCATCTTTTACTCTAGGAAGGAATTTTTTACCAATTTCACCAATTATTATATCCGTTGTTCCAGGACTTATTGGTTCAACTATGGTAGAGTCTTCAATGATTCGAGGTCTAAATGGTGTTGAAGATGGTAATTTTGGCAATTCAAACTCTTCTACTTCAGATTCTGGAATCGAAATATCGGCAAATTGTCGTACAACTGGAACCAAATTCATTAAATTTTGATTATCGCTTAAAACATTTTCAATTTTGCCCTCAACATTTTTTATTGCAGAAGTTACAGGTTGATTAATTTTTTGAATAAGTTCTTGTTCTTCTTCATCAATTCGAATCTGTTCTTTAAATTCTTTGATTAATTTCTTTTCGATTTGATCAAGTTTTTTCGCTTCTTCAGAAGTTACGTTCACCATTTATTTAGGAAAATTTTGAAACGTGGAACACGAAACGTGGAACGTAAAAACGTGAACGTGGAACGTAAAAACGTGAACGTGGAACGTAAAAACGTGAACAGATTTACCGTTTTTCAGTTGTTTTCATAATGTAAATAAAAAGTAAAGATAATGTAAAAATAATTGTAACAAATATTTTATCAAGTAGATTTGCCAGACCACTGAGCAGCATTTATATTAGAAAATTTATTCAAATATTTACCATTTTTAGGCTTCAAAGTTAAATTAATAGTTAAAAATCCATAGTCTTCTTTCCAAATTTTATCACATAACTCAATAAAGTGGTTAAAACTCATATCAGATCCCACATAATTGTTATAAATCTTTCTCGAATAGTGATCATCTTGCTTAAAAATACACAACATATTCAGGTTATTTCTTATAACTTGTTTATCAACCTTTGAAAAGCATTGGGAAAGATAGATACAAGATATGTTTTTGTGACGAGACATTACGAAATATTCCTTAATAACGTCCTGATTTTCCAAAATACAATCATCAAAAACGATTAAAGAATTTGGTTTACATTCGCTTAAGTGAACTATGTCCTCGGAAGCATTATAAAAATGTGATATTTTTTTGTTTAAGTTTTTCTCAATATTTTCAAATCTTTGTTGTAATTTTTTGTATACGTCTTGTTCTAAAGATTTACTAAAAACATACAAATTGGAATAAGGAATCAACCTATTGTAGATAAAATTCAATAATAAAGTTGTTTTTCCACATCCACTTGAACCAACAATTAACAATCTGATTGGTTGATCTTTCTTATTTTCTTCAAACGTTTGAAGTTTTATCTGATCTTTTTGCTTTAAAAATTTCTCCATTTAAATAGAAGATTTTCATCTTGAAGCAACGCTTGCGAAAATGAAGCTGTTCAAGTTGACTTCGAAAGCTCTAAATTAGTTTTAAACTTGGAACATCCTATACACTTAGAGGAAGAATCAAATTATTTTATCGGTTTAAGCGGTTTTTATTCTGACAATTTTGTAATAAATATTAGTGAAAGTTCTCCTTATTGTATAGGATTTAGTGAGAAGAACATAACAAAATATTATGGTTTAAACAAAGGATATTATACTTTCGATCAAATAAAAAATTCCCTTAAAAATTATCTGAAAACATTCAAACAATCAGATAAATCTTTAAACTTTGACGAAAACAAGTTTGAAATGCAAAAAAAATTATCTCTCTAATAAAATTCAAATAAAATCACCAGTAAGAATAATGTTTTCAGCAATTATTGTAGATTTGTTAGGGTTTGTTCAAGAAACTATTGAGCCAAATCAGGTATATTTAGGAAATAAAACGCCAAAATTTAGACCTTTCGATGTAATTGAAGTGCACTGCAATCTCGTTGAACCTAGTTTTGAAAATCATACCGAACATTTACACAAAGAATCTGAAATTTTGTACACTTTTTTCCCAAATGTTGCTTATGGATCAAAAATCAGTGAAAAACCGAATGAAATCGATTATATTCCAATTAGAAAAAATATTAAAAGAATTCAAAAAATCGTTCTAACTATACAAGACTCTGAGGGAAATTTAATAAATAATGAGAGTAAAACAACAATATATTTAAGATTGTCGAAAGAATGATGAATCAAGGGGGGAACGAATCGTTCTTACCTTCAAACTTTCAAAACGAGTTGATAATGATGATAAATACCAATACTTTTATCTAAAAGATAAGGTAGCCCTCGAGGGCCACCTCACAAATATTCACAAAAAATACGAATAAAGACAATGTTAAAGAAAAATACAAAAAAAGCTTTGAAAACATAGATTCTGACAAGGGCGTCGATTCGACGCTCTTACAAAAATTTTAGAATATGAAAACACGAGACAAGCAATAATATTAAACGTTGATGATGATAAATCAATGTTTAAAGACATAAATCAAGGGGGTCTATTGAATAGACTACCTTTAAACTTTCAAAATAACACTGTTTTCGTTAATGAATCTGGACTTTATACTCAAAATAAAAAATTGCTTGTTAAATTTTTTCTATCTAAATGGAGTCAGTTGTAGACCTACTCAATAATCAACTTATATTCAATAACAAACATATCTTTACGATTGTTGACGAAAACAATGTGATCTGGTTTAAGGCTAAAGACGTAGCAAAAATTCTAGAATATGAAAATACTATGCAAACGATCAGAATAAACGTTGACGAAGATGATAAAAACTTCTATTTTAATCTAAATATAAGGGGGGCTATAAATAGCTTACCTTCAAACTTCCAAAATAACACTGTTTTCGTTAATGAATCTGGACTTTATTCTTTAATTTTGAGATCGCATAAACCAGAAGCGAAATTGTTTAAAAATTGGGTTACGAAAGAAGTATTACCTTCCATTAGAAAATATGGTGAGTACAAACTCAAAAACGAAAATAAGCAGTTAAAAGATGAAATAAAACAGTTACAAATTAAAGATGAAATGAAATCATTGAAAATAGAGAATCAAGAATTGCGAATGGAGTTAATGAAACCAGATCTTGTTTGTAAAGATTTTGATAAGAAAAAACACCATGTTTTTGTGTTAATTAAGAAGAATCACATGTGGGAATATCCTTATTACGTTATCAGAGCTCAGAAACGAGAAATACCAAACCGATTAAAACATCTAAAAATAAATTATCCTGAATTAGAGATTTTGTTCATTGATGACGAACTAAATTCTATCAATCTGTATAACCAAATGAAAGAATCTTTGAATATCTTATACAACGGAAATCATTTTACCACAAATATGACTGAATCTCGACTGATTTATAGAATATCTAAATTACACGATGAAAATGTTACTCAATTTTACTAAAAACTCTTGAATTATGATATTTTGTTTGTAAATGTTTTTGATAATTATTTAACCATTTTATAGTTCTTCCACATTCACATTGAGTATCTTCATAATATAATCTATGGTGATTCTTCTTTACACAATCTTTACAATATGAGTCTTTCTTATCTCTACTATAGTGATGACTATTAAACTCTGAAATTTTTTTAGTTTCTTTACATTTAAGACATTCTTTCTCTTCCAAAGTTAATTTTTCTATTTTATCATACAGCTCTTTATGATACTTCCTATAACAATCTTTACAATTATAAATAATTCCATCTTTTCTACTTTTATCTTTATAAAAAGCTTCAAAACCTTTTATTTCTTTGCACATTGAACATTTCTTTTGAGCCTCCATTTATATAGAAAAAATCTTTGACTTTCTCAATTCATATTCATAAAACTTTCCGGTTATTTCTTCATTATTTAAATCTTTTATACTATAAGTTACAGGATCTGTGTTATTAATTTGATAAATCACAAAGATTTCTCTTGACCAATTGTTCTTATATTTGTTCGAAAATGTTTGTTTTTTACTAACAATTCTTACATGATCATTGACTTTAAATTTAGTTTTCGTGTGAATTTCTGGTGGAACATACTTGAAAACGGTCTCTAATAACTCCTTTTCTGCATCCTTATCTACGTCTTTGGGCTTCATTTTGATTGTGCTGTGAACTGTATCGTTATAATTGTTTACGATTTTTTGAAGAATATCGATCCATTTAAAGTTTTTATTAATCTCAAAAATTACTTTCATTCTCTCATTTTGAGTTCTGTTATATCTCTCTACAATACTTGATTTCTCTTCGTTTTCAGTATGATAAATCTTAATGTTGTATTTTCTCAAAACTTCGTTAAATTCTTTATTTTTAAACTCTAAACCCTTATCTGTATGAAGTAGATTTGGCGGTTTGTGATTTATCTTTATCGCGTCTTTTACTATATCTTCGAAGGCTTTTGAAACATCTTTACCGTTTTTTCTTTTGATAGCTCTTGACCAAGCATATTTTGAGAAAGTATCAATAACATTTAACATATACTTGAATCCATCATTTTGATCCGAATAGTTAGACATTATAACTAAATCTGCTGCCCATAAATCGTCAATTCCTAATGTTATAATTTTTCTCTTTTTAAACTTCTTTCGTACTGGTGCATGAATTTCTCTAGCTTCAATCTCGATTTCTTCCTTATTCTTAGATTCTTTCTTTACTTGTTTTTCATTTGGATTCTTTATAAATTTACTCTTATTTGTCTTACATTTTGAACATTTTGCTGCAATTCTATACAACCCGTTTTGAGTTTGAACGATTTTTGAATCTATATTTTTCGTTTTTTTCTTGCATTTGTGGCAGTGAATCAAATCATCTTCCATTTACATGTCAAAGTTTCCAA
Source organism: Homalodisca vitripennis (assembly GCF_021130785.1). Taxonomy (NCBI): domain Eukaryota; kingdom Metazoa; phylum Arthropoda; class Insecta; order Hemiptera; family Cicadellidae; genus Homalodisca; species Homalodisca vitripennis. The sequence continues at coordinate 178,798 of NW_025776740.1, forward strand.
GTTTATTTAACTCATCTAATATATTAGATTTTGCTTCGCCTTTATATCCATACGGTACTGTATCGATCTTATTTTCTAGGACATTTCTCTTATCATCTTTAGCGTTCAGTGCCAGCTTGTTTATGGTGATGGTATACAAATCATGTTTATAGCTTTTGATTACTGTCATCTCTCTAAATTCTTCTTTATCTTCAAACAAACATCTCTTCAAGTTTTCGATATTTATTGTTTTATTTACAACGCTTCTCTTAATTCCTTTACACCTAACTGGATTTTTGTCTAGATATTTGTACGAGTACATCTTTGACCTCAAACCACAAAATTCTTCTAAGATTTCCCCATTTAGTTCGTCTTTGAATTTCCCTATTACCTTCTTGTTTTTAGTAGCGAAACATTCGTGATCTTTTGGATAATCGCTCGTATCGAAATCATCTATATTTTCTTTAATAATTTTGTAAGGATCACGTTTCAATTCTAGGAAGTAACTGTCTGTGTCCATGTAACACAGATTCAAATCTGGATCAAACTTCTTTAATTTGTTGTAATAAAACTCGTACATTAACAATTTTGAAAGGTCAAGAACTGAAAAACCTATGTAGATTGGCTTGTTAAATTTAACTTTCTGCTTGTACATGTGACTCGCTATACAGTTGTCGTCAAAGATGTTAAAGCATTTGAAATTTGTTTTCTTAGCTTGTTTCATTGAAAATTCTTCATTTCCTAGTCTAATATCACATCTGTTTCTCACATTTTCCATAGATTTTCCAAAAACAGAGTTGTTCATCAGCTTGTAAAAATCTTTCTCAAAGTCGCTTGTAGCTTTGGTTCTCATACTAGTATTAAAATCAATGTAATCTTTCATAAAAGGCTTCTGATCGAATGCAATAACTCTATTCACATGTTTTAACACCATTCCTTGTTCCAGATAGAATTTCAAATTTCTCGAATGAACAACATATTCAGTTTTATCCAGTAGAGTTGTGCAAAGTTTGTTGTTATAATGTTCTGGAGCAAGAGGCAAATCTTTATGATTTTCATGTAAATTCTTCGGATATTCTAGATCGACTTCGAGAATATAGCCATAATCTTCGTCGCCAGTGAGTTCCAAAATTGTTTCTCTCCATTCTGCAGTAGTGTAAGTTTTTGGATCCATCCACTTGATATCGTTGAATGGTAAATTTTGCATCAGACCATAGCCATAAAGGTTGTTTGCATCGACGTACAACAAATAGTTTTCGGGGTTTGTCTTATCAAAATCTTTTAAATATTTGTTATTTGCTTTCACATATCGTTTAATACACTGAGAAATGCCTCCGCGAATACCTTTTTCGATCATCAAATACATGTTATAATCACTAATTAATTGTAATTCTATCTGCGTTAATTTTAACATAGCATCCCAAGCAAGACTGGGAGCTGTTAAATAGTGTGCTGGATCAAGCTTATAGCAATTCAAACAAATGTTTCTGAAATTTTCAAAGATATCAGCGAGCAATAGAACATCTTGAATGTTATAGAGATCGGAGTAATTTCCTAGATTTTTTACTTTTAATTTGTTCCATACATTTAAGTAGTGTTGAAAATCTTTCTCAGATATGCTCTCGTCTGTCAAAAGTGAATAGAAATCTTGAATTCTCAATTCTTCTGTGTAATCAAGTTTTTCAATACTATCGATAAATTCATAGGGAAATATTCCTTTTCCAGATAGAATTTTAAAGATTTCTTCTTCGTCATTTGGTTGTCTATCTAGAATTGCGTTCAGACCATCTTGTATAAAATGATTTGTATGTTTGAAGTCTTCTCTCTTTAGATTTTTAGCTAACTTTTCAATAGACGATGCCATAAATCTGAACGTGTCTACGAAAGAAAACTTGATGAACTTTCTTGGTTTATCATCTTCAAACTCATACCCATATCCTGAATTTACTGAATAATTTATATATTTCTCATCGGTGTTTGCGATCAAATCAACATTACCATACTGTTTTGCCAACTCTTTTACGTACAAATGAGTATCATAACTTGACATATTGTGACAGAAAACTGGAATATTCTGAGGAAATTTGAGATTCAAGTTACAAGATAAATGAGCTGAACCTCTAAATTTACCTGTTAAATGACAATGATCTCGTACTTTTTTTCTTGTTTGATTATCAAAACCCTCACATTCACAAATATGGCAAAGATTTGAATTTTGATATGCAATTTCTTCTTCTTCGGTCAATTTCATAGGTATTTTATTCTTAGAATTATACTTTTTAGCTATGTATTTCGATAATTTATTAAGTTCTTCAAACAATTTTGCAGGAACATTTGGCAAATCTTCTTCATTTTTTGCTCGATAACATATCGGCTTGTACATACGATTGGTCACATTAGACACTAAGTATAGAGTAAAACCATATGGAATGTGCTTCTGAATCTTGGTTGTGATCGATTTTTGCGGATTGTTTTTGCATGTGGGAATCTTCTCTAATATGCTTTCAAAATCCATATAAATAACGTACGGATGGCTAAACTTATTTTGATAATTAGTAAATTTAGTTGTTTGACCTGGAAATGGCATAATTGGCTTACAAACTTCGTGATTTTTACAAATTTCTAAATGGTCTGCTAAATCTACAGATTTGTAGAAATGGCTTAAACATCTCCTACATAGAAAATTTTTATGTCCATGTTTGGATGTTTGAGAACTCACTAACCTACTTAAATCGGTTATCAAAACAAAATGAGATTTGTCTTCTTGTTTTACATACAGTAGATCAATATTTAATTCTGCATCATATTTTTCAGAAATTTGCAACGGAACAATGTTAAATTTCTCATCATAACTGTAGATATTTATTGACATTTTCGGATACTTGTACTTAGAATTGTAACTTCGTTTTTCAAATGATTGTATATCTTTTAAGGACATTGGATACTCGAAACCTGAAAATATCTCGTCATTTACAAATTGTTCGTATTGTTTTGCTCTATCAGCATTCTTTTCAGGTTTTTCAATAGCACATCGGATAGAATAAATAAAGCAATAATCATCTTTATTTTTTATATTTATACAAGCTTTTTTATCTTTGATTTTCTTTGGTAAATCGATATATGATCCTGCGTTCATAAATTCGTGTTTGTTAAGGCTCAAAACTAGTTGTTTGCAGCGTTTTAATGTCCATCCAGAACCTTTATTTGGATGATTCGTTTGTTCTCGATGTGTTAATTTATTAAATTGCTTAGTAATAAAGTCGTTTATGTCAAAGATCTCGTCTGCTTTTATAGTAAAGTACATTGGACACGTTTGTGTTTCACCGTTCACTAAAGTTCTTTCGTATTCGCATTCCAAAGAGAGATATCCTTTACTATTTTTAACATTTTCTTGAAATTTTTCGATTAAACTTTTAATTTCCGGGCGCAAAATAGAAAGATATTTGTAAATTGACATGGAATTGTCGTTCAAGTTTGTTAAAATGTATTGCTTGAAAAGACCGTGTATTGAGGATAAAACTTCTACATCAATGATATTTTCGGGTTTCTCATTAAGAGTTTTGTCAATTTCTTCGATCATTTCAGACTTAGTTTTATCGTTTGTTTCAATGGACAATTTCTCAGCGATTGATTGAATTTTTTCATCTTTAAATAGATTGAGATCTTTTTTAATTTCCTTAAAATTTTTCTTTAGTTCACGCAATTTTTCTATATTGTACATCTTTTCATGATCGACAATTTGATTTTCTTTAGCCCAATTCCTCAAATAATTTAGTTCTTTCTCATAAAGTTCTTTGTTTTTTAGATGATTTTTTGACTTATAATGTCGGGTAAAATGATGTTCGAAAACATCTTTTTTGCAGTACGGGCAGGATATCTTTTTCCTCTCCATTTAAATAGGGAAAATTTGAATGTGCCAAGTTTTACTATTTAGTGAAATATCTTTTTATTAAGCTGAAAAATAGCAATAATTCAGTAGATTTCTAAGGATTTTTATCAAAATTTGATAAAAATCAGCACAATTTATGGTTAAACAGCCTTTGATTCTTCTATTTAAAGAAGAAAAATTTGTTTAACTAACACTTTGAAAAGTGGAGAATTTTACTAGAATTTTACACAAATCAGCACAAATTGTAGTAAAACAGCTGTAGATTCTTCTATTTATTATAGAAAAATCTGTAAACTAAGACTTAAAATTATTGAAAAAATAGTATAGTTATAGTAATAAAAGTACTTTTATTACTATATTGGTTTGTAGGGGGTAATTTAAATTCTATAATACTATTTTTTCAATATTTTTTTCTTTAACTTTTCCAAGATTTTTCATTAAGATTTTAATATATTTACAACAGAATTTTCGAGAAATATCGTTCACATTATCAACTTTAAAGCTAAAAATTCGCAATAATTAGAGAAATTCAGTAGATTTTCAGGATTTTTCAAAAAACTCTAGTATATGCACCTTAAGAGCTGTGGTTTTGACCCTAAAAAACCGTGTTTTTAGGGTCAAAACCCCGGTTTTTTTGTGTATTTTGGAAGTATAGTTTTGATTTTTCACCTTAAAAGTGTAGAAGTATTAATTTTTTTCTATGTAAATGGCGCTGTTACAAGAGTTGAATAAGGTTGGTGATTTAAAGTTCAAAGAATACAAGAGATTAATAGAATTAGAAGAAAATAAGAAATACAAAATTTTGAATCTGGAGAAAATGAAAGATAAATTCGGGTTTACAATAATTGCCGAGTTGGAAGATTATAAAGTACACTTACCGAACAGATTTTTGACTGTTTTGGATGAAAAAAAGATTAAAGAATTGAATAAAAATGAAAAATTACACTTGGTTGTTACTGGAAAGAAGACTATTAAAGATAAAGACTGTGTTACAATTAACTTTGTAGAATAAAGATTTTTCATTAAGATTTCTGGATTTTTTCATTAAAACAGCTTATAAATGTAGAAGCCTACAATGAACAGTAAAACAGCTATAGATTCGGTTATTTTCCATTCGTGGTTTCCTGTTAGATTTCTTAGATTTGTTTATGGTTCAATGGACAGTATTTTACATTCGTGGTTTCCTGTTAGATTTCTTAGATTTTTTTATTGTTCAATGGACAGTATTTTACATTGATTTTCTGACTGTCCCAAAAGTGAGCCAGAATCGGCATATTCATATCTACTTATATATATATATATATACCTGTATATTGTTTTAATTGTCAAAAATGCCGATAAACAAGGTTGAAAGGAAAACGTTACAGGAAGAGCATAGAAGAGATACTTTGGACAATAATATTATCCCTGCTCCACTCCCCCTCCAGATGTTTTGTTTGAAATCTATGATAACACAGATCTACCTAGTGGTGTACTATAATTTAATGACTGTTTTGTAATTTCTGGTATCCAAGTAGTGATTGCTATTACAGCCCCTATCGTGTTTGAAACTTCAAAGTAGGACTTAGCAATTAAATAGATAGGCTACCCAGAAAGTGGTTTTAAATTTCTGAAAAAATATTTATATGGCGTTAACAATAAAACTTCCAGTTATCAACTATCACATTTTATGCAAGCCTACGATCTAAAACAATGACTATCATTAACTAAAGTCCGCACTTGCCATTTTGTAGTTTTAACGTACTAGAAGCTACTACATTAGACCCGGTGCCATCTAGATGTCTATATCGCAAGATGAAACTTATGTTGGTACCCCTAAACTCTGCTATCACAGTTCCTGAACCATAAATATGCGCATGGATCCTAAAATATATCTAGACTATTTAAAGTCACTAATTTTGGCGAAAAACCTAATGGTGATTGTTACCCAAAAAAATTTAAAGTACTCCAGTAGCTGGCGCATTCTTTGATTCGCAGGTTATATATGTTCCCACACTAGATTGTTAATGGGCGTCCAAACATATACAAAAATAGTTATTTTTTATTAAAAATATGTCTTACGTGCTCTTATAAAACGATTTATAAGCACAATACATCTAAATTTAGCTGTGACAAAAGGTTCGTCAGAGAGATCAGGCAGACATATCAACCGGAAAATTCGGAATACGGCCTCGGCAGAACAGTCACAGTGCAAGGGCAAAACTAAATTGTCAAAAGGTGTTAAAATTCTAAAATAATAGTCTAAAAAGAGATTAAAGATAATAAGTTGCTTTCCTTAACCTTTAATCTATATATATATATATATATATATATATATATATATATATATATATATATATATATATATATATATATATACCTGTATATTGTTTTAATTGTCAAAAATGCCGATAAACAAGGTTGAAAGGAAAACGTTACAGGAAGAGCATAGAAGAGATACTTTGGACAATAATATTATCCCTGCTCCACTCCCCCTCCAGATGTTTTGTTTGAAATCTATGATAACACAGATCTACCTAGTGGTGTACTATAATTTAATGACTTTTTTGTAATTTCTGGTATCCAAGTACGGGCCGGTAATAATGCATACACATTTATAAATTAGTAGTGAAAGTGATGACATAAACATGGATTACATATTGGGTAGATTAATCCATTCCGCCTTAATACTCACATATATTAATTATAATTCGATTTATTCCATTAATAACTTAGGAAATTGATATTGGTTAGTTCGAGTGAATGCTTTTGAATTAAGGATTCTAATTTAATTTAAGGTTTATATTATTAATTATAGAGACAAGGATGCAATAGTCATACGAAGTACCTAACTTAATGGTTTGTCCAGTCGTATACTAAACTGTGAGAAGGATCGATTTAAAATTTTAAAGTACCGTAAAATTGTATATGTGGTAGGTTTACGTAATGTATTACTCTAAATATACGTCCTAGAACACATATATAACAATAATATCAAGCTTTACTTATTACAAAAGAAATGCAGTCTTGCTACAGTTACAAAGCAAACAAGGTGATAAGTGCATGAGCTACCTCAACAACTGAGGCTGGGTCTGAGAGCAACTCTGTCAGGAGCCTCAGGGAGCTCTCCATATATTGGACTGGGACTGTCGTCTGGCAGGAGAACGAGTAATTATTGTACTCCTAACGTTACAGTCGATATTTATCTGTAAACGTTGAAGCATGCCGATTTACAGCAACATTATAACTTTAGCATAGCTAGCCATCGTATCTAATACTTAGCGAATTAACTTTACGGTGTCTTACTGCATTTGGCGTAGAACGAATTCACGGCGAAAAGAAAGTAATTCCGTAAATTTATTTGTTTGTTTGTTGGTGGTGAATATTCGTAGAAATAACTTTTTCACATTTTCTAAAATGAAGATGAAGACGCCTTATTATTTTAAATAGAAAACTTTAAAATATGGCGAATAAAATGAAAGAATTAGTTTCCTATTAATTAAATTACAAATTAGTTATATTTTAATAAGAAAGAAAGTAATTACTGTGTTAATAATTCAAACATTTTACTGCAGCATTTCATTCATTGTTAAAATGTATTATCTCATTATTTGGAGAAAACATATTATATCGGAGTATATCAATATAAACAACAGATGATTTTGAAACGGTAGTTATAATAAAGATAGCTGTACCATGTAAATGGAAAAATGTGTCTAATATTGCCGAGGATTTATGTAACTTTATCGATGAATGATGTAAATAAAAGCAGATAAATAGGATTTGAGAGGACGCTAGTGGATAAACCTATGATAGGTTATCAATAATATTCAGTCCTGGGGAAGTACATTTATACGCTATGGAAGTACATATGTATGCCTCTGAAAGTTATTTTTTAAACACTGCGTAAATAATGCATGATTGTACTTATAATAAAGATATATATAATTATAAGGTTAAGGAGGAAGAAACAAATATATTGGTAATGGACTATGACATAAAGTAGAAATTAATGTTTTAGGTAAAAACAAGAATTACAAACGTTCCAAAACTCTTATTTTTGTTTATTTAGTAATATTGGAATTTATAATTTGTTTGATTTATTCAATGACTAAGTATAGCTAAGCTTTACGAAACTATCATTCATATTGTTAGTTATTTTACTTTGGATTTAAATAAAAGAAGCTCTTTAGAAACCCCAAGACCAGCAGTCATTAAAACCACCAACGTCACAAAAATTATTGAAATTTAAACTCGTCATATACCGGGTATGTAACGAATGCATAGACTTCATACTGGTTACCCAATGGGTTCGTAGGCTGAAGGTAACATTGATAAGCACATTGAACAAAGACAGAAATGTGAAGTTTCTACAGAGTTTAGCCTGAAAACTGTTTAAAACTTAGATGATGTCTGAAATCGACATAATGGGAAAATCTAGTTTTTAATATCGTAACCTGGAAATATGGATAAAATAATGGGGAATTTGGATCATTTACGAGTACGCTTAGTAGCATTTACTTGCCATTTGGGCAGGTTGTGATAGCTAGTGTTGTTGATTTGTTTAATAAAACTGCACATCCAGTTATTATATAGTAAAAAATACCATGCTTATCTTAAACACTATACCCATCTAGAAACAAAACATTTCATTGACGTAAATTAACTTTAACTGTGACTTTGCTAATATTTTCCGATGTAAGTTATAGCTGTTTATATAACCACGAATTTAACAAGTTTAGATTTGTGTAAGTAGTGTAACCACGTAGGCGCAACTACCGAGTGATGTGCCTTATCAACCAAAACTTATATGTTTTTACTAATTATTCAAAAGGCACTAACAGTTTTGTCGGTCACTATCTCAGATTACGTTTAATCTATTAATAACATCTGACTAAACGTTTTGCTAAAATTATAACCGGGACTGTCTCACCGTTTATGTAAATTAATCGTATTTTAACTTTTAATGTTATATTGTTGTTGTTTTATTACTGTTTTTTTTTTTTATAATATCATTTATTAGAAATTTCCTTTACAATCGAAAAAACAAAGACTGGAAGGCCATGTATTCTCTTTGCGAAGTATTGGCAGCGCAGAGATTTTAAAAATAAATTTCTTGGCGTTGTCTTGGGAATAGTCGCCGTGCAATAATTAAAATAGATGTAAACACGATAATAGTGACTGCTTGCAACAGAAAGCACTAACGTAAATCCAGTCCTTATGCGTTCGCTGCTATATCCGTACACCAAATCCCGGACTACGACCAACAAATCCGCTTTACCAGTGTCTGTTTCTGTCACAACCCCTACAGTCGCCGCACCACCTGTCTGCATCACTCCCGCCTCCGATACTCCATCTGGCCCTGTATTCACCTATTCATTAACACATAAAGATCCTGAAGAGATCAACGTACTCATTGAAAAAAGCTTCATGGCACAGAAGAAAAAATCAGAATACCATTAAATATGAAAATCTGCTGCTAGAATGCAGTGACCGAATTTTCCGTGTGAAAACTTGGTCCCGCGTCGTCCTGAGCCACGGCGCTTACGCGGAAGTGGACTGCGAGTCCTGTTTGAGGCACCTCCCGCTCCATCTGTTCCTTGTGTGGACTCTTATGTTCAATTTCATCTACTAGGACACACTATTGTTATGGTTAGTCAATTCAGTAACTAAAAAACTTAATACAACATTAGAAAATTAGAGGCTGATATCCAGTTTAAAATAATCTAGTTCAGACGCGTGCGTGAAGCAGTGAATTTAAGTGAAAGGTACAAGGATGTTGCAATTAGCTGTGCGAAAGACAACTCTGGAGCAGTTGCCGTCACAAAAAACACCGACTGCCTCAACACAAAAACTAAAAAAAGCGTATTGACAATAACAACTCAGAAGAAACCCCCACAAAAACCACAAGTCATAAAATAACAACCATCAACAAGAAATGTCCAGTCATGCTAAACTTATATCCTTTAATTCAGATCTATTCCTATCAGAAAAGACAGTAACTCTTGTCACATCTCAGGAGTGGTAATGAAACTGACCGGCCATAGTGCATCTGTTATTGGCATGTCCAGGCCTGGAGCCAAGCTTATCGACATCATCCAGCCAACCGCGGTGCTAAATGCTGATCGCCGGCAAAAATGAGCTAACTGACGGTGAGCAGGGTGATATTTATCGTCACCTAGAGAAATACATCGTGGTCAGGCCGACCACTTCTTGCCATCCTGGCACAGGGACACAATCTGAACCTGGGTCACCCCATACATGAGGAGACCGTGCTCAGTAATGCCTTTGTGGAGGATCCACACTCTATAAATGGTCAAGTCACAACATTTAAAATTTTTATTTCTAAAGCTAAAAGTAATTCATTCAGATCACAATCAACAATGTTGAGGAATTGGCATTCATGTGTAAAGAGCTTAAACCTGATGTGCTGTTGTTTTGGACCATGGATTTAAGCCCAAAGCAGTCAATATTTTCAAAATTCGAAATGTTTAAATTGGAGTTATTTTTGTTGAAATGATTTTAAAGGGTGTGGTGTGAAAGTTGTGGTTAAAAATCATGAATAACTGAATTATTAAAATTTTACAAAATTTTTTACTTTAATTTTGAAGCAGTAATTATGTATCAAAGTCACGACAGAATTTATTGGGAGAATAACTGGTATTAGGATACATATATCTCCAAATAGTAGTGAACAAGATCTTAAAACTGTAAGATCTTTTAAATCGTCTTTTTTCAAATACAGTAAAAGTTTTTAATAATCAAAGACCCGAATAAAAATGTTATAAATAAAAAATTAAGCCTTTACAATACTTCTTAAAATATACTGGAGGACTATATGAAATTCATGGATACAGTTAATGTCTATAACATTAATAACTGTCATTTTTGCCTTGGGGAGGGTAAAACGTTATCGTAGATAGCCTTAAAGGTTGTTTTTTTAGTTCTTCTCGAGATATAGGTAAAGACAAAGTTTAAAAGTTCATTGCAATCACAGTTGAAGGAGAAATTGTTCAAGATAAATTACAATTCGCAAGTTAAATCAATAAGAACTTTTCCTCTGTGGCTTCAATAAACTCGACATTTTGAATAACAAAATCTTCACAAATCCATGGCTCTAGCCTCTAAGCGTCAGGGTGATGTGGTACGTGTCATATAGGGACTGAATTATTAAACAAAATGTAACATAAGCGGATTTCAGTCTGGTGACTAATGATAATTTATTTGATTGCTGTACATTATAGGCATTATATATCTTGTTAAGCACCTGGTTAAAAATATTGATGTTAATGAAATTAACGACAACAATTTAATTGATTCAACTAGTTTTTGTTGGTTTGTTTAAACTTAAAAAAATCCTGCCCATTTATGTTGCAACTAACCTGGATATTAACGCTAAGAGGTGATGACATTATTTGGTCTTTTATTTAGTAACTAGCTGAGAGTACTCATGCTTCGCACTAGAATGACGATAGCTTTAGTAGTGTAGTACTACAAACGTATTTCTTTAGATAACTCCTACAGTACGAAATGAGACAAAATTGTGAAAGAAATGCCACGTAATTCTAATCTGTAGTTTTTATATGGTTATTGAATGTGTAGAAAACTTACGCGATGAGATTTCAAATCCATTTCCTAGCTGATAACTGCGGTGTAACAGGAGAATATTTACAATGTGTTATATAAATCCACTCATTAGTTTCGAAGATTTCCTGATTATTAAAATTTTTATTATCTGTAAATAAATTTTTCGAGAACATCCACCAGTGATGGTAAATAGCGAGTACCTGGACGGTAAGAAGAACGTGTTTAAATGTGCTACGAGACCAGAATAAATAGCATTACAGAAAACTTTGGATTTGATGAATTAAAAATATATAGGTTCACAGATATCTTAACAGATACTTGAGATACGGCACCCCCACTGAATTTAAGGGACAAAAATACTGGTTTATCAGCATCTTGAGCAACGATTACTTCATTGCCTTGTAAGGCCGAAGATTGGGTTGGACTTATCTTACTCTAATCTGCAAAACAATCCAGAAAACTCAACAGTCGAATGTCAAATTCCGGAAGCAGATAAAAAAAGAAACAGGAAAATTGCGTCGAATATGTACATTTTATAAAACTAAACAAAACTTAATCTAAGATACAGTAAAATTTTAAATTTTGAAATTTAGTAAATATTACATTTTAACCAATGTGTTGTTTTCTAGAGGATTCTAATTAACAGAATCAAATCAATCAAATAAAGCTGTAACGTTCATTTTTTCATATTATTTCAACAAGGATTATAAATAATCTCAGGCATAATCTCTCCTTATTTTTATAGGGAAAATAAGTGAACGTGAGCTTTATATGTGAGTTACGTTTAAAAACCTAGTGCTATTCAACATGTATCTTCTGAACAGTTCTTCTTTTAATATATATTGCTTACATTTATTCGGGGAGAAGAATAAAACTTGAGAAAAGAGGACGTTAAGTTAAATCTTTAAAAATTCTTTACATTGATTTGATAGCCACGTTCTGAATGTACATTTACTTAATAAATACGATGCTAGTTTCCGCTGAAAATAAAATGCAATTTTAACCTCGTAAAGTTATGTTATATGTGTACAGAAAACATATAATATTGTATCATGAAAGATCCAGCAGAGAAGTATAGATCACTTAAGATAATAAAATGTTGATCTAGCAAATTTACTCCAGGAATAGTTATCAATAAATAACTTTTTAATGAACAGTAAAACATACGCTTTTAACGCATCTGCTCCTGCGTATATCTAAATAAATATATATATATATATATATATATATATATATATATATATATATATATATATCTAAATAAAAAATACTATTTCTACAGTAAATGTTTTCATAGAACTAATTTCTTTAAACGTCTAAACTAAACTAAAATACATCTCCAGTAAAATATTTCACGATGGCTTTCACATGTAAAATTCACCTTTCTTCCGACTGAGCAGGATGATATATTAAAATTGAATATTGATTCTATTTCTTTATTTGTTATTCAAATTTATTAGCAGATGTATCATATGTATATTTAATGTAGCCTATTTGTAAAAAGATATGTCCAATACATAAGTTCAACATAATGAACATAACATATAATTTTATAATGTTTCGATTCTAATCATTATGTTACTTACCGCGTAGATTATACAATAACTATTGGTTTAATCTGTATTATAAGTTTTTATAGTTCTACAAATAGAGTTCTATGAAAACAATTAATTTTTATAACTTTATTATTATCTACATTCACTGGAGCAGAATAGTTTGAACTTCTGTGTATCTGGGATTATATTGAAATAGTGCGCAATAAAACAAAGCATTTCAATCTTTAATGGAGTTCTTCAAAGGAAGTTTAATAGTTTTGTAATAAGCTCTTGAAGCGCTTATATGTTTCGGCCTTAATCAATTACTCCGCAAATTCTACAGTTAATAGCGTAAATTCTAGTGATGTTTAAAAGTGATTGTGTGATATAATTATTCCTTCAAAGCATGCCTCATTATTATTTTATTCTCGTATGTAATGCATACTTCACTACGGGTTCGGTCATGATAAGTTATACACAACATATTCTATGTATGCATATAGCATTCTTTCATAATCTAAAAATTGCATGTTGTTTTAAGCGAAAATCATGTAAATGGACACTTAATATGGTTATTTGTTAAATATTGATTACGACGATCTCTTTTATCATATGTATATTGATTGTTTTCTCTGACCCTAATCTCAACCGTTTCTACCAAGCGACATATTAAGGCAATTTAGATAAAAAATTTCATATTTTAGAGGTTTATAAATATAAGGATCATGATTGGAGAAAATATAAAAACTTTCGACTAATTCAGTTATGAAGATAGTTGAAATAGGAAAATTGATATAAAATCTCCATACAACGATAGAGTAAAAGGGATTAATAAAAATAACATGGTTATTAATATGTAATATAATTTACTATTGGTAGGCGCTTGCTTCAATCACTTTATTGTTATTTTTAGTAATAAAATAAGAGATATATAATTATTAAAGTTAATTTTTGTATTAAATTTTTCGTTTCATAGTAAAAAATAATGGCAAAATAAATCGACTTTTCAGGATTAAAGCAAAGTAAATAAACTATTCAACTTTCCCGTACTAAACTTAAACAACATACTTCAATTACTACAAGAAAAAGGTGGACAGAATCAGTAATTACCGTGTATGTCTCCATTGTCCATCAATGAAGAGGAAGAAGGAATGTCCTGTGGAAATATCTAGAAAAATAACATAAACAATATCGAGGAGTATACATTCAAAAATCGTATTGAATCACACAATGACAAACTATTGAACTTCTTAAAACTTGAAGTAATTTTTTAGTTGTTCTTGTAATTTATATTCTGCAGTGTGTAAGTGTAACTATTCTGTTACTGTTTTTCACTACGGTTACAGCAGTAACTCTTAAAACAACTTGAAATAAACTAGGAAGGGACAATCTAAAGTGAATGGAAATGGCAAGTTCGTCGTTGGCGGCAACCGGGCTAAAGGAACCTGTCGGAAGCCGATAGTTTATAAATTTCCAGGATCTGAAATAAGGCGAGAAGTTTTTAAGCGTTAGAGTCCCCTGAGAAAGAGAACTGCCGAAGGCTGAGTCCGAGACCTCTCACAGTCCGAGAACCGCCAAGAGTATGAACATCAATGATCCTGTAACTGCCAGAGCGTCATAAGAATGAGACCTGTCATGTTGAGAGATATCTGCAGGCGGTACCTGTTAATAGGAATCAGGACTTCTAGAGGATAAAACTATAGGAGCTGGAAGCTATTCGGATCAAGAATGTCATAATGATTAAGAGTTAATAGTTGCATGGGGATACATAATGCTAAATAATACAATATTCCGGTAGCTCTCTTTTGTTATAAACTTTTAATGCTGCAAGAGGAAGGCTTTTGCTAGGTTCCTATTAGCTGAGAGCTTCAAAAAACTAGAAGACTATAGCGCCCGGGACCGCTCAAAAGCCTGAAGACTATATGTTTTAAGAGCTAACTAGTTTAATACACAATATTTTGGATTTTAAGGAACCGGGTGGTTCAGTGACGGAAGTTTTAATCTACAAGTCATGTAAACTGCAACGGAAATCTGCTTGAGTCTTGGGACCAGTGAAAAACAAGGATTTATTTCAATTTATTAGAAAAAGGCCAGAATCTATGTATCTAAATATGTAATAATTGAATCTGTAGTCTGAAAGATTTTGCGTTTTTAGACAGCAGTAATACGTCGTAACAAAGTTCTACAAAAGCGTATTCTCTGATCCAGCTGTTATTTTAATTTATAGCCTTTATATACAGTATGTAAGATCCATCTCTGTTTAGACTAAAATTTTATTCAGAACTTTTTATACTCCTAAATATTAAGAAATTCTCACACTAACTGGGTTTTACAGTAATTTTTAATTTTTGAATGACGCCAACCGGCCACAATGTATGATATCGGCCATAACGCAACTGTGAGCCTTGCATACTAAATTTAAAATCATAACTAATAAAACCTATTTAAAATTTTAAACATACTTATAAATAGGTATCATTTTCTTTTCTAATAAGCATAATTGTGTTCTCTAATAAATACTCGTATTTATAAATTAAACTTATTTAACATTTTAAAATTATACTTTTAAAGAAATTAATCTTACATTCTACCACTGGCTTTCTGTGTAAGTCCTAATTACAACAGTATGAGTTATAACAGCAATATCTTAACCTAATTGTATTACTATTAGTTAGAACAGTAACATTTTAAACACTAAATGAAATTATTCTTTCTCTGGATCAGTTTTTAGTTAGTAATTATTTATTCTTTACATACTGCGCTTAGATATTAGCAAAAACTGCTTAACGACAGTAGCACTCTCATTCATTTATATATTTAATATCATTAAAGTTTATTAAAGTATTTAAATGCATGAGTTAATCCCAGATAAGATTACTTAATACGGTTATAAAGGTTTTCTCAGGCTACAGTATAGCAATTGAGCATAGAGTAAAAGCCACAAGAATGGAGGGCGGGAGGAACTTAAGCCTGAAGTAAAATTGTTTCGTAAAACTCTTACAAAACCTTCCAAAGGTGGGGGTACTGATATTATTGAGAGTATTAAAAGCACTAAAGAAAACTTGCAAAATTATACTTAAAGACATGTTTCAGACAGCGTTCTCAAGAAACTCTCTTCATGTTTGTTGAAACTCTTAATGTTCATTCTTCAATGTAGACATCGTTTTTAGAAAATACAATCGAGAACATGAAATGTTATTGTCAAACTTTTTATAATAATAAGTACCGGTTTATTGATAATTTGTAAGTAAGTAAGTCAAAACATTTATTAATTGAACTGGCAGATTGGTGTTGTTACTCTAAGAAATGTCTACATCCTGAGGATATTCGTGTGACTAGAATGTAAATCCTAGCTAAAAAATTCTTATTCTATAAAGAATTTACTTGTTCATTATTTTCTATGCTAATTGTTATTGAAGATATATATGTGTTGTCAAGCTACAGTATATATCTTGAGATTTATTTTTTGCATAGTCAAATAATTGTTGGTTTAATGGACTTTTTTAAACATATTCACTTCATTATACCTCAAGTTTACCTCTTCCAGTTTGTATTAACTAATTACAGGTTTTTATCGTCAAATATTTCTATTAAAGCTATTTATATTGTTAATATTGTTCTTCGCTAGAATGATAATTGAGTTTCGTAGCATGCAATATGTCAGTAATAATATATTCTCATTGTGAATTTTTTTTGGAAACTTGCATTTTACCAACAGTTGAGATTAAGTCCAATACTACTAAATGACAATGTTTATTTGTAACGCTACACTTTCTAGGATAGAGATTTGTCACTTCTGGAAAACAAATAGTTTTCATTAGTCTGTTGACATACGTAACTGAAAAAGAATTACGGAGGATTGATTCATACATATTTAATTTAAAATTCTGTAATCACTTCGTAATCAACAGTCAAATTTGTAACAGAAATCTAAAGATTTCATTATTTACTATCATGAAATTAATAAGTTTTAACTGAATACCTTATGAACATTTGTGCTGATAAAATTAAATGTTATTACTGCGGGATATCAGAAGCTTTATTTGACTATTTACTTTTCAACATAAACGATAATAACTATTGTAAGGGTTCAATTTTATACCCCGTTTGTTTTTTTTTTTTTTTTTTTGTTGTTCTTAAATGAGAAAACGTTTATTTTGACAAGTAGGTGTGTCGATTTATTTTTTTCGTCGATAGTCGTCGTCGTCATTCCAATAGAAGGAGTCGATTTGAGGTTAGGGAACCTCTCTACTCGGGGCAGTGCAGTTAGCCGGAGCTCCGATGTGGCCGCTGCAGCGGCTGGCGACGACTGACGAAAACGCGTCTCTGCGCATGACCGGCTGGCGGTCTACTTATACAGCCGATCCGATAAGGGACGAAGAGTTTTTGCTTGCTAACGTCGTGGAGTGAAGTCAATTCGATGAGAAGAATTTTTGCTTGCGGACGTCGGTTTGTGAAGTCTGAAGTCGAGTCGAGGAGAGAAGCCCTGTACGAGAGAATACGCAGTCGGCATATATCATCTTTTGGTGAGTCACCCCGAATTGTAATCATTAAGGGAATTTAAAAACAGTACGAATATCGAATGTTGAAGGTTTAATATAAAAATTAGTACTGATTCGTTAACCATGAATTCTGAATCTTTGAAAATTCTGTGCGTAGGATAAGTTAAGACCAGCTTATAGGTTATTTCGTTTAGTGATAGTAGTATATGTATTAAATATAGGTTCTACTACCCTTCACTACCTTTCCTAGTTTGCAAACGCGTATTTTGCATCATATAGGCCGCGTAGGCTTGTTATCCTATTCCTAAAATTAATAATTCGGTGCGTAGGATAGGTTAAGACCAGCTTATAGGTTATTTCGTTTAGTGACAGTAGTGTATCTATTAAATATAGGTTCTATTACCTTTCTCTACCTGTCCTAGTTTGCAAACGCATATTTTGCATCCTATAAGCCGCGTAGGCTTGTTATCCTATCCCTAAAATTAATAATTCAGTGCGTAGGATAGGTTAACACCAGCTTATAGGTTATTGCGGTTAGTGCCAGTAGCATATTTATTCACTATAGGTTACACTACCTTTCACTACCTGTCCTAGTTTGCAAACGCATATTTTGCATCCTATAAGCCGCGTAGGCTTGTTATCCTATTCCTAAAATTAATAATTCGGTGCGTCGGATAGGTTAACAGCAGCTTATAGGTTATTGCGGATAGTGATAGTAGGGTATCTATTAAATATAGGTTCTATTACCTTTTACTACCTTTCCTAGTTTGCAAACGCATATTTTGCATCCTATAATCCGCGTAGGCTTGTTATCCTATTCCTAAAATTAATAATTCGGTGCGTAGGATAGGTTAGCAGTAGATTATAGGTTATTGCGGTTAGTGACAATAGTGTATTTATTCACTATAGGTCCTATTACCTATCACTACCCTTCCTAGTCTGCAAACGCATATTTTGCATCCTATAAGTTGCATAGGTTTGTTATCCTATTCTTAAAAGTAAATAGTTTGGTGCATAAAATATGTTAGGCGTATGTACCTGGTTAATCTACTAGATATAGCCTATATAAACCTTTCTATAGCTCACGATAATATATTTTATTTACTGTAAGTTGTGTAGGCCTAAAAGCCTAAGCTTAAAGCTATTGATCAACGCCAGGATAGGCTGGGAACTTAATTAGGTTTTTTAGGTTTAATTTATATCTAGGCCTTGTTTACAAATATATTATTCATTGACTTAATAAACCTCTGAATTCTCAGCCCGGTTCCTGAATATTTGTTTAGTACCCTGTAAACCGTATAAGCTTTCTTCCTACTTCGAAGAGTATGTTTCAAAGTGAATATTAGGTTTTAGGCTATAACAAATTTTTAATGCTTGTTAATATTAATAGATTTGATACTAAGAGTCTAAAGAGGAAAATAGTACACACGAAATACTTGTATTATAGTTGAACTAGGATACTTGTATTAAATAACCTAAATATATTTGCTTAAAGGAATTTAGCTGCTTCACAGGGGAGGGATATAACACGAGACTCCCCTTAGACATTTTGTTTCCAGCTTAACTTATAAACTTATACGTTAACGTTAGTCTTGTTAGTATAGAGAAGGAATTTGTTTGGTTTCATATATTCAATATTTTATTTTGATACTATAAAGTCAAAACATAACCTCAGCTTAACACAGCACAACAACACACTGAAGGAAGAAGAAACGAGCAGACGATATAGAGACTGGTTCGAGTCAACGGCTGTGGAATAAAGATCTCGCGGATCACCGATATTAAAAATATGTTTTCTCACGCACAAATAATTGCCAAATAATCGTCGTTACAATAGAATTTATTTCTAAACGTAATATTTTAGAACGGGGCATTGACAGCTCTAATCAACATTTATTTACGTAAAATCGCGAAACATAGAACAGAAAACTGTGATGATATCGTTCTACTGAAGAGTGCGAATAACTAAATTCGCTTTGAACGAGTCTGAGATTTTCTGTTCGCTTACTTTTAACCTTGTGTATCATATCGATCTCTACCAGCGTACGGTGAGGGCGCGGGTAAGATAGAAATAGCTATAAGTCGATATCACAACCCTGGAATAGAACCCAGCACGACTGCAACTATCAGGGCAGACGATATAAAAAGCGGTTTCACCGAAACACCTCACACTATAATTTCAAAGTTTTCATTTAAATTTTCCAGAATTCTATCTATTGGACAAGTCACAAATTTGAGGTTATTAAATATAGCCTAGGTGTTTTCAATACAGTTATTTACCATACCAAAACGAAAAAACTTTAAATAAAAAGCACAATATAACCCACTATTTTCTATAGAAAACCGTTTTAGATCGGATAAGGGCTATTGTCTTTTAATTATATAAATTTTTAATTGGATTTTGCTACTACAGATAGGTTACAGCACCCACCCATCATCGCTCTGACAAGGAGGGGCGAGGACGGTCGAATGAAATAAACCGGCCCATAGGGACCCTAAACAGGCTGACTCTTGATATTGCAACGCACCAGCTCCTAGTCATTTTCTAAAATCGTCCATCCCCACTACAATGTACCTATTTTAAATCTCTATCTAAGGAAAATGCCTGGTTATATCGATACCTACTAGCTAGAAAGGTGCTCCAACGTTGTACTTCTGAAGAGAGGCCTATTTCCGCCGCAAGGTAACATTTGCCGATGAGCAGTACTGAACTTCCTTCAAAAAGTTTTTGACGTCCATCGTCATGTTTAGCCAATAGCCCCTTCAACCAAGCCCACAATTATTTTAGTTCGGCTTCTTCTTCCTGCGTTATCAAAATCTCAGCGTTCACCTACATTTACAGCAGTCGTCCTCCTTGCAGTGACTCCCTTGTTAACTCTGGTGCGTGCAGTGTTTAAATCTTTCATGAAAGAGTCTTCGAGGAATAGCACGAGCATTCCGGTGATCAGTTCCAAAACGATGGACCTATTCGAAGTGATATTTCTGCAGACATGCTATCGACCCTGCCAAGTGGCCTTTCGGATACTTAAAATTAAGGAGACACGCCATATCAGCGTGATCTGTTCTCAGGAAAAGCTGCGACCATAAATATTTTTATGGTAAAAAATGATGGACTTAACGACAGCCAGCAATCTCCTTCAAAAGGCACAGTAGTTCGCTCTGACTTTTATAACACTTTGAAGAAGTAACCGCTGACCTTTTTTCACCCTCCTGCTCCTGAAGGGTACAACTTTAATTGCACTATTACTAGGATCTGTGTTAAGTATAAATATGCTTCTTGCCTTGGATATGATAGAATTGAAGCGCTACTAAAAGCTCCTATTAATCTGTCCTTTTGAATGCTTTTTGGTGGTTCTAGTCTCAGACAAAGCTTCCCTTTCCACTGTAGATATTTTAAAAAGTTTTGCGATGTTTTAAATCATCTCGACAACCGCCGGTAGTACGCGCAAAGCCCCAAGAAGCCTCTATGTTACTTTGTATTTGTCTTGGGAGACTGACCATCTGGTAATTTCTGCAGTAATCCTAGGATCAACACATGCACCTTCTTCAGAAACTAGATGTCCCAAGTAATTGACTTGCCTCAGAAACAAATTGCATTTCTTCGTGTTAACTTTCCGGTTCGCTTACCGTAATCTTTCAAAAACTTGTTCCGGAGCTCAAGTCAAGCCGCTGCGTCATTACAGCTCCTTATAAGGCCACCATTATTTTACTGTTTACAATAAACAATATATGTAGATTGAAAAAAACATTCTATAAGAGGAATAAAAACTTGTTTTAATATATACAATACTATCATTTACGACATTTGGTTTTAAACTTACGTACCAAATATTGCTGTCATAGATGATGGTCACTAGAAAATATTCTTAACTTGAGATTTACAACGAATAATTTGTTTTTAAGTTCAAAGAGCTGTTTGGAATTCAAGATTTTCGTCTATAAGTCTGGAATGTTACTTAACCTTTTTAGTTGCATTATGTACTGATTATTGCCGTACGTTGTTTTAAGTGCAGATTAATGTATTAGGTTTTTACACATAACGAATAGGGTAGATGTAATCCTCAAAACGTTGTGTTTACTTTTTGTAACATATAACGATAAAAAAATGTATAATACCCTATTATACTTTCACACTTAGGTTATGTAAAACATCAAACTACAAAGAGTAACATAATTTTTTGCAGCACATTATGACAGATGAGAATGAAAATCTTTGATATAAGTATTTTAAATATGTAGTTTTTCGGATTTAAAATATCTCCACTTATTATTCCCGTATGTAAGCGATAAACATGCCAAATTTCGTCTGAGTCTGTTAACTATATTTTGTGTAATTGATGCATTAAACATATAAACACTAATACATTCAAATGTCAGAGGTTCCAAACCAAACATCAATTTTTCACAAGCTTTCGAATATATAATATTAATTATATTGAAACTTAGGACTGCTTAGGGGTGGTAAAACCTATTTAATAAGAAATTTAAGATATGCCAAATGACAAAAATTTTTAACTCATGATATGATGCTATTGTTTTTGAGATAATATTAACGTTGTTTAAAATAGAACTTTTTCTACGAAGACTTCCGCAAAAGAATAAAAATATTACCATAGAAAACTGTTAAATTTAATTCCAATTGTCTATATGTAGCTCATCATTGCCAGTATTCGGCAAAATTTTTGAAAAGCTTTTTCTAATAAGAATGCTTCACTTTCTGGACAAATACAATCAGCTCTCAAATGAAAAGTTTGGGTTCAGAAAGGGTAAATCGACAACCGACGCAGTCGTTGGTCTTGTCGATATGATTGTAGAGGGGATTGAATGTCGGAACCACACAATGAGTGTGTTCCTGGATCTGTCCAAAGCATTCGACTGCGTCGACCACAATATACTGCTCGACAAACTTGAGTCCCACGGCATTCGAGGCGTGCCTTTTAAATGGCTTAGCTCATTTCTAAGCCACAGATCCCAAGTTGTCCAGATATCAAATGAATCATCCAAACCAATAAATCTTAGATATGGAGTCCCCCAGGGGTCTATCCTCAGTCCTGTGCTTTTCCTGCTTTATGTCAACGACATAGAATCATCGCTTCTGCATGGAAGAACAGTGCAGTTAGCAGATGATACGACTCTTTTTTTCAATGCAAGATCAAGCAAAGTTTTGGAACATCAGGCTTTTGTTCATATCAACAACTGTGTCCAATACTTCAACAGTCTCAACCTCACAATAAACTCTTCAAAAACCAACGTTTTAAATTTTTCTCTGCGCACTGCGGGCAACCAGTGCGGACCTGCCATCTTGATGGCTGACTCCACACTAAAGGAAGTTTACTCTTCAAAATTCCTTGGAATGTACCTTGATCGAGGACTGACATGGAATGTGCACATTGATCATGTTTGCGCCAAAATCTGCTCAGGCATCTTTGTTCTGAGGTCTTTAGCAAAATACTGCCAGAGTCAGGTACTGATTACGGCGTATTATGGCTTGATATACCCCCACCTGGCCTATGGAGTGATCCTTTGGGGAGCTTGCGCTAACACTCAGTTCCAAAGAGTTTTCAGACTCCAATAAAAAGGAATTCGAATCATTGCAAAAATAAAATTCAGAGAGTCGTGCAGGCAAGTTTTCAAGAAATTGCAGCTGTTGACTCTGCCATGTCTCTACATATTGGGAACAACTATGTTTTGTGTGAATAAATGTACCTTAACCAGAGGACAAGATATACACATGTATGAGACACGTGGCAGAGCAAACTACCGAACTGGTAGACACAGAACGGTGGTTTATGAACGCCTGCCTTCACAAGCGGGTGTTCAATTCGTCAACAGACTGCCCAATCCAATCAAAGATGCTCCAACGCCAAAGGCGTTTAAGACTCGCCTAAAACGCTTCTTGGTGTCTCAAGCATTTTGTAATGCAGGTTAGTTTTCGGTTTTCAACTGGGAGGCCGCCCAATTTGAAGAATAACACCGCTGTTCGAAGTGGGTTGCATTGGCGATGAATGAAAGAGGTGTGACTTTAAACATTGTATGTCTGTATGTGTATTATAGTATGAATGACTGAAATTTTAGGATATTATTATTAATTGACGTTTGCCATACGATGTATTATTGTTTCAGCAATAAAACAGATTTGATTTGATTTGATTCATCAAGTATGCTATCTGAAAATAACCAAATAATTTGTGTTATTTATTTTATTTATTTTTATATAAACAGTTAAAGGCGATATTCTCGGGAAACTACTAACATGTTTTGAAACCAAATATTTAAGAACATCTTTGAAAAACACTTCCTGCTTTAGTGCTATTCTATCTTATTTTCATTATTTATCTGTACTTTACATGCTAGGACAAAATATAATATTTATAAAAGTAGCATAAAATATTAAAACTACTAATACAAACGCAAGTGCCCTAAAATAAACTGAAAATTAGATTATTTCAGTTGCTTGCTTTTAAACGTAAATACATTTTTATAAAATATTGGGTATTTTATAATACTGTTATGATACATATAATATTTGTAACACAACCAATTAGGAAAGATTTTACGTAATATGTGTTATCATATGCTGTCAAATAGTAAAGAAATAATAATAAACAATGAGTACGGACAATTAAGAAATGGCTATACAACAAAACAAGCATAAAACATAATAGTGCAGATTAGTAAAATCTTTTAGTTTAAAGGGGAATTTATTAGAGTGTGTCTTGTAAAAATTAAAAATACCAAATTTATTATGGTTAAAAAATAGGAAATTATGCAAGTACTAATCAATATTAACGTGTCAGTAATTCTTTATTCAAAAATAGTAAATTGTAATTAGTGTTTTAGATATTTAGGTGAATATAGAGGAAAACTCCATTGACAAATATACACTTAAATCTCTTATTTCGATTAGTACAATAAATTACTAAATTAACCAGTTCAAACAACATTGCGTTGCCAGTAATTGGGTCAAACTTTACTAAAATACTAAATATATCTTTCTAATTACGACGAGATACGCAGCTAGATTGGCGGTACGGTAATGGGGTTTGGTGTGAAAGCAGTGGACAGATGTATAGGTGTGGGACAATGAGTGGAGAGGCTTGGTGCCGGGAACCAACAAATCACAAATCGTGCACCTAGCGTGCATGGTGCTTGCTCAAGCTAATGTCTAAACACTCTGGATACATTTAGTTTTCCTTTGGTATGAAAATTATTATTTTTTACATTTGTTATGTAATAATATCAAACTGATTAATTTTGTAGTTTTAGGGACTCAAGACATTCAATTACCATATTAGAAATTGTTGTAATACAGGACCTTAAGGTACTACATTCTTTCTCTTCCACACTATATTTAAATGAAGTTCATCGTCATTAAGGTAGTATGATAATAGTTCTAATAAATTTTAATCTATAAAAAACTTATATTCTTTTTATTTGAAGCACCAATGTGCAGCACTGTTACGAAATTAAAAAAAAAAACTGTTGTTATTACAGTGTGTCAGACGAGAATCGTGTTTTAGATCGAAACTTGTGCAGAATATAGTGTTATAGGATAGTGAATCTATGTCTGTACTATTGTATATGGGAGCAATAGGTCTTCTGTGCCTGTTTGGAAAATATTCTGTTATCAATTCACACAATATTTTCTTGTATCTATACCGAAATTAGTTATTACATATAACTTAACAAAGTAGATTTTAAGTAAGTATTTACTTTTAACCTGTTCTCACAACTATATAAGGAATATATTTATATGACATTACGTCACTAGTACCAGGTTTATCTTATTTTAAACAAGTAAAATCCATGAAACGTTTAGTAAATACCATAATTACAATAAAGAACTAATACTATAAAAACTACCCACCATATGCACACGCATTATATTGTTACACATTTTGTTTCACAGAAATAAATTGCTTAATAAGTAAGCTGCAGTTACAAATTTTTATGTGACACTATATATACACTTTCTAAACATACAGATACCTATATAATATTGGTAAATCTCCCACCCGTTACTAATATCACCCACAAAAATTTAATACATTGTATCGAGTCAGAAATATGGGTTTTATATATTAAAATTTCAATGGAAATCTTTAAACATAATATTACATCAATAAACATTACTGTTAGCGACAAGATGATGTTTATTTGGGATACAAATTTCACTCATTTGAACCCATATCGGGTGCTCATTTAATACTGTGGTGCTTAAACTAATATTTGGTTTCACAAGAAGTTACTTTTTACTTTGAATATTTCTATTTTATTTAGCTATAATAACAAATAAAATTTTATGTAAAATATAAAACACAATCAGTTTACAGTTGTTTAAATTGTTTGTGTAAAGATCGTTAAACTATTTGCAAAATAATCTTATTTAAATCTTCAGTTGTTCTGTTCCTACAGTTACTATAATTAGGTTAAATAACTTTGTAAACAAACACGTGACTACATTTTATTTGTAAATCTTACACTAATTACCAATACCACATTCATAATGATGGCACTCAAGATTTTTTCACCATGATTTATGGTTTACTGTAACGTCTATGTTACTAAATAGGTTCTACTCAATATATATATTTCTGCTGTTTAAAATGTTTAAAAAACCTCTCATATTAGAGGCTTGAATGAGGAGATACACATTAAATGTACTATTAAAGTTTTTTGTTTGTTTTACGTTAAAAGTAATTAGAGGTAAATTTTATTTTCTAACTATCACAAGTCGATTAAAAGCTAAATTTGTTTGCCCTGAGCAGTGAATTTGTGATGTTCTAAAACAAAACCGACAGACAGGCCTAGGTTATAATCGTATTACTACTTGGGTAAAATATTTTCCCTTGGGACCTAATGATAAAAAACAGTGTTTCAGGAGAAGGAAAGAGTGCTACAAAAATGTATGAACAATAATACAGTTTAAATTAATATTCTAAGAATTATTTGAGCAACATTGATCTAGATCCATAATTGCGTAGTTGCATATCATATAAAGAAGAATAAATAAATTTGAAAAATGAAATGAAACAATGTTTCATTCAAAGTTGAAGAAGAAATTTGATCGATCTACTGTTTTAAACCATTATAATAATGTTTTTGAAGTGAAAACTTCTTTAGGCGCGTTGAGCGTTTTGGTAGAGGGTAAAATCCTCGGTTCGCGTCACCGACATGCTAATGATACTAACCTGCATGAAAAAGTCAGTCTCGCTGTGTTTTTTAACCGTAGACTTGGCCGCGAACTACTAACCTGCATGAAAAAGTCAGTCTCGCTGTGTTAAAACTGTCCCGGCGGAGTATGAAAACAGACTGCGAAAATCAGTGACCTTTACGGCTTCCTCTCGCAATTTAAAAGTGAAGCCAATGTCGTACAATTCTGTAAGATGCGTCAAATTAAAGCTCTTAATATTTGCAATCTATTGGTTACATTTTTAAATATTAAGAAAATTTCGAAATAATTTTGATTATTGTTTACATTTTACATAGAGTTTACAATGACAAGAAAAAAGTAGTAAGCGAGGATTTTTTTTATTTTTTGGTCAGACAAAATTTGTCAGCGAGAAAGTTGTGTGAAAATAGATGAATATTTTTTTTTTAATTTATCATTTTTTTATTGGAAGTTTAGTTTAGCCTGTAGTAGCGTATGAAGTGATGAGTGAACGTTTCTGCCGGAACTGTAGTTGGCGCATTGGCTCACTGATACCGTATTAACTCAACAAATTAGTTTATTGTGCAATAAAAATACCTTTACGAAAGAACCAAGTTAATTTAACTAATTTATTAGTTTTAAAAATATTGTGGGTTTAATTGTTATTGCAATTATATACTTTATCCGTAGCAATAACTGTATTATTTACAACGGTGTTCAACTCACTGTTGTTCACTCGGTGTTTACTCACTTGTATTCTATGTTTAACTAACTATTAATATTGAGCAATTACAACATATTTTTATACAGATAAATGAATAATAAAAACAACGAATATATTTTTAAACATTTTTAATATTTGTACGAATATTTGTATTTAAAATTTAGCATTATTCATTTTAATTATGTTTTTAATATTTAACCTCTTCATCATGAAATGAGTATTATTACGGTATAAGATTAATCTTACTAGCGTGGTAAAATAGATTTCTAGTTATTTGATAATATTTTTCGTGGATTTTAAAATTGGAAAATTAAAAACGCGTCACATTTACATACTGCTACTATAACGTATTGTTAATTACTCTCAACTTAATAGTTCCGTTTTCACTTCTATCGGCGGTCCCACGACTGCTACTGTTTTTTTTTAAAGAATCTCAGGTATGACATAACCATTTTTGGTAAATAATAAAAATCTCTAAAAAAAGTATCAGACTATTCAGGGCTGAGGCTCTTCAAGGTTACTTTTAAAGGAGGAAAACACATTAAGCATTCTATAACAGAAATATTGTCGAGTTACTTGCTACTAAGCATTTAACTCGTAACTCGACTCATAGACCTAGTCCTTATACAGAGACAAATAAGCAGTATTTTGGAAACCAAACCATCACTATTGTAGTAATTTACAAGGGCTATTCTCAGCATTAGTTGGAGTAAACAGGAAATACATTGATATTGTTGGTATAAAATTTATTTGAAATTTTCCTACAAACAAACTATGTTATATAGCGCTCAAAACAGGTGTATATGAGTAAATGTCAGAATAAACTAGTTATAAAAACACGATTCATATTGATATCACGTAACTGTTTACCAAAAAGAGCTGTAAGCCTTAAAGCCATTACAGAAAAATTTTACAAGGAGGTACTGATAATCTAACGATGTCTTAATTTTGGAGATAGACTACTACCGTAACCATATGTTACATAAAGCTAAATATATTTTCATAATTGACATAAGGCTTTTATAGCTATATTTATGTATCACTTCCAAAATGTTGACAGGTCCTGTTTTTAAAATTTTAATGAGAAATATTAAAATGTTGGTAACAGTTTGTTTTTTTATGTTTAAAACATTTTTCAATAATCTAATAAACATAATGGAAGCTGTGATGTTGTCGGACGGGTGCGACAGTCAGAATAACAATTATTTAATGGCACAGTTTTATACACGGTAAACATACATCTCAGAAAGAACGAAAGAGTTGATGACTTGTAATGGTCTATTGAGAGAATTTTTTTTGTCTCCAAAAAACAGTGAATGTCATTAATAAAATCGTTGCGAACGCTGCGTATTTGCCTTTGAACGTGGTAGCAGATATAGTTAATGGAGTGACCTCCGAGTGTGTACAGAGCCGCACTCTTCTCATGAAATCGAAATATGGAAATTCTAGCTTAGCGTATAATAAGCTGTGGAGACGGTTTTTGTTTTCGGCTAAACATTTAAATACACGCCACAAGTAATTAGTTAAAAATTTAGGTTTCTTGAAATAAAGCATATTTGTATTTTCTGTGGCTAAATTTTTATTGTTGCAAATTAAGATTTAATGCAAATAAAATTCGAATGGTGTTTTTTTTTATGTATACAAGAGTAATCATAATACTTCAAAAACATTTGTTTACATAACGTAGCTATGATCAAAAGCATTGAATCAATATGAGCGTCAAGTTTGTGTATGTTAAGTTTAGCTCCAGTTCACCTTCCTCTTAGCGTTCCATCTGAAATCAAACGCTGGAATATGGAATTATTTTCGTCTAAGGAGATAAAAGAGTAGGCGACGAAGATGATTTATAAAAAATGTTTCCATCCTTTCAATATACACCTTTAATATAACATATAACATAACTGTGCTTAAGAGGTATTCTCATTCTCTCAAGTCTATGGCAGCGTCAGATTCCAAACGGTGCATTAAGAGAAAGGGGAACTATGTAACATAGAAGTACGAGTTTTTTTAATTGGAAAAGAAAATATTTTTAGTTTTAAATGACATGTTATTTCTTTATTCTTTATTTCTTCCAACTACAATTGTACTCCAGTAGCTCAACATCAACGCAGGAGACGACAGCTGGCGGGGTTCGGCTCGACCGGGTAAGACACGGAGTTTTAGAATAAATCCGTCGGAGTTCGCTTCAAGGGCTGAAGTGCCTTAAAGCGGACGGCTCAGGCACTACAGTTCGTAAGTACGCTGTCCCTGGCTGGCTCGCTCTCTCCGTCGGAGTCGTCGTCGAGTCGGAGTCGCCAAGTCGGAGTCACCGCCCCTACATACGACACGATAAGGTGCAAGTAAGACCTAGCCGTAGTAGGTACTTATTTTACCTGCCAAAACACGTTCTTGGAAATAAGGAGTATTTTCTACGCCACCGTACCTGTGACCTATTCTGTAGACACATTTTTCTTTGAGACCTGGAAAAGAGGGAGCTACGATCGAGTGAAGAGCGCGTTTAAGGGGATTAACCTCTTTTATAGGGACCTGATTCTGTTCCCCTTACACCTAAGGGACTACGAGGGAGGTACCACTGGGCACTTATCGCCGTAAAACCGAAACTCAAACTCATCAGGTCATTCGACTCGTTGGGACATCCCCGGACTAAAGAGATGCGAGTGATCCTCGAGTTTATGGAAAGGAATGCAGCGGACAGGAAAGTAATATTTGACAAGGACGTTTAGATAATGTGTAACACCCCATACGAGTGCCCCAAACAACGGAACGCTACGGACTGTGGAGCGTTCGTATACACTTACGCTGAACTCTTTTCTGCGGGGGACACACCATCGGGGAAAACCATCAACCCCCTGAAAATACGAAAAGACGTAGCTCGGGCGCTTAGGAGAAGGAAAATGTCTCAGGAGGATTTCCGTGCTTACGGCGAGGCAGGAGAGATGAGGTCAACCGAAAGGTCCGTCGCGGCACCCGAGGAAGACGTCGTTTTAATTAGAGAGCTAAGCGAGGCGATTGGAGATTTGGTTCCGGCGTCCTTGGAACTCCCGCTAAGAAGATTTTATAGATGATGACGCCAGGAGAGGCATAGTGCTACCCGATCTAACGATGGAGAAGGCTGCGGGGATGACGCCGAGAGTCAATACTCCTACGGACGACCAGACGTCCTCCTGGCTGTCTATAACAGCGAGTGAGACGTGGGATATGGTGGAAGATGAGAATTGCAGCACGCCGGAGATTCGAGAGTCAGCACCCGCCGCTGAACCCTGGACGCCAACGAACCCCGCAGCAACGACGACGAATTGTTAGGATGCCCAATATAGGCTTTCCCGTACGAATGATGACCATTCGTCGGTTCTACGGACCGGCCATGGGAGTAACCCCCGCGTATGGAAAACAAAACGCCCAAGACACCAGTAAGGGTAACGCTCCAGAACCCTGATGGAACATGGTACCGGACAAACGCGAAATATATTTTTAAAAAACCAAAATAAAGGGTAATAGCCTCCGTAAGCAGTGGTTTGAGTTCCAAACGAAACGGCCTCGACATGGAAAGCGATCTGCAGTTCAAGTAGAAGTTTTTCGAAAGAATCCTTTAGTTTAACTTTTTTCTCATTTTGTTTCCCCAAAGTGAGTGGGGGATTTAACATGTCATTTTGTACAGAATCTTAAAGAAGTACGAGTTTTTTTAATTCGAAAAGGAAATATTTTTAGTTTTAATGACATGTTATTTCTTTAATCTTTATTTCTTCCACCTACAATTATACTCCACTAGCTCAACATCAACGAAGGAGACGACAGCTGGCGGGGTCCGGCTCAACCGGGTAAGACACGGAGTTCCATGATAAATCGGCCGGAGTTCGCTCAGGTGCTGAAGCCCCTTACAATGGACGGCTCAGGCACTACAGTACGTAAGTACGCTGTGCCTGGCTGGCTCGCTCTTTCAGTCGGACTCGTCGTCTAGTCGGAGTCGTCGAGTCGGAGACGCCGCCCCCACATACGAAACGATAAGGTGCAAGTAAGTCCTAGCCGTAGTAGCTACTTATTTTACCTGCCAAAACACGATTTTGCCTGCGCTTGCCCAGTCACTAACGATACGATAAGTACATGAGATTACGTACTTAAGCTGCTAATACAATATTTTTTAGATATAAAGTATAGCAAGAAAATAACGCAGTAAGAATAGCACTTGATTTTATAACTAGTAACGAGGAGTTTGAATTTAGTTTTTATTCGGTTTACCGTTTCTTTTCGAGGCCGCTGGGCGCATGACGTACGTTGGCACCAGCGTTCCTTAGTTTCGATCTCTAGTCGAGCTAGGCGCGATTTCCAGCGAAATAGTGTTCGCATTTAGATTTTATTTAGTTAATCGTTTCTTTTCGAGGCCGCTGGGTCGCTTGACGTACGTTGGCACCAGCGTTCCTTAGTTTCTAGCTCTAGTCGAGCCAGGCGCGATTTCGAGCGAAATAGTGTTCGCATTTAGTTTTTATTTAGTTTATCGTTTCTTTTCGAGGCCGCTGGGTCGCTTGACGTATGTAGGCACCAGCGTTCCTTAGTTTCGAGCTCTAGTCGAGCTAGGCGCGATTTCCAGCAAAATAGTGTTCACATTTATTTTTATTTAGTTTATCGTTTCCGTTCGAGGCCGCTGGGTCGCTTGACGTACGTTGGCAACAGCGTTCCTTAGTTTCGAGCTTCAGTTGAACTAGCAAATGTCGTGTTAGGGAACGTTTAGGTAGGAGAACAGTCATCCTAAAGCAAATGCTGAAGCCTTCTCTTTATTTCCTTTTGTTTCCGAGTCGGCGATGATGATAGACTGATGATCCTTTGATCATCGGTGCTCTATTTGCTTTGGCTTTTCGTTTTACATTAATTCGGGTCTGAGCCAAACTTGGAAACAACCTCTCCCGTTCGAACCCTGGATTTTCCCCTCTTGGCTATCCTATCTGGTGTCTTAGGGTTATATAGTATTAGAAAGTATCCCTGTCCCTATTATGTTATAACCTGAACTATAAACTCAATATTCACAATTTTGAAAGAGATATGCCTTTGTACCAACAACAGTTTTCCATCTTTGACAAAGTTTATTCAACATTTTAAAATAGTTTATTAACATATTTCCCTTCCAATTAAGGATGTTAAATCTTAAGAAAGGGAAAAAAGAAAGCATAAGTTCCTTACTCATAATTTCAATTTGGACAATTTATCAAATCCATAAATTTGTAATACTTGAATTTTAACAAATATTACAAAAAGGAAAAGAAGTATAATTGCCTTTATTACAAAGACAATGCACGTACAATTTAATTAATCTCTTTTCTCTATACGAAATAAGTTAATGTAAATCCACAACACTGCAATATAAAATAAAGAAGCATTTTTATTTAAAATAATAGCAAATAATACTCCTTTTTGAAAATAAAGAAGCAAATTTTTTATTAATTCATTCACTACTATCTATAAATAATAACGAGCTATGTAAATCTGTTCTTATTCATAATAAATTAGTTATTTTAAATTGAAAAATGCTTACTGTGCAATCTGTTGTAAGTTACATGTCAAAACTCAAATATTGAAAATCTCAAATGGTTGCTCAAATTACACAATATTAGCACTTTGTAACGGAAAATCATTGGCTCCCAAACAATTTTAATAACAAACAATTTACAGTTATAAGTTATAATCCTTGGAAATTTTGGTAAAGTTGCATAACTATAGTAAATGGGTATGTTTATAAACATGTATTTACCTTTATATAATAACACATTAACAAAACAAACGTTAATAGCTGTTATTGTACTGAAAAAATATTCGGTATGGACAATATACCATATATACCAAATAAATAGTATCGGAAATGAACAGGTTATAGAGAGAAAATAAATAAGAAATTGGATGGACATTTTGAGAGTGTGAATAAAGAATTTTTTAATAATATTTTAATAATTTGTATATGTTATAAGTATAATAAATGTAATGGTGTAACAGACATATTGTTTGTTATTATTAATATCCAGCAGTCTGGATCTTTATTAGTAAAAAAATACTCCACTTACACAACGGTAATGCTCTTGGGAACCCAAGTGATTTTGGCGGTATTTAAAAATTCTAGAATGTTTGATATCAAAGATATTTCATAGCTGACGTTTAAATACATGTACTGTACTTATGTGTACTTGAATTGTGGAGTTTTAAACCATCAATTCGGTGAAGAATTTGCTCCTAAGATTTTAAATCTCTAGTGTAGCTGAGACGTGTTAAAACTGAACCCATATTTTAATAACACTCAGCTTAAGTAATACTTCGAGTACTTAAATAAATTTAATTTGTTACGATCGGTGTTTCAAATATAGAATGGACATACAAACTGCTTATGGTTAGTTAAAGTTCAGTCATGACAGAAGAGTTACAAAATCTTTATTGTCTTAAAATAACTAATTGTCCGTCTCTCTGAGAGTACTGCCTATAATGCTGAGCAGACAATTGGGACAACTGGCAAACATGGACAAAATCCGCTGGCATTTGGTGGAACTGCTGATGTTCCCTACAAACTAATGCCTAATTTACTACACTAACAGTAATGCTGTTACTATTGTAGACCTCTATGTTTATCCTTTTCCAGTTTCTCAGTTTCTTTTTAAAAGTTACTAAAATACGCCTTTTTATTGATCTTTAATGACTTTATAAGATTGCATAATTGGTTTTAGATTTTACTCCTATAGGAATCTTATTAGTAAATGTAATATAACAACACTCCTTAAACAATGCAAAAGATTTAGGATTAAATTTAAATGTTTCAGGGGACTATATATATATATATATATATATATATATATATATATATATATATATACCATTATCTTTTTGACTGTGATAATGGAATTTAAACCACAAGTGTTTGTTTCCTCTAATTCAATCCAGTAGCGTTTAAATACGTATAACATGTTTTTAAATTGTTATAGTTTTTACATATTCCGTAATCGAAGTGTAAATATTTAAACTCTTACATACAATTTTGTATTACCTTAAATTTAAGTATTTAAGATCTTTGGACCAGAATTGTATGAGTTTTGTATAGTATGCGAGTGTATTGTTTTTAATAAAGTATGAGCAACTTGTTAATCTTATTTTCTAAGGCTTTTTTATCCTTTTATGTTTCTAACCTTAGAAAAAATGCTTCTTCAAACGAAAGGTATATATGTATGTTAGTTCTTATCTGAGAATGTTATTTCCTCATTGACATTAACTTTAGATTGTTAATTATAATTTTATTATTTTAAAATCTTAACTTATGATAAGTGCTAAGGTTAGGTACAAAGTATAGATGGATCAAACATCTAAATATGTGTAATTTATATATTCAGTTCATATTAACTGTGAGTAGATAATTACTAGCTACTTACTATTAAAAATGTTCAAGTTCAGACTTTTGACTATGTTCTAAGGAACACATCTCACTAAAATAAATACAAGCCGTTAGTTCACTTTTAAATTACTAGCAAACATATACTCTTTCAAATGTTCAGTTCAATCAAGTTGTTTTAATTGGTGTATAAATACTACAGTACTCTGTGCTGTAATTGAACGTTCGTGAGTAACTCCAGCTGAGAAAGTACACTTTATTTAAGAATGTAAGGTATACTCAACATTTTAAAGAAAACGGTTAATATTTGTTGTATACACAATCCATATAATGATTTACAATTACTTAATTTTGTATAATGTATCACTAAAATATTAGGTTCTTTTTATTTGGACAGTTTTCAGTTATTGTGACCAACTTGGAATTTAGTTTACTCTATGTGGATAGAGCCGTGTGACATATCCTTTTAATTTTTAGTAGCGTAACCGTAAAATACATTTTTGGATATTTCGAAGAGTTAAATATATATTAGGAAAATTTTACCAATCCCTAACTTTATCCCGAGAACAATGGTTATGCCAGGATTCTAATAGTATACGAACACGAGCGTTATCAAATATAAATTCGTACGAGTATTTTTAATGTAATAAGAAAACTATCAATTATTCATAGTTTTAAAACTGATAATTTTTAACATAATTTATATTACATCTTATATTAATTTTTTTTTATTTTATCTAAGTGTATTACACTAATTTGAAACTAAAAACTATGTAGTTGGATTGCTTTTTGTAAATAAATGCTGATGCTGATTGTACTTTTACCATCGCAAAAGGTTTATAAATAACTAACTGAAACAAGGTGACTTTGCCCGAGATGAACAACTAATTTCTGATTTAGAAAGAAATGAGTGATTAAAAATTATTATAGAATAAACATATAACTTTAACATGTACATAAAATCTTTCACCAATATGAGTCACCAGAAAATACTTAGGATTAACTTATTCTATGTAGGTTCTTAATGATGCATTAATAAGGCAAGTTTTACGTTTAAGAAGTAACGAGTTAGGATAACAACTGTGAATAATACATTTATTGCAGCATCAACATTTATCTTGACCTTTTTAAGATTAGAAGCAATAGGGCGGAAAGGCACGGACGGCATTTATGTGGGGGGGGGGGGTTGCTTTGGTGCACGCAATGGACAGGACGACAGTAAATCCACAATTTAGGCCAGTCTGCAAGCTCAAAATGTGCATGGTAGGGTATAATGGATATAGAAGAGAATGTGGCGATAATTAGTTTCATTTTTATATAGTTCACGTTGTTCAGTTATTTAGGTACTTCTCCTCCTTAAACAGGAGAAAGGTACTAGTCAGAGGAAGAAAATACACTACATAAACAGGTTTTTTCGAGTTGCGTCAATTTTTTTAATAACCCATGCACAGATTTTTCAGTATATTCGGATGACTGATGAAAAGTTTGAATGATTTCCATCGTGTCTGCTCGTGTCTTTGAACAACAATGGTGTCTTTGCACAGGGGTACGCGGATGAACATATGATTCATGTAAGCGGCAAGTTCTACACAACAGTCACGGAACTGACCAATGCTGCTCTCAATATGATAGGGACTGGTGTTATGGGATGGGTTTTAGTGTCATGCCTTTACTAGGAGGCGTCAGGTGGAGAATATTGGTATTTTTACTGAGAGGCTCTTCCATTGAGTTGTAGTCCCGAGGTTAAGGACCTGGATGTAATTCTTGATATTGTCCTGATCTGGGGACCTTATCTGGTAAGCGTCATCGCTAGAGGGAAATGGTCTTTAATTCAATGCAGGCGTGTGAGAGCTGGGTCTTGGGGACATAAGCCGAGGCTTTATGTCTCCATGGTTAGACCTTAGGGTGGGCTGAAAAAAACTAAATTTTCGAGTATCGAGTTCTAATAGGGCTCGAAAGTTGCGTATTATTGAGCTGATTAAGAGAAAAATAATAAAAAAAATATTAATTAAAATCTTTAGTTCGCGCATCGAGCTTAAAGTTTTCTAAAAATGTACTTTTTGCTACTTTGAAAAAATATTTTAAACTCGCTTATGATGATTTTTTTATTGTACTACCATATATATATACTACGTTTATACGTCCATAACGTCAATAAAAATATTTAGATACTTTAAATTAACATATAAAGTTTGCACAATGTAACGAAAATCTCTAACAAATTCCTTAAAAACAAATAATCTAGTAGTTTGATAACTCACGCGGTGAGCAGCAGGAAGTTAGGCACGGAGTAGAAAACAAGTCACTACATGAAACCTCTGAGGCATCTGGCGCCGTAAGCAAGTCGCGACATGAAACCTCCCTACCTGAGCTACCTTTGTTTGTGCTTCAAGTGAATTTAGTTATTTTACTGTGCGATCGGTTAGTTCTGAAAGTTGTGTGTTCTGTGTATTGGCGGTGAAATGGCTGTTTCAAACAAACTATTAACAAGACAGTCGCACCGGTGTCCTATTTTCGGTTTATCCAAAGGCCTCAATGGGGTAAGTCTTCCTACATATGAGGATGTTTTGTTGTGCTGTTTCGAAGAAAGTTACCAGTTGACAGTAAAATCAGAAACAAAGAAAAACATTTCTTTTTCTCTCATTGCGGAGAATGTTGCTTTTCAGATTGAAGCTATTTATGTCAAAGCCTCAATTCCAATTGTATCTCACACACGAGTTGTCCAAATGGTTCGGTCTTACCTCGATTCATATTACAACTTGAGAAAATCATATAATAGGGATCATAAAAAAGACTCGTTTCAGAAGAAAGTAGAGAAATTTGTTACAGAATCCAAATCAAAACTTTTTGACATTGCCGCTTGTAAATGTCAAATGATTTACACTTGTCAATGTGGGAAAAAGACAAGTTCCTGTGACTGCCCCATTATAATGGAGTGCAATTGTGATAAACAGAAAAAGATACCTATCATAGAGAGAAAGTTCTTGCATGATCAGCGAACTAATAGGAAGACATGCATTGGGGGTGTAGATAAGGTAGTGACAAATCAACTCTTGAAGAAAGAAGAAAGGAAACAAGCAGAGAGCCTGCGGGAAATCTTGAATGATGGTTTTGAAAAGGAAGCCAAGGAAATAGCAAGAAAATCCGACTGAACCTAATCCACCGACAACTCCCTCCAATACATCTCAAATGAGACTCAGTCTTCAATCAACTGCTTTAGTTAGTGACAGATTTGGCATATCTGACAGAGCAACGGCAGCAGTAGCATCGAGTGTGCTATTTGATCTTGGAATGGTATCAGAATCAGTTACTTCACTAGTAATTGACAAAAATAAAATTCGAAGAGAAAAACAAAAGGCAAGACAGGCTATTAAAGAAAAAGACCTCGAAAGTACAGAAACAAAGGGAATCTACTTTGATGGGAGAAAAGACAATACTTTTTTCCAGGATAAACTTGGAAATAAAATGTACCGTAGGGTCAAGAAAGAAGAACACATAAGTATTGTACGAGAACCAGGAGGCCAATACATAGGTCATGTAAGCCCAGACAGCTCAACTGGACAAGGGATTGCAGAAAGCATTCTCAATTACCTTGAAGATAATTCCTTTGATTTAGATGAGGTAGAAGCTGTTGGTTGTGATGGAACAACAACCAATACTGGTTGGAAAAACGGAGTAATTCGAAATATCGAAGCGAAAATTAATCGTCCACTCCAGTGGTTTATCTGTTTACTTCACTTTAATGAACTACCGTATAGGCACTTATTTCAGTTCTTGGATGGAGAATCTACAGGACCTTCAACTTTCAGTGGAGTTATTGGCAAAAGGTCTTCCCGACTGCAACAAAATGCCTGTTGTGGAGTTTGAAAAAGTAGAATCTGAAATCATAGATACCACTGACACAAAAGATCTAAGCAAAGATCAGCAGTACCTTCTCGATATCGTCAGAATCATCCAAACGGGCAATTGTACTCCAGATCTGGCTAATAGAGATCCAGGGCCTCTAAATCATTCCCGTTGGTTGACTTGTGCTAATAGGATGTTACGTTTGTACATTTCAGATAGTAATCCTTCAAATGAACTGAAGATTCTTGTTCAATACATAATGAAGACCTATGCACCAGTCTGGTTCGACATAAAACGCTACCATTCCGTGAAGTATGGACCAAAACATGTGTTTAAAGTAATCCAAACTACCAGAGATTTGTCAGCTGAAATAAAAAAAATTATCGATCCTGTGATTGAAAGAAACTCCTTTTTCTGTCACCCAGAAAACATGCTGTTAACAATGATAACTGACGAAAGACTGCATATAAGAGAGTTAGGTTTCAGAAGAGTTTTGAAGGCGAGAAGTGTGGAAAATAACAGCAAATCGGCTGTAAGAATATTTCATACACCCACTCTTAAGTTTGAAGCTAAGGACTACAGTGAGCTCATTGAATGGTCTAAATGCAAAGTTTCTCCTCCTCCTATGATGAGGAAATTAACAACGGAAACAATATCAACCTATTTGAGGAACAAAACTTTACCAGAGTTCGAGTTCATGAACTTTCCTTGCCACACGCAAGCCGTGGAAAGGTGTGTTAAGTTAGTGACAGAAGCGTCGGACAAAGTGTGTGGTCAAGATAACAGAGATGGATTTATCAGAACCACATTGTTATCAAGGTCTGTCATGCCAAAATTTGGACATAAATCAGAGTTTAAACCTTCGACGTCATTCTAAGGTATGTAAACTTAGGGAAGCGTAGAACATGTAAATAATGTAAATACATTCAAACACACCCTATTTGGTTGGATGGTTGGGTAGGGTGTGGGTGGAACTCGAGTTGTAGCCACCTCCCCGTGGTGAGTTCTGGGTCATTCCACCAAAACATTGGTGAAATGGGCGAAGAGCTGCAAATCTGTGATGTTTTACTCTTTGAAGAAAAATTGTTATTTTCGTACAATTTTCTAATAATTACGATATTTCTTGAGAACCTTATATGTTTGTTTAAAGTATCTAAATATTTTTATTGGCGTTATGGACTTATAAACGTAATATATATACGGTAGTACAATAAAAAAATCATCATAAGACGGTTTAAAATATTTTTTTGAAAATAGCATAAAAGTACACTTTTACAAAACTTTAAGCTCGTTGCGCGAACTAAAGATTTTAAATAATATTTTTTAAATTATTTTTCTCTTAATCAGATCAGGAATACGCAACTTTTGAGCCCTATTAGAACTCGATACTTGAAAATTTAGTTTTTTCAGCCCACCCTATTAGACCTGCACTAATATTTTGAACTGTTGTTTGAGGCCATGATGACCGTACCTGATCTAGCTAGCATCCAAAGTTTGGCTCGCTTCGGTATTACTAGGGCAGCTACAGACTGCTGCCTCAACCTCACTCTCCTGGACATTGTCATTCGGGCTATTCCAGGTGGAGTGCCTACTGCCTTTAGCCGGCGGGAAGTAAGTTAGCCTAGGGCTATAGCTGGGGGCACTGCAGATTTTGCATCCTTATTCAGGGAAATATTCAACACATAATATCGGATTAAATGTTACAAAAATTTTCCTTTGATAAACCCTTCAGGATTGTGATACCTTCTAGGGAGGCTTGGTCGGAGGGAAAGAAATTTCTTCCACCAGCGGAGCTTGCTTGGTTTATAGACGCCTCTAAAAATGTCACAGGCACCGTAATTGTCGGTGTGAGACCATGTAGGGAGCTGGTGATCCCTATGAGTCCTTATCCCGCAGTCCTCTAGACGGAAGTCACAGCCATTATGGAGTGTGCTCGTAAGAATCATCGTTTATGATATAGAAACAACATGATTAGCATTTTCAGATAGCCAGGCAACATTGAAAGCGTTGTACTCTTGTGTAATCAACTCTAAACTCATTCGGGATTTCTTTCAAGTTGTTTCTTCCCTTGCCAGAACCAACAATGACTGTTTGTTACGTTCCCAGTCGTGAGGAGATCTCTGGGAACGAAAGATATGATGCCACGGCTAACTTGGGCTCAGCGTCTAATATGATGGGAACTCACCCGGGGGGGGGGGGTTTACACTGAACAGGAGAGAAGGTGGAGGCTGCATCCTGGTCCGATATTGAGCAGAATTCTTGTACAGTCACCTTCTCCTAGAGTGGTGACTAACCTCTCACTAAGTACATCGGTGTCTTCTCGTGTTATGGGTCTGATTTCGGAACATGGTCTTCTGAGGAAGCATATTCACAGAGTCCATATCCTTCGGAAGAATACGTTCTGTAGCATTTGTGATGCAGGAGGAAACCGCTGAACTCCGACTCTGACTGCCCTGCAATAGCAACTAGCATTAGCCTATCTTTGGTGGTTTAAAAAAAGGCGGCGAACTGCTGAAACCGTAGACTGATCGGCCTCATTGTGTTCTTCTCAGATGCGCAACAGGCCCTTGGGGCTTAAGTGCATGGCAATAGGCCGCTACATAGAGGAAGAAGAAAAGAAGAAGAAGTTCATGGTTTAGAGTTAGAGAAGTTGACACACAACATGGTTGGTTGTGGTTCCTGACGTAAAAGTGTTACAACGCATTGGTATGATTAATTTATTTTTATCTGGTTTGTAATTATGTGTTATATTAATTATTTACCGGAAGAAGAGATCAGATTGCAGATTTTGAAACATAGTGTTATTCATTGTTTTTTGTCACTAAAAATGCTAAATGTCCGGAAAACTCCTGTTTCCTTCACAATCCTTGTATCGTATAAAAGACTTCAAACACATTATGACATATATTGTTTAAAAAGGGCTTTAATATTTTGTCTAAATAATATCTTTTCAGTGCTACGTCAACTAAACCAATGCAATCTTTGTTTGCATAGAATTATTTTCACACCTAGATAGATTTTGTACATGAAACTTTTGTATTTTTTACGCCATATTGTTTTTGTTTCAGATTTTCAACCCATACTTTCAACTCCCCCATAAAACAAACACAAAAATCCATTAACGAAATTCACTTAATCACCTATGCTTCTGTTTCTAGACAGAATGTGTACAATGCACATCTTTCATAACGTCTGATATTTCAAGGTGCCCTTGCGTTAATATATGCGATAATATGTCATAATATACGGTAATTTCATCGTATTATAACTATTTTATCGGTGGTCAACTATCGACCTTAAATATTTATGCACAAACCAATATATGTTACAATGCACTGACGTTTAACTAAATGAATTAAATATTGCTGATGGCGATAAAACATTTTTTGGTGGTTTTTGAAGAAATCATTGTTATTATTTCCCACATGTGTACCGTAGCCGTAATTATTTATGCTGAATCGCGGTAGGAAGTAGGCTCTTTATTAAATAGACGCGGTGCGTGGACATTGTTGGTTCGAGACCGGTCAATCAGCTGATCGTGTTATCTACGGTGATACGTTCCGAACCTGTTGGGTG
Source organism: Homalodisca vitripennis (assembly GCF_021130785.1). Taxonomy (NCBI): domain Eukaryota; kingdom Metazoa; phylum Arthropoda; class Insecta; order Hemiptera; family Cicadellidae; genus Homalodisca; species Homalodisca vitripennis. The sequence goes on from NW_025776740.1 coordinate 220,920, forward strand.
GAGAGAGGGAGCGTTGTCTTGAATTTTCCACTAGAAGGTGCACACGTCCTGTTGAGAAGCGGCAGCTCTTCCTCTAACCCTATAGTTTGGGATATAGAGTAATTCTTTTATCGCGTGTAAATTTAATTCAAGTATTTAATTTTTTTTCATTGCGTATTAAATCCCTATCAGCCTCCGTAATCTTCAAAGTAGTAAGTCCCGTACCAGCGTTTAGTTAATATCTTTTATTTTTAACTGTTGTAATTAAAATTTCTAAGGTTTCCCATCTTACAGAGTCTGAGAATTAATTAAATTTTTTGAAGTATTGTGAATTAAATTTTGGTCGTAAAGTTAGTATCAAGGTTTGTGTTATATCGATTTTTTGAATATTTTGAGAAGAGAACTTTTTATTTTATTTTGTTAATTTAAACCATTTTTGGAGAAGTATACATCTTTAGTTTCATTTTAATTTTAATTCATTTTTGATCAGACTCTTAATTAGATTTGTTCGATTGTGTGAAGTTTTGAAGAAAATCGAATCTAAAGTTTGTAAACTTTGTCAAATTTTGAGTGAACTTTAATCTCGTAATAAATCAAGTATTTCCGAAAAGTTGTTTTGATTTACGAAGTATTAGCTCCTTATAAATTTAATATATGTACTATAATAACGGTACATAATTTGCGCCAATCTGCTATTTCTTTTTGAGCATTAAACTTGTACGACAGGTTACTTACAAGAAAGAACTTGTGAACTTGCATAAACTTGTCGGATTCCTGCAAGTGTGTATAACTTGTATAAGACTTGTGTAAGACTTGTATAAACTTGAAAAGTGTGTATAAACCTGCATAATTTTGTGTATTGTGTAAGACTTAGGACTTAGAATAGTATTGTGAGTTTAGAATATTTGATTTATTTTAAGTAAATTATTTTAAAATAAAATGGAGATAGCGCATGTGGATCTGTTGCTCAAAAAGGAATTAATATTTGAAATAAATTTTAGGGGCGGAAATGCTTCTGAAAGCGACACCGTCCAGAATCTTAGAAAAATGTTGAGGTCCCTTTTGAAATTAAATATCAGGGCCAATGTTGGTAATCTGAAGGGGCGTATAGAACCTAGCGTTGCTTTAAAGGAAATAAAAGTTGATTTGGAGGCATTATCTGTGAAGATAGGAAACTTGTCCGAGGAAAAATCTACAGGCGAGTATTTGAGACTAGTGTGTAGGCACAAACCTATTCCACGCGCCTTGGGCACAAACATCTCACTGTGAGAGTTGATGTGTTATGTGAGTTATATAAGTGGGAAGGAGCGTCTGAAACCTTAATTTCAAAACTTAAGGACGGTTTGATTGAAATTAAGGCAAAATTAGGGAAACTTGGCGTAAGCGAGGAAAAAATTTTTAATTTTGAAACTAGTCTTTTAAATACAAGCCTGGAGGAGGAGGAAGTCGAAGAGATGAGCAAGCCCGTGGTTCAAACGAGAAATGAGGATCTTTTAGGTTTGAGTCTCCCCCAGGGGAAACATGTAGAAGGGAATTTTGCAAAATTGCCAAATCCCCTAGAGCGATTTAAAAAAATGTTTAAACCCACAGACGGACTAAATGTTTCAGAATTGTTGAATTATATCGAAATAATGTTAAAAATTAAGGGTGAAACTAGCTTAAGTGATAGTGAGATCATAAATATTAGTGTAGGTTATGCCACTGGTCCACTTTACAATAAAATGCTTCAATTTAAGGTAAATGCTAGTAATTTTAGTGAAGTACACAAAGGACTATTAGATTATTTTGTTCCATTTGGTCATAGAGAAGCCTTGAAGAGGGATTTAGTAACTAGATCTCAAAAATCTGACGAAAAACTGAGCAGTTATATTTTAAACGTAAAACAAAATGCGAAATTGTTATTGTGTGATTATTCTGAGACCGAACTAACGGAATTGATAAAATTAGGTATCTCACCTCAAGTAAGGGCCAGACTGGTATTTGGTACAAATCCGAAAAATTTTGCCGACCTTGACAATTTATGTATATATGAGCAGAACGTAGCCTATGAAGAAGTGAAGGTGTGTGAGGAACGTAAAGTTTGCAAATCGGACTTTGTTCAGAAGAGTAATGTAAACTCAACTGCAAACTCGTATGTAAACAATCCCATGATGGTAAAGAAAGCAGTAATAAAATGTTTCATTTGTAATAAACCGGGACATATCGCTAGGGATTGTTTTAAAAATTTTCAGAGAGCACAGATACATAGATTCGATAAATCTGCGGTCTCAAAAAACTTGTAAATAGGGGAGAATTCCAAGAAGGTAGTGCGAGAGTGGAATCTCCCCGGTCACGTCCCACTGAAATTAAAAATAATTATAATTATAGAAGAGGTCGAGAACAAATGAGGGCAAGGGGTAAGAATAATATGAGAAATCCCTGTATGAATATGAAAGGGGCCGGACGTAGCCAAGGTTCAGTGACCCTGCCCGTTGTAAAAGTGTATGTTGGTAAGGGTACATACCATAACGTATTATTGGACACGGGAAGTGGAGTGAACCTGATAAGCGAAAGTATTTATGACTCATTATTAAAGAAAGGACTGGCCAGTATGCTTGAACATACTGATATTAAATGTTTGTCGGCAGATAACAATGAAATATCGATCCTGGGTAAATGTGTTGTAAAAATAAAGTTAGCATGTTTTTCTTGGAAGGTTCAGTTTTTAGTATAGAAAAATTTGTCTTGGCCAATAATTCTGGGTTCAAATTTTATAAAAGAAACTGGCATGGTAGTGGATTTAAAACAGGATATGTGTTGGTTTAAGTTTAAACCAGAAGTTACAATCGAGTTATTTCAGAATAGTACAATCCTTATAAATAATGTGAACCAGAGTATTGTTGTAGGGTGCAATAAGGCAAAGGAGGGTATTTTAAAAATTATTAACGAATTCCCTAAAGTTTTTACCAATAAAATAGGGCAAGCTATTGACTTCGAAATTGACCTAGAAGTCAGCGACCCCGAGCCAGTGAGATTGAAGCCGTATCCGCTATCCCTACCCCGAGCGTGGTTTAATCCGAATATAATCCAATATAATTGTCCTGGAAATAAGAACATCCTGATTGTACTGGACGACCATTCAAAAATGGTATTTTTAAGCGCAATAAAGGACGCTAAGAGTAAATCTATAATAAAAGTATTGGAAAATGAAATTTTTTAAAATTTTGCATATTGCAAAAATATAGTGTCGGACAATGCACAGTGTTTTAGAAGTGTCGAACTAAAAAACTATTTATTCGCCCGAGGAATCAACCATCAATTTGTAACACCATTTGTACTACAGGGAAACAAAAGTGAACGTCAGTTGAGGACCGTAAAGCAGATGTTAAAAATTTACTTTAATTCGGATAAAACTAAGTGGGACACCAAATTAACGGAATTACAATTAGGGATAAATTGTGCGACCTCGGAAGCTACTAAAAATTCACCATACGAAATTATGTTCGGAAATAGGCCTAACTTGGAATTGATCAATAGATGGAACATTAATGATTTATTGGACTGTGATGTGTCAAAGCCGGATAATTTCGATAGGTTTCAAAGAACTGTGTTAAACTTAAAAAAGTCTATTTCGGCTAACAGGAAGAGGGCAGTCTGTAGTGATAAGGAATGTGAACACCCATTCAAAGTTGGGAGCCTTGTATACGTTAAGACACACTGGCTGAGTAATAAAGCGGAGAAATTTCAGGCAAAAATGGCGAACCGGTTTTGTGGACCCTACAGGGTTATATACAAATTAACAGAAGTGACCTTTATAGTTCAGGATATAAAGGATGAAAGATCAGTGAAGAAAGTGTATGTTTCACAATGAAAGTTGAAGTACTAAATGTGAAAGTTGAGAACTTAATAAACATTAGCCCGGGGCAGAGGTCAGTATGTTTTATTTTTAGGACAATTATATTGTCGAAAAGGAACAGAAGATGGGTCTAAAACAATAAAATGACAATATAATTATTTCTAAATTAACCTCAAGAATTGATTATATATTTATTTATTTATTTGGCCCAAAACACAAAACAAGTTAAGTATGAGAGTCAAGTAGTTTATTATAATAGTAAAAATAAATATTGGAATATAAAAGGGTGATGTGACGACGTTTTTATTTCAGCAAATTGTATGGCTAAACAATGAGAAGTCATAATATAAAATGCCAGTGTAAGTGTGTGATAGGAGTGTTGTTGTAAACCATGTAATTTTCAGGGACAATAAATGGCATGAATGGCGTATGAAGTTAATACATAGATGTATTCTGATGTATTATGAAATTTCTTCCCTGTTCCTTCAAATGTAGAAGGACAGGGTAATTTTGGTAATGCTGTGGTATTGTTGTCCCCTGTTCCTTCCAATAGAGAAGGACAGGGTAATATTTTTTTGGTATACAATGAGTTCTATTGATAGTGATATTTCTTCCCTGTTCCTTCAAATGTCGAAGGACAGGGTAATATTGATTTTAATCACTATATGAGGTTTATTGTGTGTAAACAATTGATTATTGTGCCATTGTAATCCCTGTAAATTGATTGTATTGTAATTAACAACATCTGGTAATGGTTTACATTCGTGACACTGGCGCAGGCGTGCGATTAAGAACACCGTGAAAGACTGACAGCCATACAATTATACGGAGGGAATATTTTGTAAAAAGGAATGTCCTCCAAGAGCTCAATGCCTCGCGGGCTGAAATTGTTATTAGATTGGAGGAGCAGGTAGCAGTTCTATTAGTGCATCAGAGCCAGCCAACCACCAGATCAACGAGGCCGCCGCAATGCACGGGCCGCCAGGTCATTGGGGGAGCTGTGCCTCGACTCCTCACCTACCACATCCCTCTGCGATGGCTACCTGGGGACCCATACCGGACATCGGGCAACCCCTACCACATCATCCCTCGGACTACACATCACGGCCTCCACGTAGTGATTAGTACAAAAGATTGTTATTTAAAAGTGTGAATGTGGAGGGAAATTATTGTACTTAGTCCGGGATGACTGTTTTAACAGTTTAGGTTCCTACCGTGATTTCAGCTTCGGTGTAGGGAAAAATATGTACCGTAGTCGTAATTATTTATGCTGAATCGCGGTAGGAAGTAGGCTCTTTGTAAACTAGACGCGGTGCGTGGACATTGTTTGTTGGTTCGAGACCGGTCAATCAGCTGATCGTGTTATCTACGGTGATACGTTCCGAACCTGTTGGGTGGAGAGAGGGAGCGCTGTCTTGAAGTTTCCACGAGAAGGTGCAGACGTCCTGTTGAGAAGCGGCAGCTCTTCCTCTAACCCTATAGTTTGGGATTTAGAGTAATTCTTTTATCGCGTGTAAATTTAATTCAAGTATTTATTTTTTTTTCATTGCGTATTAAATCCCTATCAGCCTCCGTAATCTTCAAAGTAGTAAGTCCCGTACCAGCGTTTAGTTAATATCTTTTATTTTTAACTGTTGTAATTAAAATTTCTAAAGTTTCCCATCTTACAGAGTCTGAGAATTAATTCAATTTTTTGAAGTATTGTGAATTAAATTTTGGTCATAAAGTTAGTATCAAGTTTTGTGTTATATTGATTTTTTGAATATTTTGAGAAGAGAACTTTTTATTTTATTTTGTTAATTTAAACCATTTTTGGAGAAGTATACATTTTTAGTTTCATTTTAATTTTAATTCATTTTTGATGAGACTCTTAATTAGATTTGTTCGATTGTGTGAAGTTTTGAAGAAAATCGAATCTAAAGTTTGTAAACTTTGTCAAATTTTGAGTGAACTTTAATCTCGTAATAAATCAAGTATTTCCGAATAGTTGTTTTGATTTACGAAGTATTAGCTCCATATAGATTTAATATATGTACTATAATAACGGTAGACATGCTTCACTCTAAATCCAATTACACAACATTTAAATTTTTCATTACTTTCCTTACTCGTAATAAAATACTATCAACTTTCCTATCTTATAAATGAGAATAGACAGCAACAGGTTTAACAAACGAATTTATTATATTTTATAACAGTTTATTCCATATATATAAAACACTTAAAGTCGTAGTATAATTATTTTGCCTGATTAAAAATGTTATTCTCGTATTTAAATTAATATTAAAATTACAGCATAACCTGGGTCAGTCTTTAAATAAATTATTACTTGCATTCGCTAATACGTTACTGTTATTGTCTCCTACAGATGACCAGAAGGACGCGTGTCCACGTCCTAGCTTCCACCCTACTCTGGGAGGTGGGTTGGCGATCCCGGGATAGTTTCTTGTGCCTACAGAGTAGAATATAATATAGCCGACTCCTCATATGGCATTAAGTAGATGCTTTAGTTTTTATGCTCATTGATCATTTTGTAGTGTGGTTTATCATAGGATGTGTAAAGCAGTACTTTTCATCTGGAATTATCTTTTAAAGGGTTACACTAACACCCATCTGCTATGAAAATGTGAAGTTCTGTCTCAAAACCTGACTTCATAGAGACCTTATCGGTTATTCCCGGCTTAATTTGTGCAAGATATTGTCTCGCTGAAACATGAAAATCAATGTTTGAAAGCCTAAAATTTATTTTGTTAACAAAGCCTAAATTTGAGACTGATGTTTGAAATGTGTTTGAAATGAAATTTGACCTACACCTATAAAGATAAATGTTCAGGTAGGTTGTACCGAGTTTTCCGTAGATACGCTTTCATTCAGCTAATTGTTACGCTCTGTTACGGTTTAACGTTTTATTAATTGACTGTAGCGTTTTTAAAGCTACATTGATTTATTTTTTTGTATTAAAACTTAAATTAAATGAAAATTTTGGGGTCGAAATATTGGGATTTAATTTTAGATTAGATTGTGAAAAGTCAGGGTAAAACGAACATTAATCCTTTGGCAAGTTAGTACTGGTAGTTTTAAATTGTTAGGAAGGCAGGTTGACTGCCTTGAATTGATTAGAACTTGTCTTGTTGCGACTATTCTTGTTGTTCTCCCCTTTTTTGATACAGCTGGACCAACGAGAGAACACCGTGGATGTCCTGCAAAGTTGATTGGAAAGGGAAGTATTTAAGCGTCCGCTCATGATTTTGGCCCTTCTTTGGTCATTTTAATGAGTTAAGTTGTATTACAGTGCGCCGTGTTTCTTAACTTTTTTCACGAGGGATTTTCAGGTAAGCATCAAATTTATTGTACGTTGTATTGAAATAGTCTTCCAGATCTGATATTAAATTAATTTTGTTGTCTTTTTATAGGAAAAAGTTAAATTCATAGAAACTACAGAGCAATCTGCTTAAATAATTCTCGATGAACAATAGAGCATAATAGAATCATACAAGTTACAGTTGGTTCAATCTTGCAAGAAAGGTGAATTAAAATTGAACTTTGTTAATAACTTTAATTGAAAGTCGGAAATTTATTAATTTATTAATATTTAACTGGAACTGTTTTATTGTGAATTATTAATTGGAAATTAATTGAACATTAACAATTGTTGGAGACAGTTGTAATCTGAATTGCAGAGACTTGAATATTAAGGTTCAACTAGTGTAAAGAGAAGTTTAAATTTTTATTTTTTGAATTTTGAGTGTAATTAGAAGTGAACATTTTTATTTTATTTATTTCCAAGTGGTATTTGATTTTTATTTTAAAACTGTATTATTTTATTTTAGAAGAGAGCTCTGATTTTTAGTTTGATATATTTGATTAACATTTTTATTTCTTGCCAAAGGAACTTTTAAATGTACTAAACGGTTTGTCAATTCTTTGTGGGAAATAGAGTGATGAAAATTCTGAAACGTTGAACTTATTAATTTGCCAGTTTAATATAAATCCATTGTTTTTATTTAGAACTGTGATTTTTATTGTTCACAAACCAGATAATAGTTAACCAATTTAGTAATAAATTGTACTGAATGTTCACTAGGAGCTTACTAATCAAAAAATATTTTATATCGTCTTGGATGTCTCATTGATAATTGAAATATTAATACTTTGGAATATTAATATCTACAATCCAAGTCTTTATATTGACACTACAAACAACTATTCTTGGTTTTAAAATTATTTAGTAATTACCTAATAACTGACACATAAAATTACTTCATCACACAAAATAGTGCTCATTTGCATTTATTTAAAATAAATATATGTTTCATAACTTGAGAGGTTAACACGTAACTCAAGTTCCAGTAAAAAATTTACTTTCACATTTCACTTTTAACAAGTATCAAACGTAAAGCACGAAAACATCAATATATTTACGTCACATTTATTATTTATTATAGTAGCATTCCCACTAATTCCATTCCTTGTAATCATTTGGTAACTCTCATTAACATTATTGAGGAACAAACGTAGGAGGTGATAATTTACCCTTGAAAAATCTTCCACAATAATAATATTAAACTACATTATTACAGATTTTGTTAATAAAGTTATTTGATAGATGTTTAAATTGATATTTCTGGTCTTTATTATTAAAGCGGATAGAATGTTGATGAACACTCTAAAAGCTAATTAATGAAGGGAATGTAGCATATTGCCATGCAATCTATATTTTTAACAGATTTTAACGATTATGAAGATAATAAATTAATATGTTTATTAATAACTTTAAGTGTGAATTAGTGTACCGTAATTAATTTGAAACGAACAAGATATACTATAATTATAAAAACAACCAGTGGACAGCAATATTTTGCTAGGAATATCAAACAATTTACCCTTAATTAAAATCAATGACAGATAAAATGTCACGTTGCTGGCGGACAGTTGCTTTTAATTTGGAGGACACAAACATTTATCCTCTTTCATTAGAAATGTTATGGGCAATTATTTTCACTCGATAAGTTATTTAGAGAATACTTCATTATTTTATTTCAAATTTTAGTATATTATAATATGTTTCCAGATGTATTGTTTTTGATAGATAATTGGTAAATCTTTGGATATAATAACAATATTTATTAATCATATGGAATGTTCTTATAAAATAAGTAACTACAGAACTTAGATATTACGGGAGTACGGTCGATTCCATAAAGAATAGTTTAAAACGAGATGTCAAATAGAATTTCTTATGTAGTATCACTAATTTGTTCAAACCATCTCTTTCACTATTTACAATTTAACTTGAATGCTGTAATAACAGTGATAGATATTATAATAATTGAAAATATTTGCTATATTTACTTCTGAAAACTATAACTGAGCTACTGTTATATTGTCAAGATATTTACTTCTACTTTTTACTTTATTTTCAGCATATAAACAATTTTTGAATAATTGTGACCTATTATGCAAATTTATCACTATAACTGTATATTACTGTTTTAGTATATACTCAAATTATGTTTGAATGTAAGGGAAGAATGTTGAGTTTACCGAAATTCTGGTATCTGACGCTGACTCAGACTTCCTTCATTCTAGTCTTGTTTGCCTGAAGAGATCCAAAAAGATCGTGTGCGAAGAAGCGTCATTTCAACATCTAAAACAGGTAGACAATATAGGGTAATCTAAGAAAAGCGTTACTATCATTATCTCATCAGGTGCACTACGAAGTTTAACGCACGGTCTCTAAGCACCACCAGAACAAAATAATGTCACGTATATTGAAATTATGGTGTATCTTACTCATAAAAAACTTATTCTGCAATTACATTAAATTAATTAATGAATACTGTACAGCATATAAGGGGATTATACTATTGAACATTTCTGAGTGTGACACTACATCTAAAATGGTATAAGGTGTTGGATACTATTCACATCTTCTCAAAACAACATTCGGTTAGGTATTGCCTCGATTTGAACCATGATCCATTAATTTTTAGAAAAAAAGGACAAAACATAGCCGGTAGTAGTGAATTTTTTGCAGATATACAATTACGATATCCATTTATAAAAGGCAAACTATTTTTTTACTGTCTAAGTGTCTTGAAAATTATTATTATTATTATTAACAGTTTGATGATTTAAACTCAGTTTTTGTTATTTAAAGAATTAAGAAGCTACCAGAACGGACTTACTTGTTATGAAACGAAATTTGTAATAAATTAAATTTAAACTGAAGATATTATTTTTAATTTATTTTTACTACATGAACTCAAAGGTAAATATATAAACGTATAAATATCACCACACGAAAAAGTTCTGTTATGAAACTATTGTAAAAATTAAACTATATATTTACGAGTATATTCTTAAACAAACAAACGGTTTTGCTGTTTTATGTAAAATCCCAACTGTACGGGCGCTGCTGAACTCCTCATGTTGCTAATAATTCTAATCCTGTGATAAATATTTGTGAATTGCAAGTTTGTAGTGCATTATTGTTGGTGTTCTGTGACTTCACTCCTTATTACATTATATTATATGTTATGCTGTTTAATAATTTTGTTCTCCTGGTTTTTATTTTGTTAACTGATACATAAATATTAAATAGACTACACTTAAAACACTGATAAACATTGTGTACTTTAAAATGTTTAAATCTACTGCCAAGCTAATCATTTAATATAAACTTTCAACTTTACATTTCAAAATATAAAACTATATTTACAGTGTACAGACACTTTTAGAAACACCCGTTGTATTATTGAAATCGAAGTATATAAACACGCTTTCCAATCCGAGGTCTTTTTCTATTCTTGATACGGAGTTCAGTAATTGCTTTGCTTTATCCTTGAGAGTGTAAATACGTATAATATTATTGATATTACCGCAGACAAGAAGAAAGTAGCAGTCATGAAACATTGCCAGTATCGTTAATTAATTATTGAAGTCAAACAAACATAAGATTGGAGCTTTAAAATGCACTAGATTGATATAAGTAAATTTATAAGGCTTTTATTAACATATTTAAGTTGCGTAATCATTATAGTATTAATCCAAAAGTATACTAGAGATATTTTAATACTAAGCACAGATACAGTGAGATCAAAAATATGACTTCTTGGGTAAACCATGGTATGCATAGCTTGTGGTAACCCTAGCATTCACGTCATGCAATCAACACTCAACTAAGCAAATTATAACTAAGCGTAGAAGTTTAGTATGATGGAGAAATCTACTGTGGAGAAGCATAAGAATCACCGCTACTCATGTACCTAAATTGTCCGTCCTGTTATGTAAAAATGCAGGAAAAAGTCATATGAGCTTAAATCTCTTGAGCATGAAGAGAACACGTGTCTACAAATCAAATCGCATTTTGAACTAGCCTCAGATATTAGAGTAGGTTATAAGTAAAGGAGGCACAAATGTTCCGTGCGTTATTAGACGGTTTCTCTCCTTAAAACAAAGAGCAAACTTTTGTCAATACGTACGATAAAACTATGGCCAATTGTTTAAATAAACTTTCATATTATAATACATGTAGTTCATATTTAATGTTCAAGAAGTTTTCTACGAAATATACGAATTAGGCATAAATTGTATAAGTAATACAGGTGAATATCTCAGCTAAACATACATACCTGTATTAAACGTCCAGAATGAACGGTACACGAACAGTACAGTTTATATTGAAATATATCCAAGTCCAACTTTTATTACTGTTTTATAAATATTCAGAATACTAAAATAACCTTTTTGTATAACCACGCAATGTATAAGCTACTTCAAAAATATAAAAAAATATTGAAAAAGTCTCAAAATACTATGTAGTATATTCCTTAAAACAATACATCGATAAAAATCAAATAAATAAAAAAAATCTAATCACGTTTATTACCACACAAAAAAATTTAATACAAAATAAATCTTTACATTGAAAATTATAACAAATGTAGCATTTTAATATCTAATTAATATAAAATATACTAAATTATTCTAGTAATACAATTCAAAATAATTAACGCTAAAATAATACAAAAAAGACTTATGTCACCATAAATAAATCAATGCAATGAATAAAGAGATGAAATATACATATATATATATATATATATATATATATATATATATATACATGTATATACACATACATATACATACATATTCACATCCATAAACGCATACCTAGTAAAAACAGCATTAAATTTGCTACATAATTTCTGGATAAATTAAAATAGTGGGAAAAGAGCCTACATGGGCCTTAATGGCCTGTGCGTAGACTTGAGTTGAAAATGTTACGATTCGAATTTTATCTTGAGCAGAGTGTAGATTAATTTTATACAATTTGTTAATTGAAAGGAGACATCTAAAGCAGAATAAACGACGAATATGACCTGGAATTCCGATAATCAGCAATATAGTGGAGAAAGTAGACAAAAACAATTACAAATATTGAGTGAACAAAATTACAAATCAAAGGCTAATTACTTAACTGAATGGATTTTGCTATCTACAGTTTGAAGAGGAGTGGAGAGGGGACAGTGCCGTCAGTCAATTGTCAGATAGTCTAGGTCTGTCTGTAGTCAACAGAGATAAGTAACTGGGCCCTCTCACTGCTTATGAGAATCAAAAACTCTTTATGACAATTCAACATATGTCATTTATAATAAAATAGTAGAGGTATTATGCAATTTTGTGAATGAAATTAGTGTCTCTTATTACATCTTGACAAATTAAATCCATTAACTGAACTCATTACGCTGAAATCTCGACACTATAGTCCGTCAAGCACATCCGTACAGACTAACTGTACTAAGGGTAATTTTGTTATTGAGTAATTATCGTTTTCATATGTATCAACTCACGTAAACTATTGTTGTTTACTTGTATCTTACCGTCGCTAGGCACTTTTGCTTTAAGGATTCTAACAAATTTCGTTAATTTGAATATAAATAATGCCATAACCTAGGATTCTGTTTCATAGTTTCTAGCTTTTTATTTACCTCACTTTGATAATTTATTCACGCTATTATAAGCATGGAGGATTTTTAAGCTTCCACCATTCAAGATAGAAACTGTAACAACGTTTGTTATTTACGAGTAATTGGAAACTAAAACATTTAGTTCTGATACTACCTATGCAGAGAACGATGGGCTGGAAGGAGCATAGTTCCATAATATCAAGTAGAATTGATAAGGTCTTTTACGGCTGCAAGTTTTTTTTTTCTTTAATATTATCACATTTTAATTTTAAAACTGATTCTAAAATAAATTGTTACGAATTTTAACAAATGGATATCAGCCAAATAGATTTCAGTTCTTCTTTAATATCAAAACATTTTAATGTTTAAACTGATTCTAAATGAAATAATGATGAAATGGAAGTTATAGAGACAGCAAACAATTTTTTATTGACAATAAACGTGTATATATATATATATATATATAAAATATATAACTTCTGAATGAAAATTTGCAAGCAGTAATTGTTTGGATGATAAATTAATATGCATATTGAAATTTGTATTAAAACGGTTCGGATAGTTCAGTCACGATCTCTTTTTTCTTATTATTTCCGCTATTTATCTTTTTCCACCTACGCTAAACCCCAGAACCGCCACCACACCACGCCATCCGGTATTTCTTGATTCCAGCGTAAGATAAATATTAACAACTGAAGTGACGTCACCTTTCATAACTTACTCTCTAATTCATAAACCATACGTTCTCTAGATTCAAATAGAGATTTCCCACTGCTTTCCTGTGATAAAGTAGCTCAAAGGGCATATCCAACTGACAGCCGTCTCCATTCATGTGGCGTTGGAGTGGCGACTGTGTAGGGTCTGTCAAAACAAGTCCCAGGAAACTTCCATGATTAACACATTAACATTTTTCAAGGGGATTCAATTCTTACAAACTCACTCTTGTTACCTGGATATTCTCACGGAAGCAGGACTTAATACACCTTATAGCAAAATCCTTATAAACAAATATTCGATTTGGGAAGTAGTTAAACCAGAACTGTCCTACCATGAATAAAACAAACCAGGTATTCACAAAATGCTAGTAGTAAATAGTACTAAAACGTTCAAAGTGGCAAAGTACAAATAATAAAAATTCAAATTAACCCTTGCTAGGAAGTTTTTTTCCCAAAATTATAATCAAAATATATAAATAGGCTTATTACATTATTTTACTGTTAAAGTTTTTCTCGACTGTAAGTGTTTAAACACAATAAATTATTAATTTTACATCGATAAATGAGACTTTTTTCAATCAATCATACAAAAAGCAGATGTGATGACTTTTCTTAATTATCACTACTTTTAGCCTGTTATAAATAAATAAATTGAAAAAGATGTAATTTGGATCATGTATGAAAATCACTATGTTCAAATGTGTTTATCCTAAAGTCGTAAAATGTCGATTTTTTAAGTATCCGGTATTTTATAAAGGGTAAAAATAAACAGTTGAACACAATAATACCTTGTTCCCCTATTTGCCTTATCTACCAATTAAGATATTTTTAAATACTTATATGTCAAATAACCTGAATTAAAGACAATTTTAAAATTATATAAACAGTAATAAACTGCAATAGAGTAGTATATAAACTGTCAACTTGTAATTTGAGACAAAACTGGCAACAAATATAACGACGGACGAATAATCAACATCCGTAAAGTGTGCATAATTATTCGAGAATAGTGTGAGGAAATTCCATTCACTTTTGTAAAACCTAAATGTAAGCATTCCTTAAAAATCATAGTCATGCTTGACCTTATTTGACTCTACCATAACGGTTAAATCTTTGAACTCGTTTTAAATCAAATTATTTATAATTAAAGAAACAACTATAAATTAGTACCGTATATTTGATAGAAACGTTTTGTCCTGTTCACTTTATGTTACTGTTTCAATTTAAGAGTAAGACGAACTAAACCTCCTCTTTGTTGTCTAGTAAATCGATAACAAATATTCAGATATGATATTTTTACCGATTCCCACTTTTTATGTTACATACTCGTATTTTTTAGAGGTAAAAATAGATTTGGATTTCTTTCTTTTAAAGAAAATTACAATTCCCTATTAATTAACTGCAGGAAAGAAAAGGTGATGTTAATGCTTTTATTTTTTATAGGTTTAAACTCAAAATGTTCTTAAATTGTGTTTTTGTTATTGATTTTGATTTCTATAGCACATTTACAATGTAAATAGGGTGTTACGTAATAATTTTATTGAATTTAAAACAAAAAGATGATGCATTAATTTTCAACTCTTTGCAGTTTCATTGGCTTAGCAATGTCATAGATTAGGCTGTTGCAATTTTAGAAGTTAGGGAAGACAAGTTTTTGAAATAATTAAAGTTTTATGTGAAAACGCATGATAAATACAACTTAAGTATGTGTACATCAGACAACACGATACTAAATATTGGGTATTGCCATGTGTGTCTATGTGTAATAAAGAATTCAGGGCTTTTCATTTTTTCATAATACTGAAGTCATGTACCGTAATTTTGTCGTTATTTAATTCAATCGATTGAGAATTCGTTGATACCAAAAGTAATTGTTTTTGAATTTCCAGGATTGAATTTAAGTCCACTGGTTCCATAGTTTCACAATCCACTGCACACGGCGTGTAATGTCCACATTGATCGTGTTCACTGCCTGATACATTTCAACAACTTTGAATTGACGGTATATCTGTATCATCGACATGTGAATATATCAAAATATGTTGCTCCACCACAAGGCTCGTTGATGTATATAGTAAACAAAAGTGGAATATCAATTAACAGAAGCATATTTCGGTTGAACAGAAGAATGGACCTTATAGCTCTTCAATAGTACAGTGCACTTTCAACTCTAGTTTAGTTGCACATCATAACTGAGTTAGCTGAGTTATTTAATAGACGTTAGTGTATTTTAGTGAATCCAGTGTAATAGAATTAAGTATCTTTTTATTTATGGTTTTCGTTAATTTTACGATATGAAAAAACAATACTTTATATAACTTAATTCTACGATAGTACTATTAATTATATTGCACGTATAGATTATACCCAATCCATCCATATTTCCCTGTCTATTTGTATTAGACAAGGTATATCTGCTTCTCATGTGCTCTCTCAATGTCCGGAAAAGTAATTTTATAGTTAATCTGTCATTACATACTCCGTCCTCTCGGGCCATTATACTGTGCGAGGATCTTATCCAACAGAATAAAGAGGAGAGTCTATACAGCACAAGGTCCATGGTAATGATAAAAAGGGCTACGGTAAAAGCCAATATATATTCTATACGATAGCAGTATACCTATTTATCGTATCACACAATCTAAGGCAGGAACTACCACACGGATCTCCCGTATTAATAACACATCTCGAGTCTCGTGCACTTATAGGATATTTTTCATGCACCTCAGATAGGCCATGGCATTTATAAAACAAGTATACAGGGTGTACATAAAGTCCTGCACGGGTATAATATTTTCTAAACGATAACAGATAAATAAACAAGATTTGGTACATCAATACTACACCTAAAAATCTACTTTTTGAAGGAACTATCAGTTTTCTGTAATATCATGGGGACGTCCCACAAGGAGTCAGAAGGAAATCTTAAATAGGAGCATAGGTCAATATGGACATCATTTTAAAGGGCTTATCTAGCAGAGGTTAATGCCGCAAACCGCACTCAAAAAGATTGATCCAGTAAAAAATGGCGGCTGTTCAAAGATTTTACTTGGTTACATTTTATTAGTAGCCATAACCCCAGTAAAGGAAAACTGCAACCAAACGAATACTGCAGCTAACTACTACATTATGCTTGTCAGTTGTACAGAAGTGAATTATGACATTAGTTATCCTCAAGGGTTACAAATTTGGTCCTAATATATTGATAACGGGGAAAACCTGATAACAGTAACAATTAGAAATCTCAGCGACCTATGACGATCGGAAACACTTCCTGTTTTCATAAAGTGTTGAACAGTTCTCCCTACAGTTGTTCTAGAAATTGGCTGCCTCTCGTGAAAGTAGTCATTAAATAAATGGCATGCTTCCTCGTGTGATCGTCTATACGTTCACGTTTGTCAAGCGACATAGTGTAGTTGAAGAACTACAAGCAATACGACAAACTCTTTTGTACTAAAGCGCACTGATAAAATGGATGGACAGCACTACTAAAACAAGAAAACTAGAATAGCCTACTATGAATAGACTGGCTAATAGGAAAGTCCTAACTGCGACCCAAAGATAAGAGATTTCTAATTGTTACTGTTATCAGGTTTTCCCCGTTATCAATATATTAGGACCAAATTTGTAACCCTTGAGGATAACTAATGTCATAATTCACTTCTGTACAACTGACAAGCATAATGTAGTAGTTAGCTGCAGTATTCGTTTGGTTGCAGTTTTCCTTTACTGGGGTTATGGCTACTAATAAAATGTAACCAAGTAAAATCTTTGAACAGCCGCCATTTTTTACTGGATCAATCTTTTTGAGTGCGGTTTGCGGCATTAACCTCTGCTAGATAAGCCCTTTAAAATGATGTCCATATTGACCTATGCTGCTATTTAAGATTTCCTTCTGACTCCTTGCGGGACGTCCCCATGATATTACAGAAAACTGATAGTTCCTTCAAAAAGTAGATTTTTAGGTGTAGTATTGATGTACCAAATCTTGTTTATTTATCTGTTATCGTTCAGAAAATATTATACCCGTGCAGGACTTTATGTACACCCTGTATAAGAATAAAAGTGTACTAAAGGACGAAAGAGTAGCAATTCCTTGCTCATCTTTTCATCTACTCTATTTAGCTCTGAATACCCCCAGACTACCCACGAAAGCAATGTTCTCTATACAGACTCAATTGCTACATCCGTGTAACCCCTAAATGCCCCTAAATATTTATTTAGAGACTAGCATACATTTTGAGAATAATGGTCTTATATTAACATAATTTTAAAAACTATCTTCTTTATTAGACTACAGCAATAACGAAATATGTTTAGTAAATTTTAGTTTAGGAGAGTTTCAGTTTCAAAAATATATTTAAGACTTAAGAATTTGGTGTTAATGTTATGTTTACACAATTTTTAAACATATTTGAGATACATTTTTAACCAGATACTATTTTTAGATAAATATAAGATGAAACGTTTTGTATGTACGTATTCTTACACATATTTTCATAGTGGATACCATAGATATCATCTTGTATTTATATATTAAGATCTGACAAAGAGAGAAGTTAAACCCGTAGCAGATTGATAAATAGTACATGTTAGATTGGTTATATGGACATATATTTAAACACTGCTAACAAAGCATACTATGAACAGTTCTATATTACCTTAACACGAAGTTATAGATAATCCATTGAGAAACAGAGACAGACCAAGTAGACTAATTGATTATGACTGACTAGTGAAATTTAAGCCATTGAAAGTTAAGGTTAGAGGGGACTTCTCTACTTCACTGACTTTATTTATATGATTTCGAGATTCTAATAAAAATCTATGAATAAAAATTCTGAGGTAATTTAGAATAATTCATATAAAACCTATGTCATTACGCCTGCTTTTATGAAGGCTATTCAATAAAAAATTAGGAACGTAAATATAACTTCTACAACCCATCATTTCGTCATGCTTTAAGAAATGTTTAAAAACCCTCCCACAACTAACACAGAGACTAACAGACTAAAAATGTGTTTTACATAATTGTAAAGTCTCGTTAATTGAGATCAACTCCTACCAACCTAATTTATAATTTCTCCAGAACCGGTGTCAAAGAATATTCAATAGGGGCCATTACTACAACTTGAAATAATTCCTGAGTATCCAGATAAAATTACCGACATTGTTATTTGAAGAAATATCAATCTCATCACTTCTATTTGTGTAGGTGCTCTAAGGTATATTACAGATAGCCTCTCATAAGGACATATTCGTAATTTATGTGCAAAGTTTGGTATCTTTAAATTTACTTTTTGTAGATAAATAGTTTTTGTAGAGTAAATAAAATATTGTGGCTATCAGCTAAATGACACATTTCTCGGCATATGTTCATAAGACATTGTTTAGTAACCAAACCCAATGAAACATAAACGGGTGTTACAAACGTTTGTGGACATCCTATATATAATTACTGTTTATTCGTAAAAAAGATACTTGATTTCAACATACTTTTCCTGCTATCAAAACCTTTATGTTTCCTTTGATCCGTTAAAACAACGATCCTATGTTTAAAGCTAATGATAGTGGCTATTGCACCAACAAAAACTTTCGTACTATACATACATACACACACACACACACACATATATATATATATATATATATATATATATATATATATATATATATACTTCGTAATGGGAAGTATTGAGCCAGCATAAAGTCCTAGTATACGTACTTCCTAATGAAGATTATTGTGCTAACCAACTTACCTATGCGTACCAATGAACATTAGTTTTAAAATTAATATTTAAATTTAAATATTAAATTGAGTTTCTTGTAATATAGAAATATTATATTACTCAAGGGGGACACTACGTCAACGATTGAAAAATTAAACAACTTATCACCATATTTACTTGAGTGCCACGGATTCCCTAGCTTTATTTTCTCTTACCTTTAATGGTATACTACAGAAGCTGAATAGGCCAATCTATCATGGATATAATTACATTTGCAATAATGATAATTTATGGAAGAATTTTTTATCTGTTTTCATTCCCTTTTAAGAAATATTTTCTAAAATATCTATTTTGTTATAGCTTCCATGTAACCAAGGTTACTAATATTATAAATTTTTACATAGTTTATCTTGTATGCTATTTACTAAAACAAATTATAAAATCTTATGAAAGTATAGATTTTATTAAAAAGCGAACTATCTAAGTTACTACATTATATTTATTCTAAAAGATTAAAACGTACTCATACAAAAGAATAAAATCATACTCAATACGTTACTTATAAAGAAAGAAATCTACATAAGTACTAAAATACCACACAATATAGTCTTTTTAGTTAATCACAGCAAATGCTCAGAAGCATGCAGCTCCTGCCCATACTGCATGGAAATAAACTCAAAATTTGAATTTTAAATTAACTCTTCGCGAGTAACTGCATAAAGTCATAGAAATGAAAAATATTACTATTTAAATCTACTATTTACTATAAAACCTATTTAATTTAAGATGATGTCAAGTATATTCTTCGGGAGGGAGACGTAATAAATACGTTGAAATTAAGGAAATAAAGAAGAAATTGAGAGAGATGAAAGTGTTCAAACATACCCGAAAATTGCGTAGAGTCCATTCCGGGCTTTATCAGTGCACGTCCCGAGCACAAGTAGGAGAACAATCAGGAATAAAAGGTTTTTAAAATCTGTTTTCTTACACGCAGCTAAAACATGTGAATAAAGTTGTATTTAATGCCGTTGAGTTATTCAAGAGAATTCGTGATGAGCAATGAGTTTAGGCCTGCATATATTAGGAGTGTATAGGACATTTATGTTATTTTCTTGTTTTACTGTTGTTCGTGTTTCTTGTTTATTCTATACGCTAATGGTATTTATCTACATTTTATTCATGCCACAACAACTTTATCCACTATTTTATGCAATTATAACTGAGCTTAATGAAGGGAACATAAAACAATATTTTTTTAGCTCAACATTTGAATTAAACTTGAAAAGTTAATTCAAGTGCCTAAATGATTTAAAGTTGCAATATAAATTGTACTACACATTAAAAACCAATGTCAGTGTTATCACCTTTTCGACTCAATCTGAACCCGAAAACTTACGTGATAGTCAAGACGCTCACAATGAAAACATGAAAAAGTTTGCTAGTACGTTTTACGTACCACAGGAAATACAAAAACAATACCGGTGAGGCCTAAGTAAAAGTTGATTAAATGTGAAACGATATCCGTGGTTCACCAATTGTTAAGTTGCATAAACGAGAAATCAGAGATGGAAAGATTTTTACCCAATTCGAGGTTAGAGACATGTGCAGCAAACTTTGCCAGACAGAGACGAATAGAGCATTGAGAGTGACACCGTGGTCCCTTGTGCCTGGTCTGAAAAGAAAGGGGAATGGAACACATCTGTTTACACTTCCATTTCATTTACAGCTGAGCCACTTTCTGAAATTACTTATGTATTACTGTGATAGTATAATGTTTGCGTATGTTGTGGAAATATGTGGAAAGTGAATTAATCTATATTGCACTATGTCCACTATTTCAGCACAAAATAATTGTTTTGAATTAAAAATAAATATATTATGCATTATTTTAGTAAAATATTTAAAACGAGGGTAAAATTTAAAGTAAGTATGAGCATATTTTTAGGAATATTGAAATTTAATTTATGTTAATTACTAAATTAAATATATAATTTACATAATAATAATACTTTACTGTCATTGACATTATACAAATATAGAAGTTTGTTATTGTAAAGCATAAACATTTTACTTACACTGATACAAGTTTATTTTCTTTACTTTTCCAAAATACCTATGTAAACTCTAAGTTACTTCAAAAACGAAAATTCATCTAAAGTATAGAATAGCGGAATTCTAATTTAGCAATCATTCTAACATTTTACTTTCCTCCCTTTCCGCTTAAAAGAAGTGTAATATAAAATGTATCTTTTACAGTGAATCCCTGACGCAGATGTTTTTTCTCTCCTTATTTTGTATTGTGGGCAGAATAAGGCTTAAATAGTGTCGGCATGTACTTTGTTAATAAATAAAAGAATATTAAGAATACAATTAAGTAAAACATCTACGAATTGGTCTCACCTATAGACTTTGCTATGTGGACAATCTACAATTTATTAATAAAATACTGGTAGGAGAAATTATATGGAAAATTCTTTTAGAATGTAATTAGTGATGTAAAAATATAGGTAAATAATCATGTAATTTCTCAAGAAGAGGTCTGCGGACGTAGGAAGGTACAGTAAGACAGTAGGTTTTACTGATAGCGTACTTTTTTAACGGTTTTACAATGACAGTTGACTTTTGTTCTCTCTGACCTTGTGATTAGATAGTTTAAAACCAATTAAAGGCGTAGTTTATAGGTAGCTGGTTATTGGAAGGGTTTTGTATAAATCCCTCCAACGCGCACTTCTCGGCGTCTTTTTGGGTATGTTTTTGCTGTTTATTATTAGTAGTGTTGACTTGTTACCCTACCAGACTGCACAGGATATTGTAGATTATTGTATTTTTTTGATAAAAAACATAAATAGGAATATTTTAATTCACTTTATAACTAACCCAAATTTAATACAGTAATATAACACAGGCTTCTAATCAATACCCACAATTTAGATATATAAAAATGTAACTTATAATAATAATCATTGTACCAATTTAATTCCTTAGGCCTGAATAATAGAGTCCAGTTTTTTATACAAAGATTCAACCAGCATCCTAGTGCAATGGTTTAATTTAAAAAAGGGAATAATTCACACTTTTTATTTGATATCGCTTTTAGTTTAAATAAATAATACAATATAGTCATGTGATTTTTTTATTGTATTTCACACTAAAGAAGTATAAAAACAAAGAAACACATTACAGATAGTTAAAACGTTCACCGCCTTATACGTAACAATGGGAACCTAGCCAAACTGAAACACTCAGCAAGATGATGTCATATTATTTCCCTCGCTACGAAATTATATAAAGACAAAAGTGCTATAGAGCGGTGGTATGTAACATCCTCTGTCTGTTTCTAATATGGATTGAAATTATTGTATCAAAGCGCAATCACAATTTTTTATATCTTTGTGACACCCGGGAGTTGAGTGGAAACTGAAACGTAATTGTACATTAAATGTATGTGAAATCTTATTAATAAAAATAAATCGCGTAATGTTTCTCTAATCTTTAATCTTGACAACGGCTGACTCGATTAGGCGAATTTTAAAATTCATTTACATCCGAAGAAGGTTGATAAGAAGAGAAATATTAGAAATGATGCATGGAATATTTTTGGATTTAGAAAAATGTTTGTATTTATGTTTTATAATCGAAATATAATTTAATACTAAACTGCTTAAGACACTTTCAGCTAAATTTTAAAAAAATGTACTACAACACCTGTCTCTATTTAAATTTTATAAAATATTATGTACGCAGTATTTGATCATTAGTGTAATGAAGACAGCAAATAACTAAATAAATATAACTAAATAATGATAATAACTCAAATTTGCTCCAGGTTGCACTAGTGACGAACTCAAAACATTTAATTCATTGTAAAATATATTTAATCACCGTGATTAAATCTACCTTAATGTACAATGCTATGAATGTTTAAGGGGAGCACTAATGTTGTATTATTTCCATGGTAACTGTGAATATTTTGTGCACAGTTTTTTTCAGTAACTACTGGAGATATTTGAGCCAAATTTTTTACCATATATTCTTTACATATGAAAGTACACTTTAACACAAGGATTTAAAAATAAAGCCACTAATAAAAATTTAATTAAATTTTAAAATTTACTTATATTTTTCTTAAATATAAACGTGTTGTTTTATTTTATAAATTTGGAACAAAAAGAGATAATGCTATTTTCCTGTGTTAAAGTGTGCTTTAGTATGTTAGGAATAAGTGGTAAAAATTTGGTTCAATTATATGCAGTAGTTCCTGAGAAAACTGTGCACCAAGTTGTAAAAAACATAGTTTTCGGAAAAACTGAGATAAAAGAGAAGAAAACACAAAATATTTATTTACAGTACCTTTGGCATCCTAAAACAGGCCAGCTCCATAGCTTGGATCATCAGGATCTTCTTCAGTGTCCTCCAACCTTCTCTTGATCTGTCTTTTCTTCTGCCTTGCTTGTTTTTTCATTTCAGACGAGTTCCGTTTAGAAGCTTGTATTCGGAGTTCATCCATTTTTCTTCATGCTGTTGATGGTGTGTTTCCCTATGTCCATGCCTAGCTTACTTATGACTTTGCACTTAGTGATGTTTCCATCGTTTGAAAGATGACACAGCATCATAAACTCCAAAAATGTAGAGTTTTCAGTCCGACAAACCCGGTTTTCGGCAACCTCGTCCAAATCACAGCGTTCACGCTTTCATTCGGGTTCTGGGTCTTCCCGTGCAGACATTTCTTCAACAACTCTTTATCTGTTAGGCTTTTATACACAGGTTTGATAAACTCCATAATGCAGGTTGGTACACTATTCTTATGGGAATAAGTTTTATTTCCTATAATAGACTTTTGGTAGCCGCACCAACTAGTTTCACTCTTAGGGCATAGTCCATGGTGTGGGTCATATCATCAGTAGACAGCTTGTGATAGTACATGGCCCAAATGTCTTTTACCATATTCTGTACATTGTCAGTGTTTCTCCTTATGGCTAGGCCATAATAGGTCTGAAATCTGTCAATGACAGCATTAGATAGCCTATTTTTGCCACCCAAACCTTTACCGTCACTAAGTTTTAAATGTTTGTTTTTCATTTTTCAATTTTCTTAATCTAGTACCCATCCTTTTCTGTACATGTCCCAGACATTTCTAATTTGCTGATTTCACAGTCTGGGCCATAGGGATTCATTTCTTTCACGGCAGCAAACCCCTTAGAATCCCCATCTCCAAGGTACTCAGTATAACGTACGTTATACGCACTTTTGGACCGATTAAAAAATTTCTACTGCCCCCTGCACCTCCATCCCTCCACTGGAGCCTTTATAGTTTGCAGTGCATTGATGGCCTATGCTGTTCTTTGTTGGGGCATTTACAATATTTGGACAGTATTGAACAGTCAATTACCTTGCCAGTGTCAAAGCTGGTGGCAGTAACAACTCCATTGAGAGATGTGTGGCCTTTCTTTTGCCATGTCCCGTCGAGAGCCACTGCCAAGTCTCGACAACAACTACAGCTTCCTCCACTGCATCTTTCATGCTCTGAAAAACAAATATCTTCTGCTACTGAGCCCAAAAACATCGTTATAAGACTCAAAAATGTGTGGGCGGAGGGGGCAAATTCATTATTCCAAGTAGAGTTTGCGCAGATTTATGACCTTTGCCAATGGAGCGAAGGGCCATACACAATCGAACATTACTCTCATACAGCTTGGAATTGTTCAGCTTTTTGGATGATTTGAAATCATGCTTGTTTGAACAATTTTTTACAAAATATTTCAAGGTTTGAGGCCAAACCAATGCTACTAAACTAATCGTACTTCGATCCCCGATTCGCCACAAAGCGAACAATCCACAGACTGAGCTAAAGCGTCACACAATAAAGATAAATCTAAAACTATATTTACACTATTTACATTAGAATCACTGTACATGCTATATACATCATCCAGATCACCAATCTTCTTTTCAGAAGTACTTTGTTTTGGTTCGAGTTCATCAACAACCTGTAACTGAGATGTGCTAGGCCTAGGACTATCCAATGTGTTAGGCCTACTTTGAATTAGGTTGTCACTTGGTTGAGGAGGTAAAGGTAAGTTAGCTTTAGGAATACCTACATTTCTTCTTTTTTTGAACACAGTATTAGGTCTTCTTGGTCTCCTTGCCATAATTGAACCATTAAAAACACAAAACAACCACTGAAAAAAAAAGAAACCACAATAACAATGTTTTGACTGAAATGTAAACAAAACAATACAGCAATTAAAGCCCACTACACAGTTCTCACTATTACAGATGACACTAGTACAGGTTAGCCAAACAGCAGAAACTGAAATCATTAGAGTTTGTAAATGAGTTGCAGAGTACTATAGTAAACGCACAATAACAATGTTGCTTGTCGTTTTTGCGCGGTCACATCATATCTTTAAAAATTATTTATGTGCATTTCCAAACGTCTTTTCATCATGTGTTTATATAATCAAAATGTCCGCAATAAGTCCGTATTTCATAAAAAAAATTAAAAAATAAAAGTCAAATTTTTTTAGTTTTTTACCCTCGTGCTCCCCTTAAACAATAGGAACTCCAAAATAGTGGTCTTTGTTAAAATTTTGTTATGGCTTTTAATAAAGGATTATGGAAAACAGAGAAATGAACATTAACATTCCTCAATGATCCATTATTTTCCACACAATAATAAAACCACAATTTATATAACATAAAACCTTATTAATCATTATGTTGCTATTTTTTATGAACTTAATAAGAATTTTCTCCTTGTAGGATTAAGTCTTAGGCCGTAAATAGGCTTCTCAGTCCTACATGTGTTTGTTTATTTTCTTCATCGGGACATAAAACGAAACCTAACAATAGGACTGGAAACATTTTAGACTGAAAATAGATTACGAGAGTCAGAAGTAGACAATTTTCTTCCGAACTAGTTTTCCAAAGAGTATAATTTTTTGATCATGAAAATAAGGTAAACTAAACTGTAGTAACGAAAGCGAATCAAAACGGTAGGTAAAGTTTAACCGAATAGACTCAGTTCAAAGTATGTATATATTTTTCTTCGTCGTGACAAGGCAAACTATACTATGGTACTGGAAATATTTTGGATCAGAATGACATGACAATGGCTTCAAGTACCAGTTTGTGACCGAAGTAGGTTTACGAAACCTGTGTATGTGTATATATATATTGATCGGGTCAACAATGCAGACTAATCTGTGACGTTGTAAATATAATTAACATGAAGCATTAATGCTCCTACACCTGCAAAGATTGACACAAACTATGTATTGTTAAGCTATGATGTACACTTAAATAAAATCCACATCGTGTGTGCGTACTTACTTTTTTAAATACTAATAAGACTTAATTATAATACATCATTAGTGCATTTACTAAGTGCTAAAAGCAATTTGATTTTTAATATCGAACAGGAAAGTCAATGAAAGGAGGGGTATTAATTGCAGTTTCAAATTACATTAAAGTTCAGAAACTTAGTGATTTAGAAGATTTTGGAGAAAACATATAGTTAAAGTTGGAGTTTCTAAAAAAATCACCAATAATGTATGTTGCACATACTTTCCTCCTAATTCACCTTTGGCTGATTATAATTCTTTTTCAACAAGTTTCATTCCCTATCACTTAAAAACAAAACAAAAAAAACTTTTAACCCTTGTACATTTTAATCTACCAATTACTGGAATCAACTTTGATTAAAACTGGGCAATGAATTATGTAAGCAGTTATAATTTTTTATGGAAATCTGCAATTTAATTTTGCATAATGATATAAAAAACGAACTCTGTAAAACTCTAGATTTGATTTTATCTGAGTAGGTTTGACCGGATAAAGATCCTCATAACATTTATAATAGTAATCTGAAACATAAGACAAAACCAATGAAAAGAAATATTAAAATATTAAATACAGATTACTAATAAAAAATTACAACTGTGTAATTTAGATTTAACATATGTTGAAATGATCCACATGTGTATATTTAATTGTTTAATGTTTATTCATTTAGAGGTTAATGTACCTGATTATGGTTGAAAACCAAAACACGTGCATGTAATTAAAATGATTTTAAAAGGGTTTTAGCTACTTTTCATTACATTACTATATATATGTATAATGTATATATATATATATATATATATATATATATATATATATATATATATATATATAAAAAACTTTAGTATGGGATAACCCAATGGCCAAAAAGTAAATGGGCGCCATTTTGAGCATTTACTTTGAGCTTAAAAGAGGTTGAGGTAAGATTTCAACGGTAATATTAATTATTTTAAGTTTAATTTAGCACTAGTTAGTATTAAGAATAAGCCTAAACAGATGAGTTAAGAAAAACAGTGTTTTTTAGCGTAACTTTTCAATAAAATTATGACAAACCGTTGTTTCGTACTGGATTGTGATAGAGACCTCTAGTCTGTGGCATTGTTCTTCTTTTATAAAGACCTTTAAATTGAAGTGTCATTTGATGGGGGTTTGCATTTAAACATTTTGAATTGACCCCCCAACCCCCAATTTGGATTGAAGGGCTAAGTTCTCATGTAGCCCAAAAATTATCATTTCACATTATATAACTACCCCCCAAAGGATATTGGTTTGGTTAATTCCGTTCAAAAGTTAGAATGGGGGTGGGACTTTTGGGACACATGGTATATACATTGAGAATAGTTATATACTGGCTGTAATATTTGAAACAGAATTTAGAAACGAATAAGTTAAAATAAGTTAAAGGGATACTACAAGAGGATTTCGTACTCATCACATCACTGACAATAGTTACTTCATATTAAACTCATTTCAGTGATCCAAAAAATTTTGCTTATCAAAAAACCCATTTAAAAATTATATAAAAAGGAAGAGTTGTCATACATATTCGTTCTTTCCCCTTTTTACTATATACTTAGCCTACTATTTATCCATAAACAACTGTGCATACTATGAAAACTACATGTATAAGCGAAGTATCCTGGTTGTCTTAAAAGTTCCACACCATTAACTTTCTAAGAGATGGAGTAATTTACTGTGGGGGATGTTTATATGACCTAATGTGTCTTTTAATGAGTGCACATTTTTATCTACCCTCCTAAAAATGGAGTATTTTGAGTTTAAGTCACAATTATAAATATGAACCCCTAGCAAGTGACACCTCGTTATAAATGTATTATAAAATGAAGAAGACTAGCTATAAGTAGAGGTGTCTAATGTTACTCTATAAAGTTTTAGTGGGTAATTAAAGTTTGAATTGTTTTACAAAGTTCCCACAGTTTGTTACATTTAAAGTTTTGGAAGGCAGGTAAAAAATTCACTCGCCAGTTATTTTGAGAACTAAAAATACGAAATCATATAAAGAAGTTATTTGAAGAATCAGCAAACATCAACAACCATAGTTAACATACCATTTAATAGGTTTTGTTTTGTCTGACCGAAGCCCATTAGGAATTGCTGGAAATATTAATAGCTGGTTATGCAATGTTATCTCTTATAGGTTTCCAGGTAGTAAGTGAGACACATTCAGTTCACTTTAACACAGTATCTGGACTGTATGACTACTGTGACTAAGCAGTGAAGAATGAAAACACTTTTAATTTTTAGGAACGGACGTATATAGTACTTTTAAAGAGTGATAAGCTTAAAATGTACTGAGCTCCACATCAATATCTAGTGCGTACATTTTGCATAATATTTGAAGTATCAAGGTGTTTTAGTTTAAGTATAATTAAAGTATTCCTTATTAAAGAAAATTGTGTGCGATATTGGTGATATCCTGGCTTCAAAAAATTAAAATTAAATAAATATTCAATCGAAGGAGAAGGTTTACTTAAAAAGAATTTTATCCTGTGAAGAAACATGTATCCACAATTTCAAGTCAGAGTAAAAACGACAGAGCCTTGAATGGAAGCATACAGCACAGCTGACAAAAAAACATTTCAGAAACTTGGGTGGGGATCATTTGTTATCACCCCTCATGACCTCATCTCATCAGACTTTCATCTATTTGAACTCCTGAAGGGTCTACTAGGGAAGCATTTTCAATCCAATGAATAAGTCAAAATTCAGCTGCTAAAGTGGTTTCGAAATCAACCCAAAGAATTTTATACCAAGGGCATTGAAAAATTAGGATAAAGATGAGACAAGTGTATAAGTGTTGAAAGGACTGTGTTGAAAAACCCACTAATGTTTCTTACTAATTAAATAAAACGTTTGTGAGCAAAAGTATTTTGTTTATTTAATAATTAAATGACCATCGAATTCAAGATAAAAACAAATACACGAGATTACAGAATTATTATGTGTTCAAGCGTTCACAGTATCAGATTCTTACTAATGTTAATCTTAGATACTCCAATGTGTGTGGTTTTCTTTGGCATTTAGAGATCAAAAAGGAAGAATCGGGACAGACCAAAAAAGCTTCCTAACTTAAATATATGATAGACTCTTCAAATCACTGGATATATCTCATATAACTCCTCTTAAGATTAAAAGTAAAAAACAATCAGATTATTTACTAAAAAAAGACTTTCCTCTTGCATATTGGAAAGCAAATGATTTGATTTGATGTAAACTCCATCTCAGAGTGGTATAGATAGATTAACCGCAAATTAAAAGGGCACTGACAACACTTCTACTACCTTACATATAACAAATTGGTCTAAACATTTTCAAAGCGAATTAACTAGTAATAATATATAAATAGGTACTAGAATTATTTTTTTTATCATGTTCGTTCATAAATTATTTCTAATTGTACAAGTTGTATAAATTGCCAATGTATGCAATCACGTAAACAAAGGGTGATGTGTCACCTAAAAGATAGACAGAAAAACCCTTCTTTTCAGGCTACATCTTGGTGTCAGCGGTGAAGTAGATGAATGACCAGCTATACGCTATACAGCAAACCAAGTGAATTTAAACACTACCATGCTTTGTGAGGCTGGCGTTGATTGGCAAATAAACTTTTCCGGTATATAAATATCCAAACATTCATTTGAATGTTATGTACATAGTTAATTAAGTTTTGCTGATCCGAAGAGGGCGTCAGATTTGTAATTTTAAAAAGAGGATTGAACCAATAACCTTACAGAACATAATATTAAAATTTTAAGCAATTCTATATTTTCCATACACCTCGTAATTACCAGATGTCTATATATCGTACTAGAGTAATGATTGTTTATCATAGTCCATAGTCAAGCTCTATATTGAATAGGCATGAGTTATATGTATAGCATACGTCAATTCCCCGCATATAAAATTTTAGCATCTCTCTACATAAAACTCGACATAAAAATCAACATTCAATCATACAATAATTCATTCACACGTTTTCCTTTCATTCGCCAATTTTCCCACCTAAACCGCCGGGTTGTTATCACGCCACGCTTTGCAGGTCTCCCGGTTTTATAACACACACGCACGCACGCACGCACACACCCACACACAACTTGAACTTGAACACAGGCGCACGCACGCATGCACGCACGCACAGGCAGGCACGCACACACACGCACACAATCACTCATCTGTTATCTCTAATCAAGATGAGTGATTGTGCAGGTTGTTACAAACCTTTGCCTTACACTGGTGAGTTTGCTATATACATGATCAATATGCAAATCCCAATTACACTTTCAATGTGCTGACATTTTAGAAAGCACCTGGAATAGGATGGGAGTAACAAGGCGTAAAAACTGTAAATGTAGTAAGTGCTGTTTAAGCAAGACTAAGGGCTCTAAGGAGGTTGCTGGCGTAGAAAAACTTCGTGCTGAGTTCCTACCTAAAATGGAGGAAACTATTAAAACTCAATTCCTGCAGTATGAGAAAAACTTTGGTGCCCAGTTAAATTTAATAATTCTGAATAATAAATTGTGTATACTATAAAATGTAAGTTTATTGCATGATTCCGTATCTTTTATACTATAAACAGTTGCCATAGCTCTCACATTGTCTTTATAAATAATTATAAGCAACTTTGTTATCTAATGAGATCCATTTAATATATTGTTTATTCTGCCTGCTTGTAACGATTGTTATAGGTGGAGGTTACGAGGATACGGTTCTATTTTCAATGAAAATAATTTATTTTCTTTTGTATCTAATTAAAGCCTTGTATTTTCTTTCCTTAGTATTTTGATTTACTACCCTGGGTTACTTATTAATGTTAAGTTGTACTCTCACTTAGCTTCTTAAATTATTACTCCTGCACATTAAAGCTAGTAATTTATTACTCGATTTTGATTTAGTGTCTAAGTAATGTACTGTTATAATCCAAGTAATCATAGTTTAAATTATATCAAACTTGTTTTTTTAATAACATAATACTTTAAATTCACATAATTACTCATGTGAATCTCATATAATATGTCATAATTAATTAATAGGAGTCTAACTTGCTACGTGTGACAATAAAAGACTTCACCCTTACCATACCCAGTGTTATGCATATGTTTTTAACAGCCGATTTGGTTGAGTCTTAATCAGAGTTAGATCAATGAAGTCAACGATGGTGTGCTCTCGATTAACCTACCTACGTTTTTCTGCAGTGGGGACAGTTCCTCATTCTCACTTTACTAGGTTCTGCAAATGAGGTGGCACTCTTATAGCAAATCATTATCGTTCTCTAGATCTAATCGACCTCGTACTTCTCTGCTGAGCTAATTGAAAACTGTAGTTACATTAATGGGAAGTAGCAAAATGGAACTGCCAACGTGGAGCCCTGTAGTATACAATAAATGTTTGTATCTTGTTGTAACTTTGCTGTGTTCTGTTGGTTGATATGTTTGTTTGTGTGTAATTATGTAAGTATTGAATATACGTTTGGACTTTCAATCCTTGTATTTTTGGAACTTGGATCTTGGTGTCAGCGATCAATATAACTGCTAACAATTTGAGGAAGGACAAATTCGCATACAAACTTTTAAGTTCGAGAAGTGGATTTTACTGGTTCTGCTGACGAACTAATGAAGCAATTAGTAATCTTTTTTAAAGATCCATCTGATGAAAGTGCTTTAAATAAATTTAATCCAGATAGCGAACTAGAGGTGTGTTAAGAAAAATAAGATGACTTGAGATCTTTACTTAATGAGTAATATGGCCATGGAAGGGATTCTGAGTTTGAGAGACTGCATGATAGGCTTTATCATTTATATATGTGAATGGAGAGAATACCGATTGCAGCTGCGGCTGACGATGAAATGGAGCAACGAAAATCTTTATTTCTAGCTAACGCAAAGCTTGTGTTAGGCTCCCTTAACCAATACAACAAATCTAGCGGTGTTTTACAAATTTCAGGTAAACAGGTAGTAGGTGTGCCTCCTGCCACTTATATAGACTCACTGTCTTTGCAAGACAACCAGGCTAAATATAGTTCAGTTCTTCCTGTTGCTTCTGCTCAGCAGTTTCTGTTTGACCTACCTTCAGTACAATCCCGGTGTTTTGGATCCAAGATCATACCTGTATATAATGGGGGGTTAAAATCTGACGTGAAATCAGGGCAGGGTTTTGGATCGTTCTTGGAGAGAGTAGAGGGGCTATGACGAACTCGAGGTCTTACTTAACAGGAGCTGTTTGATTCAACGGTTGCCTTTTTCTCTGGTACCGCACTCATTTGGTATATATCAGCAGTTTAACGTGTGACATCGTGAGATCAGCTTTGTCGAGAGCACAAGCTTTGTCTTTCCGAGTCCATAATAAGATAATATGTTGCAACACGAAATACTGAACCGAAATCAGGATACTGCGTAGGGTATTGATTAGTACTTAGCTGCCTTTGAGTGAATTTATGGTCGTCTGTCTCTGAAGTTACCTAAGAGTAAACGATTGCAGCAAATTAAAAAAAATGTTATTCCTACCTACAGAAGCTCTGCATGTTTGAAATTAGGTCGTTGGAAACCATACGAGAACTAGGACGGAAAGCCAAAATAGGTCGTTTGAGATCGACATCCTAGTTGGAGCTAGGGATAGTGGAGCCCTCTAAAAGCGCTTAGTCTTCGTATATTCTTCTTTTAGACATGCCTGATGGTTAAAAAAGATTTTTAGTTCACTTCAGGAAAGTGAACCAGGATTATATGAAAGCCGCTTATCCTCTGCCACTGGTTTTCACAATTAGACCACCTTAGGGGAGCCCGCTATTTGTCAAGGTGGTCCGATCCATTTAGAATACAGCAGCAAAGATGACAACATGACCTATAAATTTTACAGTCACATGGACTTATAATGATATTATATAGAATTTCTTTAGAGAAAATGTATTTTTCTTTGCTCTAACTCAATTGCAGCTACCTGCAAATTTGATGGTTATAGTCCTTCGCAGGATTTATTTTACAATGGAAATACCATGTAGCAGCTACTAGTATATAAATAAGCATAACCACTCCTTATATAAAATAAAAGTATGCAATATAATATTCGGGTAATAGGTCATTGTGTGAGCATTAAATATGTCAAAGAGCTTGAAGTAACATAATCTCACTCGCACGAAGTATTTGTTTTATATGTAAGTAACACTGTTGGACCCCATAAAACAAACATAAGACAGTATTTTGTTGTACTTAATAGTAAGTTTTATTATTTTATGATTATTTTGGAAATGTCATGTATTTTTAAACTAGTGGGCTAATTCTCTTTTATATAATGCATAAAGTATTAAACAAATAATGATTTACATATCTCAAATACATCATGAATAACATGATTTACCTACTTTTTCTTTTCTTCTTTCTTGATAATATTTCTTCAGCATTGTCCCTTCATGTGATTGCAGGGGACTCAAGAATTGCCTCAGAGACTTCATTTTTTTTCCTCTTCTCTTTCTAGTCTCCCCAAAGGAGGCGGAGGCACTGTTATTTACAAGTCTCTACAGTATATAGGCTACCATAATTTTTATATTTTCCACAACGCGTACGACGGTTTACTTCTTTCAGAAACAGTTTTAAAAACATCAATTGATTGTGCAGTAAATAAGTTTAAATGAAAAACATAGTTAAAACTGGACGTTAAACGACACAGGTTGTGTCGGTATTTTTAATTGATGATGATTTTTAATATCGGACATAGTATTACTTCAGCTTAAAACATTTCTGTTTTCTTTAATTACTCATCATAGTTTATTTTCTCTAAACAAATAGATTTAAGTTAAATAGAATTTTTGCGACGTGACAAAACTTTGGAACTTGGCTAACATTTCAAAAAACCTATATAAGTATTATAGTTATAGGAAACCCCCTAATGGAAAAGTCTCTATTAAACGCAGTTAACTATACTGGAGCTAAGTATACTCTTACACATCAACCAAGACGGGAGAAATGTGTAAAGGAATCTCGAAACATCACCAATCAAAAAAATAAAATTTAATACGAATGGAAAATAAATTTTAATATCCGTTTTAAATAATCACATAGACTTTTGGTAGTGGATTTTGAACCGTTGGGCCAGTTTGAAAGAGACGTATCATATGTTAATATAACACTTTTCGAGCTAACTTTATCTTAGAGTCATATCAATTACTTCTTCAATAATATTGTAATTTTCATTTTTTTACCGCAACCTCAGGTGACTACGACTACCCTGGCATTTTGTCTTCCAATCAGTCGTTTCCATTTCTTAAAATATTTTGCAGGCTCAGGGTAATATCGAAGGTAGAAATAATGAAGGCTGACTAAATGTGTCTATATGATGAACGTTGTCTGAATGGTACTATCATTAGTGATGTCAACGTTAACTAGAACACCGCACCGTAGCATCGTATGCGAACATTTCATAAGTCTTGGCACTGTTTGGATACCTAATTC
This sequence comes from Homalodisca vitripennis, assembly GCF_021130785.1. Taxonomy (NCBI): domain Eukaryota; kingdom Metazoa; phylum Arthropoda; class Insecta; order Hemiptera; family Cicadellidae; genus Homalodisca; species Homalodisca vitripennis. The sequence goes on from NW_025776740.1 coordinate 255,957, forward strand.
TTTTGCAGCTCATAGATACAGTACCATAAACTAAGTAAGTTCAAGGGAATAAATCCGATTTTGATGAACCTCATTGAGTTACATCTTACTCCCTCTCCTAGTCCGTCGTCAGCAAAAACAATAAAGGTGTGACACTTTTTTTATTTCCACATGCATCAGTTATCAATGTTTTTATGCACTTAAGCAATAACATATGGTGGCTCTTTGAACATCAACATCAGAAATATAGCCCACACCCGTAGATAATTTTAGAGATAGCAAATTAAAAATACACTCACTATAGTTTCCATTCTCAATAGGCATTCACTAACGTGTCAGAGATGTTATGGTGTGTGAAGTGCCTCCCTTATTGAAAACTGAAAAACTAGTCAGTGGAGGGGGGGGCAGCAAGTGTCTTAGATTTGCTCACCCGAACATGAGATCATTGAATACGGGCTTTGAAGAAATGTGTTCGGTGGTGAGTGACTTTGAATTTGATGCTTCTGGTGTTTCGGAAACCTGGTTTCACCCGTCTACCTCATCTGACAGCTATACCATACCAGGATATGTCATGATCCGAAGTGATCGTCAAGAGAATCTTGAAAACGTGGGGACACAAGGAGGAGGAGTCGCCCTCTATCTAAAGGAAGGAATCGCTCACGAACAACGTCATCTGTCAAGAGATGTTGATCGTGGTATTGAGTATGTTTTGTGTTGTTCTAAAGGTTAAGGATGTTAAGCTGGGATTGTGTGTAATTTGCAGGCCATTCTACATTAGGTACTCTAAGTCTGGGGAGCTTTTCCATTCCTTGTTTGTTGAACTTGCAGTCGAAGTAAATCACGTCATGTTCGTTGGAGATACTAACATTGACATGCAAGCTAGCAACTCTCATGAGAAAAACTATTTGCGTCGGCTCTTGAAGGAAAATAATGTTGTTCAGATCATCAAGGACCCAACAAGGGTTACATAAATCACTACTTCCTTGGTGGATCATATAATTGTAGATAAGGCTGCTAATATCAAGAGAAGCGGCGTTATGGATGTCTCAAAAATTATAGATTTTAGAGGTGTTGCAGTTTCTGATCACAAGCTTGTTTTTTGTTATATTGGCATTGAGAAGCAAAAGAATAATCCAAAATGCATTACTTATAGGGGTTTATCTAGGTTTGGCACTGATTTAGCAGTAACTCGTATGTCAGAAATTAACTGGGATGAGGCTTATTCAATTAACGATGTAGATGAGGTGGAGAAATTCATCACAAGCCATATCAAGTCTGTATATGATGAACTGGCCCCAGTAGTATGTAAACGAGTGACAAAGCAAAGAGCTCTGTGGAGAACTGACCAAATAAAGCAACTATACAATCAAAAGACAAGTTTAAGAAGATGTACAGTGCAAGTGGTGACCGTACAGACTGGAAAAACTATTCACATATAAGAAACAGACTAAACGGTTTGATAAGGAATGCGAATGAAAATTTCTTTGTAAAACATATTTCTGAAAATGCCTCTATCAAAGAGTTTTGGAATTGCATTAAAACAGGTAATGTTATTAAGAAAGGAAAATCATTCCATCTAACATGGAAATTGAAGAAGCTACATTGAAGTTACTGACATAGGGAACAATGGAATGGTTGATGATGAATTGTTGAGGTTTTACAAATCAAACTCTTTGAAAGAAAATTATGAAGATTTTAAGCTTAGTAGGATGTCCGAATACGAGGTTATGCCTGCTATGAATAGCATCAAATAAGATGCTGTAGGTTGCGACCAAATATCAATCAAAATGATAAAAGCAGCTAACTTCCATACAAAAAAAGCATGACCCAATTAGTAAATTTGAGTTTGGTCACTCAAAGCTTCCCTACCAATGGGAAGATTAGTATAGTTTACCCTTTACCGAAGATCATATCCCCAGCTACTGTGCAGAATTTAAGACCAATTTCTGTTTTGCCTGCAATGTCTAAAATAATTTAAAAATCTTTATCAAACAGATGAATCAGTTCATAATATCACAGAATATTATGCCTAAACTTCAATCTGGTTTTCGCCAAAGTTATAGCACATGTAAAGCTTTAGTCAATTTTTTGAGGATTTATTTAGAGCAAAAGATAGAAGAAAATAGAGTTATTTGGTTCTTATGGATTAGTCACAAGCCTTCGACTCTATAAACCATGAAGTATCGATTGATAAATTGAACTATGGGTTTGATCAAGACGTTCAAAATTGGTTGATACTTTATCTCCAAGATCGACTGCAGCTAACATAATTGGGAAATGAGTTTTCCTGGAAATGAGTATGTAACGTGTCTATAGTAAGGTTATCTTCTATAAACAAATCACAACTATTTTTGTTTTAGTATAAGAGCGATCAATTGTGTTCTGAACTAATAACCCTTTATCTTAAGAATGCACAAGTTCCAATGGAATTCAATAATTAAACTCAGTATAAAATAATATTAATTTTAATGAAATTTTAAAATCAATAATACAGCAACGCCAAGCTATCTTTTTTACTTGGAATTTATTCTCAATTATTTCATGTTTTTAACCCATCAAAACTACACAAGTCCAGTCTTAAAACTAACAATCAATCAATCATTCAATAATTGTGTCCTTCAAGTTCTCAGTGCTAATGTTTCAACACAAACTCAAAATAAAAATCTTCATTAAACTTCAAAATAAAATAATCTTCTTCTAATATAAAATAAAACAAATAATAAAATGACTTCTTCTAAAAATAAAAATCAAACAAATTAAGGTAATATTAATATTTAATTTATGAACAAACACAATGTCCAACCAGTTAAACTCAAAATTGTATCAATTTCAAACTACTTATTTTCTGTAAATTTCCAATTTGCAAATTATTGAATTATCTAGAATTATCCGCTTGGCTTTGAATGTTAAATTTAGGAACTTTTTAAAATATATATAGAATCTCAGAAGATTAAATAAATTTTCTTTTTCAGTAGGTTATTCCTGATTAAACCAAATTGAACAGGAAAATATCATCAAGTAATTTTCTATTTCAATATTAAATTATAACTTTCACAGTACCTCGCACTTCTCCTGAAGACTTCACCAAGTAACCAAAATGACTATTATAGATTAATTAATTCAAACTTGAGACTTTAAATTTTGAAAAGAAATTTTAATCTTACAACTCAAACTTCTTCCCGAAAAATCAATACGGCAAGAGTAGGCTATCACTTAACACGACTACACTCTCTGAGCACACAGCAAAGAATCCCCTGAAAAAACGTGGTTGAAGCCACCGGAAGGATCTAGAAGTCCCTCCCACCATCTAATCAACCTAACATTGGCCAATCAAAATTGAGCAACACAATGTCTGAGTTGAATGGTACCTATCCAACTCAGACCTGTAACCTATGCTCAATACCTACATACAAAAGGAAGCTTCTAGCATTCCTTGAACCCGAATTGACAAGAAATTCAGCACTGCTGGAAGGCTCACAATCTTACAATTCAACTATTATATAAGTTTACAATTCTCTTCATTAAAAATAAAAATATTCCTACAAATAATTCAATAATATAGGAAGCATCCTATATCCTCCCTACCTTCAATGCTAGAAGCAAGGCTTCTAGTAATAATGAGGACAAACTACTAACATCAATTAGCAATGGGCTTTAGTAATAATGAGGACAAACTACTAACATCAATTAGCAAGAGGCTTTAGTAATAATGAGGACAAACTACTAACATCAATTAGCAAGGTGCTTTAAAAATAATAAGGACAAACTACTAACATCAATTAGCAAGAGGCTTTAGACCTCACCTACCTTTTACCAGCAATCAAAAATCTTTTTTTTTTTATACAATATTCATATTACAAAGTTCAACCTTAAATATCCATTAAACAAGGCAGATTAAAACCTAATTACTCACTACAATATGTTTACTTACAATTACCTACATTATGTTTACCTAATTACCTACAATCAAAACAAGTTAAATTCAATTTAAGTTCAGAATACGCAAATTAGTACATCATCAATAAAGCGTACAGTTTAAAATACTAAGTTACTTCTCTAAACATTCTTCAATTGAAAACCCTAATTTGTTCTGTTAATTTAATTACACTACATCAAAACAATCAATATTTTAGAATCACTGTAATCTTGATACCTAACAGATTCAGCTATATATAAATCAAATATTTACATTTAATGTTTGGTTAAGTCCAAAACTGATGAACATATGCTTACAAACAAAGTTTAAAATGTAAACAAACAAGAATTATTAATGAATGTTAAATATCTATACTATTTTTCTTAACATCAATTAGACTACTAAAAAAAATTATTTATTGTTACAAATCTTTGAATTTTAAAACCTTAATTCTCCAAGTTTGTTTTGTACCTTAAAGGTACATAAAGTATAATAAACTATTTTAAATTTATTATCATTAAGTCAAAAGTTTTAAAGATCCTTAAAACTAATTATTTAATTATAACAAGTTTACTTTAACAATCAATAAACATTAATCAGTACATAAACAATTGATTAATTTTGAAATGAATTTAAGCAAATACAATGATCCAATATACAAATGATGCAAACACAATGATGTTTTATATTTATTATCATTAAATCAAAATTTTAAAAGATCTTTGAAAGTAATTATTTAATTATTACAACTTTAGTTTAACAATCAATAAAATATTAGTCAGTGCATAAACAATTGATTAATTTTGAAATAATTTTAAGCAAATACAAAGATTCATATTTTTACATAATTCATTAATTTAAATGTAAAGTAAGTATTCTAAAACTAACTATTTCGATGAATTTTGAAATGGAAAGTCTGTAGATAACGGTCCTGGTTATTGATCGAGAGCAGTTAACAATCTTATCTCGGTCCTTTGTTTGTGAGGCCCCACTGATAATCGACAGTCGCTTCCGAAGTAGTACTGCGGTGCCTCGGCCAGCTCGGACATCTCCTTCACCTGGTCCACACTCAACAACTTCGTTCCCTGGTATTGAATTTGTCTCGTTCTCAGCAATGGTTCCATATGAAACATTTATTTACAACCCTTTAAAAGTATATCTGTAAAGGTTAAATTATCAAATGTCCCTTTTTATTCACTCAGTACAATTCTTTGTATACCCCCAAAACGCTGAAGTTATTTCATAAATACATTTATTTCGTCAGTCAACAACTTCATCAATCCACAGCACAAATCTTTACCATAAGGAGCTTTCTACAAGATCATCTCTTCTCATCTTTAACTGTGCAGTGCAGTGCTGTTAAAATAATGTTCTTTCTTTAAAAAGTTTGGTAATCATTGTGGTGCAAATTAATACAAGTTAAATTCTTTTCATTTTAATTTTACTCAGTGCTAGTTACTTGTTTAGTTATTATGGATAACCAATCCAGGTAACAATTATATATAAGCTGTATCCTTTTTCACTAATTATTTTAATCTTAGTTTAGTGCTTATAATGAGGTAATATCATGTTGTTCTTTCTCACTTTCACTGTGTAAACATTTACTCAGGGTTGTTGGAACATTTCATGTTATAGACCACAACCTGGGGTTTTCACAACAAATACAGATTATTTTTCCATCCAAATTTGTTATTACAACAGGAAGGGTAGGACTCACATTCACCAAATATATATAGTGTAGCTGTATGCGTAAAGTAAATACATATCTCATTGTACTTTCACTCATATGGTAACATGTATGCAGATTTCATAAAACATTAGTAATATCTATAACTAATTGGTTTGTTTATAAAATCTCACATTATCACATACTCATTAATAGTACAAGTTTCATGTATTAAAGACTCACAGTCCATTTCCTACCCTGAAATTTACACCATACACTTTCTACACCTATATTCATTTTACCATCATTGTTTTACCAGCTTCATGTTCATGCTGTGAACTCGCTTATATATGTTTGCATCTCTCAGATCTTGCACCACAAAACTGACATCTGAAATTACGGCAATAATTTTGTAGGGTCCTTCGTAAATGGCATCCAACTTCTTTCTCTGAAAATTAACTTTACAAAACATAATATCACCCTTCTTAAATCTAACATTGTTACCATATTTACTTAGTTTCTGATTTTTCAAACATTGCTGCTTCAAATTTCTGACTGCATTGATTAATTTATTTTTATTCTTTCCCCGTAATTCTTTATCTATTAAGGCCTTCAGATTCCACCTCAAACTTAAACTATTATTTGGTTTATAATTAAACAACAGTTCAAACGGGGTTGATTTCACACTTTCATTAAATGTACAATTTAGTGATAACTGAATTTTTCCCAAATCTTTAGCCCATCCTCTTTTATTTTCAGAATAATAACCAATTAAAACTTGATTTAAACTTTGTAGGTAGACACTCCCCTTTTAATTAAAAAAATTTGTATTCTTCAGTAGTTAAACAAGTTGCGTTGTCATCCACTATACATTCAGGTAATGAGTAATTATTAAGTAATACTATTTTCTAAGGCTCTTATCACATTACCTGATGTTATTTCCCGCAGTGGAAGGCACCAAATGAATTTATTCATATCTTCTACAATAATCATTGTATATTGATATCCCTCTAAGATGTTTCACATGGCTACTAGCTCTAATTTAATAAGTTGTCATAATCTTTTTCTTGACTTTACTGCCACAGACCGGTTTAGGATAAACACCCCTAAATTTAATTTCAAACAACATTTCGTCATTACTAAGTAGGTCCACCTTCAGAAACATCGTTCACTAATTAAAGTTCAGTACTGTTCACAAAAGTCACTTTATATCACAGTTTATTCATAACAGAATTATTTTTAATTAAAAATAATTTATCAATTAATTTAATCTTCCTTAAAAGTTCACACAAACACCAATCACTGTTCTAAACTGCTTTACATCAATCGCTCAATTATACATAGCAGAGTGGCGCAATTATGTATAACGTGTCTATAGTAAGGTTATCTTCTATAAACAAATCACAACTATTTTTGTTTTAGTATAAGAGCGATCAATTGTGTTCTGAACTAATAACCCTTTATCTTAAGAATGCACAAGTTCCAATGGAATTCAATAATTAAACTCAGTATAAAATAATATTAATTTTAATGAAATTTTAAAATCAATAATACAGCAACGCCAAGCTATCTTTTTTACTTAGAATTTATTCTCAATTATTTCATGTTTTTAACCCATCAAAACTACACAAGTCCAGTCTTAAAACTAACAATCAATCAATCATTCAATAATTGTGTCCTTCAAGTTCTCAGTGCTAATGTTTCAACACAAACTCAAAATAAAAATCTTCATTAAACTTCAAAATAAAATAATCTTCTTCTAATATAAAATAAAACAAATAATAAAATGACTTCTTCTAAAAATAAAAATCAAACAAATTAAGGTAATATTAATATTTAATTTATGAACAAACACAATGTCCAACCAGTTAAACTCAAAATTGTATCAATTTCAAACTACTTATTTTCTGTAAATTTCCAATTTGCAAATTATTGAATTATCTAGAATTATCCGCTTGGCTTTGAATGTTAAATTTAGGAACTTTTTAAAATATACATAGAATCTCAGAAGATTAAATAAATTTTCTTTTTCAGTAGGTTATTCCTGATTAAACCAAATTGAACAGGAAAATATCATCAAGTAATTTTCTATTTCAATATTAAATTATAACTTTCACAGTACCTCGCACTTCTCCTGAAGACTTCACCAAGTAACCAAAATGACTATTATAGATTAATTAATTCAAACTTGAGACTTTAAATTTTGAAAAGAAATTTTAATCTTACAACTCAAACTTCTTCCCGAAAAATCAATACGGCAAGAGTAGGCTATCACTTAACACGACTACACTCTCTGAGCACACAGCAAAGAATCCCCTGAAAAACGTGGTTGAAGCCACCGGAAGGATCTAGAAGTCCCTCCCACCATCTAATCAACCTAACATTGGCCAATCAAAATTGAGCAACACAATGTCTGAGTTGAATGGTACCTATCCAACTCAGACCTGTAACCTATGCTCAATACCTACATACAAAAGGAAGCTTCTAGCATTCCTTGAACCCGAATTGACAAGAAATTCAGCACTGCTGGAAGGCTCACAATCTTAAAATTCAACTATTATATAAGTTTACAATTCTCTTCATTAAAAATAAAAATATTCCTACAAATAATTCAATAATATAGGAAGCATCCTATAGAGTATTACATGCAAAATTATTTGTTATAATCTCCTTAACTTTGATTCATGTTCAATATTTGCTATAATATCAACTATTGCTCATATAAAATAATTTTTGTCGCAATTACAATGTTTTTTTCAGATGGTCGACTAGTTCATTTAAAAACCGGTGATTTACTTTACGGATGATCAATGAAATACTGCCTGTCATTTAGATATATAACAGTATAATTATTTAAAACCATGAATTAAGTAATGTCATTTTTGTATTATCTGTAAACCAAACATATTATTACTTGAAAGTAACAATGTCTAAATTATAAATTTCGCTCTTTTCAAATTGTATCTTTTATCAGATATTTTCAATATATGATCAATAAAAGTTAATTAAATATTTTAGCTTTAGGGGTTTACCTCGCTCATAGAAAACTGTCATCATAAATAATTTCGTTGAATGTGTTAGAAAGAAAATATATTGCTTTAAGAATTTGTGTCTCTATATACAGTAATATTAATTACTATATTGTTAGTTATTTAAAGTGTGAAAGTAATTTAGTATGTTTGTAATTTATATTTTATATAAACTATAAATTAGCAGCTAATGGTAGTTCCTAGATTTGATAACGAATGTAGGCTGGTTCCAGTGAAAATTATTTCTCTTTCCCTCTCTCTCCGCAATATTTCCACCAGGTACTGTCCTGCAGCGGATTTCAAAAATTGCATTCACTATGACACACACACACACACACACACACACACACACACACACACACACACACACACACACACACACACACACACACACACACACACACACACACACACACACACACACACACACACACACACATACGACAACTACTAGTATAAAGAATTTTCAGCATTATGTTTTAATTGAGGTAACACAATGGCTCAGTTTTATCTGTTGGAGGCTATAACACCAGCCCAGTTGTAAACCTTGCTCCTCCGGCTGTGGATTGAGGACAGATATACTAGTGGCCAAGTCGTCTTGTCCTATAATACTCATCAATGGCCACTATCCAGCTGGGCTAACAGCGCTTTGTGGTGTGTCTACTAACATACGCGGTAATGTATGAAACGTCTCTAACTCTCCAACTGTCTCATATTAATAACACCAGCCCATTTGTAAAGCTGGCTCCTACTGCTGTGGCTTGACGACAGATATACTAGTGGCCAAGTCGCCGTGTCCTATACTCATTAATGGCCACCATCCAGCTGGGCTAACAGCGCTTTGTGGTGTGTCTACTAACATACACGGTAATGTATGGAACGTGTCTAACTCTCCGACTGTCTCATATAAATAACACCAGCCCAGTTGTAAAGCTGGCTCGTACTGCTGTGGCTTGATGGCAAATATTGTAATGTTCTAGAAAGATGGACATCCGGTCTAGGAGGACCAAACAATGTTACGTGAGAGATTGCAATAACGTTGACACTAAAGATCCTGCCCGGATGACTAATCAATGTCCAGTTTAAAAGACAGAGGTCCATACTGAAGAGGGAATAGCGAACACTTTAGCACGAACAACGGGGCACTGAAGAAATAAACAAGGTACAAAAATAGGTAAAACAATACAGAATAATGAAGATTTATAGAGGGTGAGATGGGATAATGAGGATAGAATTGAATGTGTGCAAAACACTCACAGAAGTAATGAGAGGTAAGTTAGGTCATGTCCGATAGTGACATCGACCATGCCGGTATAAGTATACAACCTCATCACCAGCAGAGGGACATGGATGGCGGTGGATTGACCGTGGTAAATTAAATTTTTTTATAAGGGACAACAGTTGATCTCTCTCGCTCACTTATAACTTACTGCTTAACTAAATAAAAATATTATTAAATTTAATTAAAACTAAACAGATATTATATTAGCGGCTCATTCGCCGTGTCCTATATCCATACAGCACTATTAGCTTAAGTAGCAGTACTTACTGATGTGTCTACTAACATAGGTCGTAATATATGGCGCGTCTCTAACTATATAAATGTATCATATAAATTAAACAAATTGTGTTTGTTGTATAAACACCACAGGTTTCCATAGACACACGAATTATAAAATTATGATAGAGTTGAAACCCAATTCTGAATTTAAATTTTGTCTATTCTAGTTTAATATTTTGTATAACTGTAAATTATTACATATATGCTGCCTCAATTTTTTCCATTCGAGCAGTAGACTTATGGGAAATAAATTTTAAATATGTGATTAAATAAATATCTAGTTTACCATATAATTGCAGCTTTTATTTAAAGTTGTGAGTTACATTAATCAACCGTCATAGATTATAAATACTTTTTCCAACAGTGCCTCACAATATATTACTGGTAGTTATATTTTGTTGTTAAAATAACTGGTTATATTTTAATTATTAGGTGGAATTGAATGGATACATAAACTCTTGGACGGAAAATTCGATTTTCAGGTTTTGGATCGCTGATGAATGCAAATTATAATCCTTCCGCATTTTATTTGTAAATGTTCAATAAAAAACTAATGTAAATTTTTCTGAAGTAAAGTCCTGAATCATGATATAAACAATCTAAACATAATGCCTTAATAATTGCTATACACAATAATTTATTCGTTATTCATAGCATAGAGAAACACCCATACACAGTATTGTATAGTCAGATTTGGCAAGAGAAGAAGAACAGATTGATTTTCAGTGTAATACATCACGATAACAGGCTGTGCTTCCTAAACAAGGAAACACCTGGAAGCTTTCCTTGCCAAATTGAATATTCTATATGTGATGTGTACACCATTTAATGCAACAAAGTCATGAACAATTTAGTGGGATAAAGCAATCTTAATGGGAACTGTTAAATGTGTGTTACAACCAAAGTAAGTTGCGCCGCTTTACTAGTACATAATTAAATTATGAATTACATCATGTCTGTTTATTAATTATATCATTTTAAAACGCCCTCTAAAATAAATAAGACATTTAATACGTATTGATCTTTGTTCAACATTTAGGTGTTATTTGAGGGAAATCATCATTATTTATCATTTCTTCAGTCATTATAAGATAAAGCTAACTTCGCTAGTAATCTGATGTCATCAGCCGTAGAAAAATATTGGAATTAGGTCATGTTTCCTGGACTGAATCAATATATTATTCCGTATTTTGTTATACAATTATAATATGTGTCAGTTGAACATCTTAGTAGTTTATTCAGTGACATTAGCCCTACACGAGCGCGCGCGCTTGCGTGTGTGAAAGAATAATGCGTGACCAGCAAATCATACCTTTTTCTTGCCATTTGATGTATATATACATATTTAGTTCACTGTTGTTAATGATTGTCAGAACACGTGCTGGGCATTTGTTTGTAAAGTATTTGCTATAGTTACTGTTCAGAGCTGACGACCCAAGAAAGGGTCATGTAATAGACCCTAAGGGATGAATCCACATTAAACATGAATGACTGGAACTAAAATACAAAGTAGTTTCTGGTGTCTGCCACTTTGACTTTCTTGCCCGTTTGTCGTATCGGTAGCCGTACAGAGTTTTCTTACTAATCACAACCTCAGCTGGTCGCGTTGTCTGCCAATTATACATACTGCCGTTATCGCCGCATGCTTCTAACAATTAGTTATTGTTATCTTAGGGTTTTTTTCAGTAGCTCCGGTGGTTAGAAACTTCCATAATCTGCTTATTACAGGATGAGGGTGCCTCTCGTTCTCTTGGGTTCGAGACCTCGTAGGATGAATATGAGTTGAATTAACTAGACAGAGTGGTTAGTCAAAGCTGGCTAACCCGCTCCCTCAATTTTGTAGCAAGATATTGTAATTTAGTATCGTAAATACCTATCCTAAAAGATCAACGTACGTCTGAAATAAGGTAATTTGGGCCCGCCCAGATACTTCCAAATTCAGTAACATTACTTTAACTTCATACCAAAAGTCATAATTTAGCAAATATAGAAAAGTTCTAAATAAATTTAATTTTCTCGTATATTTAGTTTTATAAAAAACAAATACTCTCTACTGTATATAAATATATCACCAAAATAGAAGTTAATTTTGAATATGTAGAGTGATAACAGTCAGGATAAATATGTTAATAGTTTTTTAATATATTTTGTCCATTCTAACTAAGGATTTTCAATCATCCAATTAAAAATAATAACCTGACAAGATAGTAAGGTACTTGAGTGTAAAACACAGCAAGTACAAGGTAAATATTCTTGGGTACGAAATGTTAATATTTCTTTTTTACAATTCGTCGAGATCAATATTACATCCTATATATAATATTATTGTAAATAGTGAGCTTAAATTATTCTTTCGAAAAGAATTTTTGTAGCTTATCGTTTCTTCACGAAGCCGCTGGGTCGCTTGACGTACGTTGGCACCAGCGTTCTTTAGTTTTGTGCTCTATTCGAGCTAGGCGCGAGTTCGAGCGAACTATTGTTCACTTTTAATTTTAATTTCGGTTAGCGTATCCTTTAAAGTCCGCTGGGTCGCTTGACGTAAGTGGGCACCAGCGTTCCTTAGTTTCAAACTAAAATTGAACTAGCAAATCTCGTTTTTCGGAATGTTTAGGTAGGTGGACATTCATCCTAAAACAAATGCTGACGCCTTTCTTTTATTTCCTTTCGTTTCCTAGTCGTCGATGATGAAAGCCTGTCGATCCGTTGATCGTCGGTGCTATATTTGCTGCGGCTTTTGATTTTACATTGACTCAGGTCTGAGCTGAACTTGGAAACTACCTCTCCCTTCCGAAAAATGAATTTTTCCCCTCTCGAATGTTTTATCCGGTGTCGTAGGGTAATATAGTATATAAACTATTTCTACCCGATTTAACCGTTATAGTATAACTTCTGATATGTCGATGTCACTTATCCGGTGGTAAATGTATGTCTGTCTATATGTATTTCGTGGGATATCTCAAGAACCAAATTAGCTGTGTACTTGACATTTGGCACGATACATCACTAATTCGATGAAAATATTTTTTTCATATGATGTATACGTACCTCCACGGGATTTGACTGAGCGTCAGTGAAGTTTTCTGCAGTATGATATTTCTAGAACGAATAAAGCTATGAACATGAGATTTTTGCATTTTACTTGAAATTCACGTTAACAAGACAGTTCAATTACGGGTTATATTCCCCCACGGGAGCTGGCTGAGCATTAGCAAAGCATAAATAGTAGACAGGGATAGAGTGAATTCTATATATGTTCATAGACACTACACCCTCCAAGAAAGAACCCCGTGAGTCTTAACCCCCGGTAACATTCACCTCTCCGAGAATTTCCAAGGATGACCGAATAATCTCCTGGGTAATTTAAACCCCATGATCAAGTTAATAATCTGATAAACATTATTACCTTGGATGAAGTATTCTTCTGGTAATAAAAACAGCTTGTCGAAACCCTTGTATTCCATACTTACAGAGTGTAATCTACTTAGTTGTATGCTGTAGATTTACAATTAGGTAGAGTTGTAGCTTAGACGATAAGCTTGCTAGAAAACATATTAAATCGGGTTTGATTTACTCTACAAATTAAAAACAATTTGACCAGTGCAGTCTTTTTACCAAGCTCTGTACCAGCTAAGCAAAAGGTCATAGCTTATATCTGGGGGCGTAATCGAAAATTAAATTTCGTACAAGAAAGGTTCAGTCACTTTTAGACGTATCTCTAACGTTTAAGTAAAATAACGCCCCCAAAAACAAAAATTTTGTTAAATCCAAAAAATAAAACTACGGTCTAGGTTTTACTTCCTGGCAAACCTCGGGCTCTAAATGAGAGCTCAAATGGCTTGTAACGCATATAACACTTATGTATTAAATGAATAATTTAACGTATTTAATATAGATATGTAACACATTCTTATACAAAAAAGTTCACAAAAAATTATAAACTTTTAGTTAACTTATCGCCATTCGTTAACATTTTAAAAATAATATTTATCACAAGTACATACAGCTTATATACTATAAAAAATGTATTAATATGAATAGGAGTAAAACTAATTCATCTCGTTCTATATGGAAAGTAAGACAAACCCCTACCTATACTTTTAAATGAATAGAGTAGTGTAACATGGTGATAAAGGTTATTGCTGTAACACGAATCTAGTATTTTAAAGTAACCTGGATGTTACATTTAATAGGCTTATATGAATGAAGGTAGCAGATATATAGACGGTCTGTCGCTAACCATCCAAGACCATAAATATTTTAGACGGGGTATTACCAGCAACAATAGAAAATGACACTCCTTTTGTTTGAATGTTCATTTAATTAACCGTAATACACCTCACAACATCCGCTGTTCTAAGGGCGGTGTGCAATGGAAAGTTTTAGAAAACCCTTTCTGGAAAACCCATCATTTTTTTTACCCATCATCGGTTGGTCAAATACCGTTCTTTCTGGGGGCTGACTTCTTTTGTCTACGGACCTCGCACATTTAGTAGCATATATGAATTTTTTAACATACTGAATATTATACATGACGGTTATGTGTTCGTCCGTAGCTGCAAAATGGATTGACTTTGATTCTTAAACTGTTACACACAATTTGTAATTTTATAAGAAATACGTAAATTTTTTCAAGTGCAGTTAGAAATAATGTGAATGTTCCTTATCGAACAAGTCTCTTGGTAAACACACCTAAAGTCTTGATATTTGCATACGCACTGCTTACCTCTACATAGCTTTTTAATATATTGTACATAACGGAGTAATATAAAATATTTCAGATTTTCTTAAAATTTATTATTTATTTAGAGTTAATAAAAAACATCACAAATGCAAGTTTGGAAGCTATTTTGTTGCAAATAATAAAAAAAGAAAAGAATACATGTACATTCAAATTGTTAAAAAATGTGGTGCAAGCCAAACAGTTTATGCAATATATTTAAGATTTTATAATACAATGTATTGTATTGATAAATAAACCCCAAGTCATACAACAGAAGATATGTTAGAAGCTTCCACATTTTTATGCTCTTGAAGGCTTGCAAAGAAAATAGATACGTCACTATTGATCCCGCCGACCCAGAAAGGCAGTACTATAGACAAAAGTGTTACCGCCTCACCTTTGACCTTGGTCATTACCGCCCGATCACGTTACAGCTTCCCACCCACCATTATGTGACTTTTTTGGCACAGTATTAATATTAATAACTTTAGATTGAATATAATTATTATTGATTCAAATTCGAACATCTCAGTAAAAAAGATGCCACTAATGGATTTCTTGAGACATATACGGTGTATTTATACTCACAATATCAGATATCTTATTTATAGAAAAAATATTTCACCAATGTCTGCATATTTTCAGAGTTCAGTCCGGTGGGGCAAGGGACATTGTTAAAAGTAAGTACTGTTTAGTTTACATATTACGATTACAAAAGAGGTAATTTTGAAGCTGAATAAATAAACACAATCGGTCGGGATTGTTGCTCATAATTTTACGGTTGATAATATTATGAAGTATAAAAAGACAAAATTGCACTTAAAATCTGTCGCCACTGGTAACATTTTTAATATAATATTGTTCTTAAACAGTTTCTGTGGAAAAGATGCAGACCAAGCTCAAAAGAATTTAAAAATCAATAGTATAGGATTTAATAAAGAGTGAATTAATATGTTTCAAAAATACAAGTTGAATTGTACCCGCTGAACCAAAGTAAATATTAATTTTGTGCAATTGAGTTTACTATAAACATTAAAAAAGAATATCTGTATGAAATTTATTTTAGTTTTTATGATTCGGCAAATCACTTTAATATCATGTTGACCAGGAACAAGAACGAGTCATTCAAAAATAGACTCACTTCTTTACATGGGATGCTTTTAAACAGAATAAAATTTGTTACTAACGGTAAATAAGTTTCCGAACGAGTATAAGGGTAAATACGAGTAAATTCAAGTATACAAGAGCAAACCGTAACCTAAGATCCAGTAGCTTCCTTGTAGAATGCCGTTGCGTATTTATGAATTTATATATCCATGGATGTCCGCAGATAGGGGCTTTAAATTCTCTCCAAATGAAATGTATAAAAATATTATTTAATATATTTTGATACATTAAGATTTAGAAATATTTATTAGAACAATTAGAATCATAGGGAAATCGTACAGTATAAAAAAATATTTTGAGAGCGGTTTCTTTCCCAGGTTAATGAAAATACATTGATTTTATATAAGACTATGCGTAGCTTTAAGTAATGGCCTTTTTGTTTCTGATTTGTTCCTTTTTGTTTAATAATCGTGGCTTTTTCGTCAGTCCTTGTTAATCGTTTTTGAGCAGCTTTCAGATGGGCTCAACGAAAACTTAAAGCTATAATTGAAAACATAATGCAAAGAGTTAATACCTGCTTGCTAGCGTGTCTGTATTGTTTTTATTACAATTTAGTGATGTCATACGAGTATAAACACTAAGCATGTTTTCACGTAAGCATCGTATTAATGGATAAAGTGAATAGAAAGAAGTAGGTGACATGTAACTGGTTATTTAAAACTCTTCCACAAGATCTACATCGATCAAATAAGAGTCAGAATAACTTTATTTGGTTAGATATTCACGTTGCTAAAGACGTGGGACTGAACCGGGAACGACTGAGATAGCGATGTCGGACTGTGCCAATGAAACCCAAAAGGTTAACAAAAATGTTTCTTAACACAACCTTTATCTACTGTAAAGTAATGCGTTCTTGTGTTAGAATTACGCTGTAAATTAAGGTATATCTCACTTCTCCCAATGGCTGTTGGTATTTGAGACAAATATTGAGAAAATGCGTGCGTAGAATTAATTTACTATAAAAAAACACCGTTTTTCACACGTTTTATTTAACTCGTACAATTAAAAGGATACGTTTACTTTAATTTTCACTAGTTCTATCAGAGATGGTCTATCGTGGACTATAAAGATAGCAGTTGACAAATTAATGTTACTTTCTCTTTAAATTCGGTACCACAAACTATACATTAAATACCTTGCAAACTGAAACACCAGCACCAACCACCTAAGTATGAGAACACTATTTTCCTTTGAAAACGATACAGGACTCTAGCGAGATATTAACCATAATTTCCGCTAGTTTGCTGATTAGGGAGATTTTTTCAAAATATAAAACAATACGTACATTTTTACATATTAAACTATTTTATTTTTACACTCTTAAAATTAGCCGTGAAACACCTAATTAATTAGTCCTTGTTCTATCCAACGATATAAAGGGAGTGAATTTTGCGCCATTTAAGTATCTTTAATTTTTTTAACACTATCATTACTTTTATAAGCTTGTTGGCCTGTTGATTGTTGGCGACACTAAAGCAAACGATATGTTATAATTTATTTCAACAGCTGAGATAACTGAGCTGATAGATAAACCCTTGGCATTACATAGATTGTTGAGTCTGTGAGTGTTATAATATGTATTTAAACACCTTTTGTTTCTATTTACTGAAGGCGTAAACCTTTACGGATGATCCTGCACAAGACTCTAAAAAGTGTCAATAATTGTACAATATATTATTTATTTCTAACGATCCTGATAAACGGAAACCGGCTTATCCAAAAGTTCAAAAAGCTTCATAATTTTAACGAATTTTTCTCGTATAAAAGGCAATTTATAGTGATGAGAAGGAAGTTTAATTTTGTGACTCACTCACAATAGGCGGAAGTTATATATTGTTTTTCTATTTACCAAACTTTCATTTTCGCAATAGAAGTTGACAACATGTTTCTTTTAACGTACTTTACATATTTCTTACGTGGATTCGTATATGTTTGTAAGAGAAGTAGTTTCATAAATCGTGTATACATTTCTTGTATAGGGATTACAAATTTAGATTTTAAGATAAAACATGATTTTAAAATATAATTTATAAAACTTTTTTAGCGAATACGAAATACTAACCCGAATACTTTAAAAATTGGAAATTTGTCAATTTACATATTCTTACCAAAGAGAGAAAGGTAAAGAGAAATTTAGGCCTATACATGAATAACGATAGGACTTATCTCGTAATAGAGTTAATTAATAATACTATCTTCTACATTTGATACATAATAGTTAAGAATTGATTCTGATGTGTATTTCCATGAATTCTTTACAGAGACTTGGCCGCACTCACTTCCTTTAAATTCCTGATAATTTCTCAGAAAAGCATTCCCCAGGCTGGCATTAGAAAAAGAGAAGTAAACAACTGAACCTTTTACTTTTTGGAAGCAAGCTATTCCTCTTGAAATATTGTAAATATAGAAATTTCTCGTCTACCCTTCGCTATTTTTCTTTAGTGCAGAACGTTTGGCATTCCCAAACATCGATTCGTGTCCTCTTCTATGCTTCTACCGATTGGCACTATACATGTATTAGTTATTGACAGATTTCGGATATTTGCCATCGTTGGATGTTACAAAAGTTATAGCACAACGTTTCGAGTATTGGAACATATCCTCTTCCTCAGTTTGGAGGAGGTATTATATCATAAAAATATAAAGAACAGAAATAAGAATAGAAGGAAAAGAAAAGGATTCAAACATACCCAAAAGCTGCTAGTAGAGAAGTCAAGGCCTTGTCACTGCACAGAACACAAGTCACGAATAACAGAATGACAACCAAAAATCATACCAGCAGTGGCACGGGGGAAAGTGGAATAAATTATTTATATTCTATGAAAAACAAACTTTCAGGTTACAAAATTAGGTAAGGATTTCACAGTTACCCATTTTATATCTATTTTGGTGTTTAAATTGCTGTGGTAATATCTCTGAATGTTTTGTTGCCTTCCGCTTTGTGAAGCCATTATAAACAAACCCCGTCCAGTGTTAATGCCAACCTGCGTCTCCAATTTTAATATGGGAATGAGGACTCTTTGTGTTACTCGTCATACCACGATTGGGTTTTAAAGTGATTGGAATAAGTATACTTTGCGTCTTTGAATAAAAAACGCCTAATCCTAAAAATGAACGATATATTTTTCGCTTCAGTTATATTAAAGACATGTCTATCCCGTATGACCGTTTCCGTTTTTTTCCTCTAGTTTAAATCAACGATACATGAAAAACTATTCCTCTTTCTTGTACAGTCAATACTTTTACGAAATCCGTTTAAAATATGTCACCGGAAACACCGAAGGGATGGGCTATGAGGGAAAGTTAGATGTTCCTAAGTAAAGTGGTGGAAAAATGTCAAAAAGGTGGTGGAACACGTGGCTAAGGAAATAGGTGACTCGACATAAATCGGAGCACCTAAAGTTATGGAAACAGTCAGTTTCATTACATTATAAAAGTAGTCACTATAAAAAAAAAACAATAAAGTGATAAATGTTAAAGGGATATCCAAAGGCTACAAAAGGTTTGATGCTTTTTAATGTTAAGGATGTAAGCTACTATAAGAAAAGGAAATTCAGCGTAGTAAGTGGAAAGTTTTTTTTGAAAATCCGCTAACCCCATCAGAAGTTATACATTACGTTATTATTCTTCAAACGTCAGGATTCACGGTCGACGTAGACAAAGTATTCTTTAAACTTATTATTCACATTTTCTTTCCTGGCCTGGCTAAGGTATAAGGGATCGGGGAATGGTTTCAGCCTTTTATACACTTTTACACAGTACACAAGTAAAAGTTTGGCATGGCAAGTCAAAGAAATAATTATAAACCATAATATATTATTCTTCCTGAAAGTGATAAATTAAAACACGAATACCTTGCAAAACAGGCAATATTTCACTAAAATATATGAAGAGTTAAACCGACGTATACTCACATATATACCTAAAAAGGTCATGTACTTCATTTATAACAAGTAATTAATTAATGATGTTGCCATTAACACCTAGACGATATCACTAGCGTAATTTGTATTTTTAAAGAAGTAATTTTAGCTGTATACGATGGAGCTTGACTAAAACGCTTAACGGGCTGCCCGTCACTCTTCTATTCATCCTTTGACTCTTGACCAGATAGGCCTTCGCCAGCTTGACACAAAGGAAAATTGACAGCTGTTACCTTAAACCCTGCAATTCTACGTACGAGGACTTAAGGCTTCTTTTATATGCACAGTTATAAACCTGGTGTTTTCTCGGCTGCCCTATAGTATTGTGCTTTAGTGAACACAATCCGTTTAGCTATTCCTAGAAAAGAATAGGCCCTTTTGATTTAAACTATTGTCACTCAGCAAAACACAATGTATTTAGCATTAAAATTATCTTGTATTAAAATAATTGATGATTTTGGGGAGGCAGATTATACTCATTTACAAATTTGAATTCTTCTAATGGATGTGCGTTTGCGGTAAGTAAATAAAGAAGACCAAGTTCATTTAAATGAACTTTATAAACTTCAAAAATCCATCAGTGTGTCTTTTAATAATCAATTTAAAGTTAGGAAGAATAGATGTACAAAAACGTGATATTAACTTTTAACAACCAAATCTAAAACCTAAACTAACATACCTCGGTAGGGTTAAAATACTGCACTTTTCTAATTTTATCACAGAATTTCTTTTACCGAATTTAGGGCTAAAAAAAAATTTCAAATGTAAATCTTGCGTCAAGTAACACATTCGTTTAAATATCTTTATAAAAGAAAATATTAGTGAATCTTAGAGGTTTATATTTTACTCTATTACATTACATTTCTAGTATCAATGTATTTTGTAATTATATAAATAGAGAAATGTTGCAACGCTGGATCTGGAGATTTTGTAAGCTGCCCTCCAGTCCTATACCCCTCTTCAAACCTACTTATAGTGTGGAATACTGAATAAGCACATCAACAACTATTATCAGTAAATGATTGAACATTTTTAGTGGCAAGAAACAGTTAACTAAATGTTTTGTGCTGGAAGCAATGGGTGCTTTAAAGCATTAGTTCAAAGTTACAAGTAAAGGAAAGTGTAACTATAATTCCTAATTCAAATAAAAAATTCTTCTTAAAAACAAGCAAAATAAATAATGATAATACAATAAAGTTAGATAAAATAACAGGACATAACATATAGAAAAGAAAAATTCCAGGAAAGCAATATCAAACACATATAAGAATGTGTTGTGGTTCCTTTTTAATTAAGGTGTACAAAATACATCTGTAGCTATAAAATGGTTCTCGGGAGAAAGAAGGTTTGTAATTTTCAGGATATTCCTTTTACAAACTGTGATAATAACTTGTGCATTTGTTTCAAGCACCAGTTTTGGCAATACAATTTTTACTATGATGCTTCCATTGGACGTTTTTCCTCACGACAATGATTCCACCCTGAAACTGCAAAAAAGTAAAATTTTAAATCCTGGCTTTTTCTTTAGTGTGTTTTATCAAATATGTAATAATTGTTCATGTTTTTAATATAGTGGACGAGACTAACTCTCCTTTTCTTTTCAGGCCTTAGCCAAATGTCTCTGGTCTATCTCTTCAAAAATATAGTAGTTTTTATATTTTTGTCCAAACAATTTTTAATAAGACCATATATATATATACAGGGTGTACATAAAGTCCTGCACGGGTATAATATTTTCTGAACGATAACAGATAAATAAACAAGATTTGGTAAATCTATACTACACCTAAAAATCTACTTTTTGAAGGAACAATCAGTTAGTTTTCTGTAATATTATGGGGACGTCCCGCAAGGAGTCAGAAGGAAATCTTAAATAGGAGCATAGGTCAATATGGACATCATTTTAAAGGGCTTATCTAGCAGAGTTTAATGCCGCAAACCGCACTCAAAAAGATTGATCCAGTACAAAATGGCGGCTGTTCAAAGATTTTACTTGGTTACATTTTATTAGTAGCCATAACCCTAGTAAAGCAAAACTGCAACCAAACAAATACTGCAGCTAACTACTACATTATGCTTGTCAACTGTACAGAAGTGAATTATGACGTTAGTTATCCTCAAGGGTTACAAATTTGGTCCTAATATATTGATAACGGGGAAAACCTGATAACAGTAACAATTAGAAATCTCTTCTCATCTTTGCGTTGCAGTTAGGACTTTCCTATTAGCCAGTCTATTCATAGTAGGCTATTCTAGTTTTCTTGTTTTAGTGGTGCTGTCCATCCATTTTATCAGTGCGCTTTAGTACAAAAGAGTTTGTCGTATTGCTTGTAGTTCTTCAACTACACTATGCCGCTTGACGAACGTGAACGTATAACATTTCTTATGATGGTTGGTTGGGGAAATAACAGACGATCACACGAGGAAGCATGCCATTTATTTAATGACTACTTTCACGAGTGGGCAGCCAATTTCTAGAACAACTGTAGGAAGAACCGTTCAACACTTTATGAAAACAGGAAGTGTTTACGATCGTCATAGGTCGCTGAGATTTCTAATTGTTACTGTTATCAGGTTTTCCCCGTTATCAATATATTAGGACCAAATTTGTAAGCCTTGAGGATAACTAATGTCATAATTCACTTCTGTACAGTTGACAAGCATAATGTAGTAGTTAGCTGCAGTATTTGTTTGGTTGCAGTTTTGCTTTACTGGGGTTATGGCTACTAATAAAATGTAACCAAGTAAAATCTTTGAACAGCCGCCATTTTGTACTGGATCAATCTTTTTGAGTGCGGTTTGCGGCATTAAACTCTGCTAGATAAGCCCTTTAAAATGATGTCCATATTGACCTATGCTCCTATTTAAGATTTCCTTCTGACTCCTTGCGGGACGTCCCCATGATATTACAGAAAACTGATAGTTCCTTCAAAAAGTAGACTTTTAGGTGTAGTATTGATGTACCAAATCTTGTTTATTTATCTGTTATCGTTCAGAAAATATTATACCAGTGCAGGACTTTATGTACACCCTGTATATATATATATATATATATATATATATATATATATATATATATATATATATATATATATATATATGTGTGTGTGTGTGTGTGTCTGTGTGTGTGTGTGTATATATGTATATATATATATATATATATATATATATATATATATATATATATATATATACACACACACATTTATACATACATTGTGAGTAATCTTGCAGGAACTGCGAGTAGACGAGCAACCATGGAGGCGGCAGTCGATTGTGTAGCATATACATATTCATAGACACGGCTAGTGTATGAAAATTGCACAAATACTGCATGAAATGTATTTAAACTTCAGAAGAAAATTTTATTGAATTAACAAATTTGATTTCGGACATTCTTCTTCGTTATAAATTAGAAAACGTTTCAAAGATTGAAATTTACCCTTTTCGTCAAGTGATAAGATAATTTGTACACAAAATTATATCTTCCGGCAATAGAACACTACTAAAAAAGAACAAAATTAGAAAAAATAAGATTAATCATCTTTTAATATATTAGACTTTTTTCATTATTATTTTTGTAGTGAGACTCCATTGCCGCACGTTATATCCTTTATGTTTTTGTTTTTTAACATGACGAAGAGGGTGTAGTTCTATACTCTAAACGTGGTGTTTTCCATTTTGTATTATATGAAGATACCAAATATCCGAAATCCTATTAAACATTAAAGTCTTCCATTGCCAATAACTAACTTTTTATTGCTATTTATTGTTTTATTATTATTAAAATGTATTTGTATTTAGTCATAAAAAATTTAACGTTTGTTTGAGTTATAAAGGCAATAGTATACTAGTTACAATATAATTGAAACAAGCAGCCTTTAACTTAAAATCCTATACAAATGAAACACTTGTATAGGAACTGGTGAACAGCGTGAACTGGTATTTTCTGTCTTATTTTTGGTCTGCTAATGAATATTAAACAACTATTGATTGATTCTTTAATATTTCACCTAATCACGTCAATCACTACTACCATGCAAGTTGAGAATATTTGCGCTACCGACCATACTACACGATTCTATAATTTTATTAATGTTTTAGTACTTTTTAATATACAATTCTATTAATTTTTTGTAAAATTATAGATATTCAGTAAAAAATTAAATACATTAAATAGCTAAAATTAGTTGTCTTGAAACTATAATTCATTTGTTATTATAAATCAGTAATATTTTTGTTGTATCATGAGATATATTAGATTCAACACAAAGTTGTTTTATTTACTTAATTGTATTGTATAACATACAAGTGAACTTGTTGCTTTAACTTCGATTCCAAAAGGTTGGATCTAACACGTGGCCTAGAAAAAGAGGACGTGACACCCTCTGGATAGAGAAATAACTATGACGTTACAAGTTATAGAAACAGTCAGTTCTAAAATATTACGCATACGGTAAATAAAATGTTATTAACGTATTCACAGAAAAAAACTGATTTATAGAAACCGGAATATCCAAAAGCTCCAGAGGACTATGTCACTTTTAATGTTTAAACTAAAGCTACTCTGTAATAAGGAAATTAAGTGCGGTTCGTGGAAGGTGTTCTTAAGACGACTCGGTAAACACTAGTTTACCGAGCGGAAGTCATACACTACATTTCTGTTATTTAAACTTTCGTTGTCGCGGTGGCCGCAGTCAAGAAATATTTTTTATATTCTAACTAATTGAATATATTTCTGGTATAGCTTCACATATTTTTTTTTTTTTTTTTTATTGTCTATACACATATAAACAAAATCTGTGGACTTGGCATTGAAGTCAAAGAATGAATATAGAACTAAATAGTAGGCCTACACTTTTTGCAAATTCTAAATAAAAACTGGAATGCCTTGCATAATACGTAATTTTTCACTAAAATACTTTCAAAACCCGGATAATAAGTAGAACCGATACTCAAATAAATGTTTAAAAGTTGGTATACTCAACTTTTGACAATTGATTAATGATTTTGACATTAACATATTGCTAATTGACATGAACATCTGACATAATTAAGACTATATCACTAGCGTAATTTGTATTTTTAAGAAGTAATTTTAGCTGTATTCGGTGAAGCGTGATTAATACGCTTACCTGGGCTGCCCGCCGCTCTTCTATTCATCCTTTGACCCTTGCCCAGATAGGCCTTGACCCGTTTAACACAACACCATATTGTGTTAAGCTGTCACCTTAAAACTGGAATTCTTTGTACCAGGTCTTAGGGCTTCTTTTATATGCACACTTAGAACCCGGTGTTTATTGTTCTTTGGTAAACAAAATCCTCTTTGCTATTCCTAGAAATTTATTTTTGATTTCAACTTTTGTCATTATACGTAAGAAGTATAATTGTGGGCATGCCTCTTCTAAATCACGATGGGAGTCAAGAATCCAGTTCCAAAGGTTCCTCTTCCTTCTTTGTTATGTTTACATGCCTGCTACACTAGACAACTTTCTATTTCAGGACATATTTGATCCTTGTATGAACTGTACTCTAACCGCCCCTGACTTCAGCCTGGATATTATCTGGTATTGGAATGATAGCTGATTATAGGGAGTCCACTTAAAACATCTTTATATGCCTATTTAATATTGTAACTTATAAAATATCCTAAGGAGAACTTTGCGCTTTCCTAGGCTTTGGGATGGTGTTTTTCCTTTGCTGAAGGTATAGTGTAACGTGTAACAAAGTTGCACTAAATAGAACTCTGTGGAGGCTACAGGTGTGATATTAGTCGCAAAATAAAAGTGGAAAGAGGCATGTTAAACAAATCTATTGAATGGTTTACATATGAAGCCCATTCCCTAGCTCTATTACATTTGTGAAGCTTAGTACATAAATAACTTAAAATAAAATATCATTGATATGATACAAAATGTTACGTAAGAAGTTTTTACATTGATTAATCTAGGCATAGCAGCACGTTGAGGTGGCGTTGGGATTTCCCGTAACTTTTAAAGCAATGAAGAGAAGAATTAGCACTTACTACCATGCGATTTCATTGTACATCATCGTAGATCGAGCCTTAGGACATGCACTACAAATTTCAAGTAATAAAGCCTCTAATGTAAACACCGTAATTTATAAACTCAATTGATTCATCTTAGTTATATAGCCTGTAATTTAATAGTAAACTTGGTAAGAGCGTTTGGAATTCATGGTCTTATACGTCATGCACACTATTAATCTGATATACACCTATTTTAATCTCAGTATCCTTTCTGAAACAATTATGGTTTAATCCTCTTGAATAGCTCGTGAAAAAAGTAAATAACTCTCAGATGATCACTTTTTCCATCACAAACTTAATTTATTATGAATTTTCATTTTCAAACAGGACCACTTTTACGTTTTTCTGAGAAAAGTGTTATTTTGATTAGATGTGAGCTATACCTATCATATTTTCTGGTACGTTCACAATATAGGCTACATAAAATGAACAATATTTAGCAGGTCTCGTTAAATCCACAAGAGTTAGAGCTAGTGGCCAGTTAATTTTTAGCGTCTAATATGTAATATAATACATTACACCTATATTTGTTGCACAGTGTTGCTGAACAAATCATGATATATTCACTGCTCTAAAGTAGAGTTTCTACTATATTAAACAAAAAAAATTAATTATAAGCAAGTTATAGCTGTCATGTTTTTAATGAGACTTCATTATTCTAAAAATAGGTACTTTTTATACCTTTAGTAAATATTTCAATAGATTAAAACAGTTTTTAAACAGGAAGACTCATACATTTCTTATATCAGCTGCGCGCCGCACAGTTTGCTATACTGACTTTTGTTTAGTTGTACTTAAATATAATTCATAGTTATTTCTATAAACAAATCTGCCAAATAACCACTCAGTATAAGATATGAAGACCAAACGTTCTAAATTTAAACTATTTTCTGCTTTGGATATTTTTTATTTAAAATTAAATTCGAGTTTTGATCTATCAATAAACGTCTTCAGTAAGTGAAGAAGCATTCGTTGTTATTCCAAGTTACATGTACTTGACTTGACCTTGGGGTAGCAGGGTCTTCAGAATGTATGGTTACATTTTAACTCGACTTGTAACAGACCTCAATTTGTTTCTGTGATTGGGGAAACATTGGTTTAAAAACTAGTATTTTGTAACTGTAAAGCCGATACGATGACAGGCGTCAACCATGCTGTCGGTGATGTTTACGTTTAGGGCTTTTCCTACCTTCTTAACAAGCTCTGAAACTTGTTCTTCTTTTTCTTCCGGTATTCCCTGAATTTCCACACAGTTCCTTCTAGAATAATTTTCCAAGTCTTCAATTCTTGTCTCAAGTACAACAACATGTTTTTTCAGAGCTACATTTTCGCTTTTAAGCTGTTCAATTTCTCTTAGGTAGTCTTCAATTTTCCCATGCCATCTCGTAACGTTACAGTATTTTCTTCCACCTTGCTGTATAACATTTCATAAGATCTATTGAAATCGGCCGTGTTGGTTTTCTACTCTTCACGCATCTCTTTCAGGGTGTTCCTGATAGTCTCCAAGGTCAAACCCTCTGCTGCGTACTCCAATCTCATGCTCATTCTTCTCGTCTTGTTGCAGGGATCACACCTCCATCCCGTAACTTGCTCGGTCATATAGTCCACATCCGGTTGTCCTATATTTACACATTTGCCGTGACACTCTTGATTTGATTGTCAATTGTAGGTTTGTGATTATTTATATCTTAAAATTTTTTATTAAAATATAAAATTACAGCTTCAATAAATATAACTTAACAGCATCAAAAATGAATTTATTTTCTCTGATAAAAATACAAACTAGTATTTTGCTAACAAAACAGTATTTTATAAGATAAATGTGTACGACAAAAATGAAATTTTAGATGGAAAAATAAAGACAGTTAAATATGTTCGACTATTATCCGAGTTTTAAAACAAATAACCTGAACTTAACATTGGAAACCCAGGAGAAAAATTCTCTAAACACTTTACTATAAAAACTAAATTGGTAGAAAATAACTACACTATGATAAGCTCAGAAGTCCTAGAATCGAGACACAGAGGTGCATATTTACGCAAGACCCATTAAAGCGTTTTTAAAATTTTTGCACAAACCTTATGGAGAAGTCAGTTAGAGTTTCATGTATCG
Source organism: Homalodisca vitripennis (assembly GCF_021130785.1). Taxonomy (NCBI): domain Eukaryota; kingdom Metazoa; phylum Arthropoda; class Insecta; order Hemiptera; family Cicadellidae; genus Homalodisca; species Homalodisca vitripennis. Next base: position 284,080 of record NW_025776740.1, read on the forward strand.
CCAATGTTCCAGTCGACTGTGAGTGTGAGTAATTTATCAGTAAACCTAAGATATTTTGGACCTTGGACTGCATGACTAGCTAGGTTATTAAGTAGAATTATAAATAATTTATGACGCCATTATCCCCACATGCTGAATACTGTTAAATACATACTGCCAGCTCCTATATTTTGCTAAAAAAATATTACTGTAGGTATTTTAATACCATTTTGTTAATTAATTTTGATAAAATCAAAAAGCATTTGGTTTTTAAAGAGTAGTAGCACTGCTTGTTTGTCCCAAGTGAGAATTTTATAGATAAATACATCTAACGCAGGCTTGCGATATTAAAGGAGTTTAATATTCTCATGAATATATTCACTGAGACTTTTGAACTGGACGACGACTACCAACAAGATATTCAGTGGATGAATAAGAATTTGGATCTGTTCATATTGCCTGAGGTCCGATGTTCTGGCCTTTTTTTAATATCACGAATCTAGGTGCAAGTATCTAAAATAATGCTGGCACGTTCAACCGACTAGAGCTTAACGCTCCTAGATTGAAATATCACCAAATAAACCCAATTTCGCTTCTACTGAAGCTATAAATTCAATTCCATTTTGTTAATGTTAATGCATGTCACTTAAACATAAATTCCTAAAAGTGTAACAGGAGCATGATATCTAGCACCAACACATCTCTGCTAGCTGTGCCAGTTGTTTCTGAGAGAAAGTTGAACCTTATCATAAACGGGCATAGCAACAGGCATAGTATTCAACAAGACGTAATATTGCTTAACGCAATATACTTGAAGAAGTTTATATTGGATGTTGCTTGGTGTTATCTTGAAGCAATACAAGGTAATATTACACTTATATAGTAGAGCTAGCTTGTAAGATGATAAAGTAATCCATATATTTATTTGTGAGAAAGCACTATTACGAAAGTGTACGAGCATATTGCCAGTTAACACCAATTTTACAAACACTATCCAAAAAAGTGTAACTTTCATTTTAGTGTGAGGAATATCTCACTCTTCAACGCCTTGTCAGCAGTTTAAGAAACAAAAAGTCTTTTTGTTTGCTGTTATTATTTGTTACTGTTGTGAACTAAGTGTAGGAAGCTCAAGAAATTTCTCATAGTAATATGATATTTGCTCTGCTTCCGGCGTAACAGGATATTCAAGACGTGTATGGTTAGGATTAGATTAGCCAACTCCTTTTGAGACAACAGGCTACAAACATGGGGAATAATAGCACTAACCTTGGCACTATATATCTCATTCACGTCATCTACCAGTGAGAGAAGGCTGGTTTTGTTGATGTAGGAATGGTACTCCCTAATGTTTAGGCTTGCAAAAACCGCTAAAGATGAGGTAGCTTCACTCACTCTGAGAGTGAATCCCGATCTTCCGCAGTAAATAAGACCTATCAATCAGCAATTTTTATATATTTTGCTTAAAATGTCTTTAATATATCAACATTTTCATTTAATGATTTGCAACTTCTGGACAAACACTGGGATGGCCCGGTTTAAGTAAGGGGATTTCTTTATATTGAGTCTAGATTCAACCGGCAGGTACAAACCATCCAGAAGTTATTTATTTTGTAAACCTCTTAGAGTTGTTTATTAGACAGTGATATTATATGTTGTGACGATATTTCTATAATTATTATCAAGTTTTGAAATACTCTTGAATATCTGTATTTTACTGAGAGTTTACATGTATTCGTTATAATATAGTTTTACAATAACAAATATATGATTGAAATTATATTACTTCAGTAGGGCTATATCACAATTATGATATAACCCTTATTATAAACAACATTTACACAGCAAAATTTATCATTAGATTTTAAAATAATTAGCTCATTGTCAGTTAACACATTTTGTAATAATACACAACACAATAGGGATTGTTATTGGTTGTATGTTTTATCAGTTTAAAATTTTGCGTTTAGTACGTTATGTAAAGCTATACATTACCATTAACGCAGTTCTTCTGTAACGAAATGGAAATGGCGATAATGGAAAGCAATGTAACCCAAATCAAATGTAAGAACTATTGGTTATTCTACATTTTTTATTTCCATTTGTAAAAATACTTATAACAAACTGTTGTTATGTACCAAAATAAAGCCCAGTGATGGCTAATATCTGTATGAAGCTTTCATACTTCTATTTTCGAATAAATTAGCTGGCTTTTCATTAATATATGTTACTATTACACTATTCTTTACCCTCTAGTAAGTATGTATTTCTAATATTAAAGGATTGTAGTTATTACAAAACTTTAACCCTAGTTGGGTTAATTGAGAGAAATTGTTTCTAAAAATCAGGGTGGCTTAGTCTGTGGATGAAACAAGGACTCGTATATGTTTGTTCTTATTCATATTATCTTAATCAGATAAATGTACGGACAAAAATTCAACTGCCACTTTTAGGAGTAATTAATTTTTTTACACTGAACTGTTAGAAGCATGTTGTACTGCACCTATCTGCTCTGTCATTTTGCTGGAATGATGTCCTCTTTCTGTGTTAAGTAGTCACATACCTTTGGATATACATAAGTTAAAGGATTTCCACCCCATAAAATGTCAATTTATAGCTCTCGTATTGTAATCTGACTCGTTATAAAGTTATTTTAAAGAATAAACTAGATCCAAGAACAAAATTTGAAGAAAAAAGACTAGTAGACTTGTTTTTTTTGCAATGATGACCTCAAAATCTGAAAAACATCTATATTATGTAAGTAAATATTTAAAAGTAATCCGTATATAAGGTTGCAAGGGTATCGCATAGCAAGCAAGGGTTTCAGTATAAATTGCTATTGTTAGAATACAGGAACATATAGACTCTATCGCGTTCTTTCAGTGTGGTTATTATGATTTTTAGTTCGTACTATTATTGTATTGGAGCCAAATATTTCAGAGTGGTATAGATAGATTAACCGCAAATTAAAAGGGCACTGACAACACTTCTACTACCTTACATATAACAAATTGGTCTAAACATTTCAAAGCGAATTAACTAGTAATAATATATAAATAGGTACTAGAATTATTTTTTTTATCATGTACGTTCATAAATTATTTCTAATTGTACAAGTTGTATAAATTGCCAATGTATGCAATCACGTAAACAAAGGGTGATGTGTCACCTAAAAGATAGACAGACAAACCCTTCCTTTCAGCCCACATCCTGGTGTCAGCGGTGAAGTAGATGAATGACCAGCTATACGCTATACAGCAAACCAAGTGAATTTAAACACTACCATGCTTTGTGAGGCTGGCGTTGTTTAGCAAATAAACTTTTCCGGTATATAAATATCCAAACATTCATTTTAATGTTATGTACATAGTTAATTAAGTTTTGCTGATCCGAAGAGGGCATCAGATTTATAATTTTAAAAAGAGGATTGAACCAATAACCTTATAGAACATAATATTAAAATTTTAAGCAATTCTATATTTTCCCTACACCTCGTAATTACCAGATGTCTATATATCGTACTAGAGTAATGATTGTTTATCATAGTCAATAGTCAAGCTCTTTATTGAATAGGCATGAGTTATATGTATAGCATGCGTCAATTCCCCGCATATAAAATTTAAGCATCTCTCTACATAAAACTCGACATAAAAATCATCATTCAATCATACAATAATTCATTCACAGGTTTTCCTTTCATTCGCCAATTTTCCCACCTAAAGCGCCGGGTTGTTATCACGCCACGCTTTGCAGGTCTCCCGGTTTTATAACACACACGCACGCACGCACGCACACACCCACACACAACTTGAACTTGAACACAGGCGCACGCACGCATGCACGCACGCACAGGCAGGCAAGCACACGCACGCACACAATCACTCATCTGTTATCTCTAATCAAGATGAGTGATTGTGCAGGTTGTTACAAACCTTTGCCTTACACTGGTGAGTTTGCTATATACATGTTCAATATGCAAATCCCAATTACACTTTCAATGTGCTGACATTTTAGAAAGCACCTGGAATATGATGGGAGTAACAAGGCGTGAAAACTGGAAATGTAGTAAGTGCTGTTTAAGCAAGGCTAAGGGCTCTAAGGAGGTTGCTGGCGTAGATAAACTTCATGCTGAGTTCCTACCTAAAATGGAGGAAACTATTAAAACTCAATTCCTGCAGTATGAGAAAAACTTTGGTGCCCAGTTAAATTTACTAATTCTGAATAATAAATTGTGTATACTACAAAATGTAAGTTTATTGCATGATTCCGTATCTTTTATACTATAAACAGTTGCCATAGCTCTCACATTGTCTTTATAAATAATTATAAGCAACTTTGTTATCTAATGAGATCCATTTAATATATTGTTTATTCTGCCTGCTTGTAACGATTGTTATAGGTGGAGGTTACGAGGATACGGTTCTATTTTCAATGAAAATAATTTATTTTCTTTTGTATCTAATTAAAGCCTTGTCTTTTCTTTCCTTAGTATTTTGATTTACCACCCTGGGTTACTTATTAATGTTAAGTTGTACTCTCACTTAGCTTTTTAAATTATTACTCCTGCACATTAAAGCTAGTAATTTATTACTAGATTTTGAGTTAGTGTCTAAGTAATGTACTGTTATAACCCAAGTAATCATAGTTTAAATTATATCAAACTTGTTTTTTTAATAACATAATACTTTAAATTCACATAATTAGTCATGTGAATCTCATATAATATGTCATAATTAATTAATACGTGTCTAACTTGCTACGTGTGACAATAAAAGACTTCACCCTTACCATACCCAGGGTTATGCATATGTTTTTTAACAGCCGATTTGGTTGAGTCTTAATCAGAGTTAGATCAATGAAGTCAACGATGGTGTGCTCTCGATTAACCTACCTACGTTTTTCTGCAGTGGGGACAGTTCCTCATTCTCACTTTACTAGGTTCTGCAAATGAGGTGGCACTCTTATAGCAAATCATTATCGTTCTCTAGATCTAATCGACCTCGTACTTCTCTGCTGAGCTAATTGAAAACTGTAGTTACATTAATGGGAAGTAACAAAATGGAACTGCCAACGTGGAGCCCTGTAGTATAAAATAAATGTTTGTTTCTTGTTGTAACTTTGCTGTGTTCTGTTGGTTGATATGTTTGTTTGTGTGTAATTATGTAAGTATTGAAGATACGTTTGGACTTTCAATCCTTGTATTTTTGGAACTTGGATCTTGGTGTCAGCGATCAATATAACTGCTAACAATTTGAGGAAGGACAAATTCGCACACAAACTTTTAAGTTCGAGGAGTGGATTTTACTGGTTCTGCTGACGAACTAGTGAAGTAATTAGTAATCTTTTTTAAAGATCCATCTGATGAAAGTGCTTTAAATAAATTTAATCCAGATAGCGAACTAGAGGTGTGTTAAGAAAAATAAGATGACTTGAGATCTTTACTTAATGAGTAATATGGCCATGGAAGGGATCTTGAGTTTGAGAGACTGCATGATAGGCTTCATCATTTATATACAGGGTGTTTGAAAAGTATGGGTACGGCTTAATATTTAAAAACCATAGGAGATAACATCTATAAACTTTGCACAGTGTCATTTGGCTATGTAAACTATTTTTCTTTGCTATTACCATGACATGCCAGCCATGGGGGGACGGCCCACAGAGGAAAACATGGAAATCTTAAATTGAAGCATGGGTCGAGTGATACCTCATTTGAAAGAGCTCACTTAGTAGAGTTGAATGCCGCAAACCGCATCTCAAAAGGTTTATCCAATCAGAAATGGCGGGTTGTTTTAGGTACACATTGTGAAGTACATTATGCGCTGCCATTTCTGACTGGATCGTCGTATTCTGATGCGGTTGGCGGCGTTTCACTCTACTAACCAATGTGTTTTCACTGACTTTTTTTAATTAGCAAATTATGTCATAAATGTATAACACAATAAATAAAACACAATAAATACCGATGTTTTTTAGTTTTTAGTCACTCGACCCATGCTTCAATTTAAGATTTCCATGTTTTCCTCTGTGGGCCGTCCCCCAATGGTTGGCATGTCATGGTAATAGCAAGGAAAAATAGTTTACATAGCCATATGACACTGTGCAAAGTTTATAGATGTTATCTCCTATGGTTTTTTAAATATTAAGCCGTACCCATACTTTTCAAACACCCTGTATGTGAATGGAGAGAATACCGATTGCAGCTGCGGCTGACGATGAAATGGAGCAACGAAAATCTTTATTTCTAGCTAACGCAAAGCTTGTGTTAGGCTCCCTTAACCAATACAACAAATCTAGCGGTGTTTTACAAATTTCAGGTAAAGAGGTAGTAGGTGTGCCTCCTGCCACTAATATAGACTCACTGTCTTTGCAAGACAACCAGGCTAAATATAGTTCAGTTCTTCCTGTTGCTTCTGCTCAGCAGTTTCTGTTTGACCTACCTTCAGTACAATCCCGGTGTTTTGGATCCAAGATCATACCTGTATATAATGGGGGGTTAAAATCTGACGTGAAATCAGGGCAGGGTTTTGGATCGTTCTTGGGGAGAGTAGAGGGGCTATGACGAACTCGAGGCCTTACTTAACAGGAGCTGTTTGATTCAACGGTTGCCTTTTTCTCTGGTACCGCACTCATTTGGTATATATCAGCAGTTTAACGTGTGACATCGTGAGATCAGCTTTGTCGAGAGCACAAGCTTTGTCTTTCCGAGTCCATAATAAGATAATATGTTGCAACACGAAATACTGAACCGAAATCAGGATACTGCGTAGGGTATTGTTTAGTACTTTGCTGCCTTTGAGTGAATTTATGGTCGTCTGTCTCTAAAGTTACCTAAGAGTAAACGATTGCAGCAAATTAAAAAAAAATGTTATTCCTACCTACAGAAGCTCTGCATGTTTGAAATTAGGTCGTTGGAAACCATACGAGAACTAGGACGGAAAGCAAAAATAGGTCGTTTGAGATCGACATCCTAGTTGGAGCTAGGGATAGTGGAGCCCTCTAAAAGCGCTTAGTCTTCGTATATTCTTCTTTTAGACATGCCTGATGGTTCAAAAAGTGTTTTAGTTCACTTCAGGAAAGTGAACCAGGATTATATGAAAGACGCTTATCATCTGCCACTGGTTTTTACAATTTTAGACCACCTTAGTGGAGCCCGCTATTTGTCAATCCATTTAGAATACAGCAGCAAAGATGACAACATGACCTATAAATTTTACAGTCACATGGACTTATAATGATATTATATAGAATTTCTTTAGAGAAAATGTATTTTTCTTTGCTCTAACTCAATTGCAGCTACCTGCAAATTTGATGGTTATATTCCTTCGCAGGATTTATTTTACAATGCAAATACCATGTAGCAGCTACTAGTATATAAATAAGCATAACCACTCCACATATAAAATAAAAGTATGCAATATAATATTTGGGTAATAGGTCATTGTGTGAGCATTAAATATGTCAAAGAGCTTGAAGTAACATAATCTCACTCGCACGAAGTATTTGTTTTATATGTAAGTAACACTGTTGGACCCCATAAAACAAACATAAGACAGTATTTTGTTGTACTTAATAGTAAGTTTTATTATTTTATGTTTATTTTGGAAATGTTATATATTTTTAAACTAGTGGGCTAATTCTCTTTTATATAATGCATAAAGTATTAAACAAATAATGATTTACATATCTCAAATACATCATGAATAACATGATTTACCTACTTTTTCTTTTCTTCTTTCTTGATAATATTTCTTCAGCATTGTCCCTTCATGTGATTGCAGGGGACTCAAGAATTGCCTCAGAGACTTCATTATGTTTCCTCTTCTCTTTCTAGTCTCCCCAAAGGAGGCGGAGGCACTGTTATTTACAAGTCTCTACAGTATATAGGCTACCATAATTTTTATATTTTCTACAACGCGTACGACGGTTTACTTCTTTCAGAAACAGTTTTAAAAACATCAATTGATTGTGCAGTAAATAAGTTTAAATGAAAAACATAGTTAAAACTGGACGTTAAACGACACAGGTTGTGTCGGTATTTTTAATCGATGATGATTTTCAATATCGGACATAGTATTACTTCAGCTTAAAACATTTCTGTTTCTTCAATTACTCATCATAGTTTATTTTCTCTAAACAAATAGATTTAAGTTAAATAGAATTTTTGCGACGTGACAAAACTTTGGAACTTGGCTAACATTTCAAAAAAACTATATAAGTATTATAGTTATAGGAAACCCCCTAATAGAAAAGTCTCTATTAAACGCAGTTAACTATACTGGAGCTAAGTATATCAATCAATCAATCAATCAATCAATCAATTCATTTATTGCCAAAAACATAACATGCATAGGCATTCGTCAAGAAAATTATAATATCCTAACTTAAAGTATAGACTACTGACAGATCAAACACAACAAGACCAAATCAATATAACAGGAGTGATCTACAATTTATTATCCTCAACGTATTCCAGGACACTGTAATATTCTCTCGAAATAAGAAATTTGTTCAGACGATTTTGAAATTCCCTATCGTCCACAACAATTTTCAAGCAGGATGGCAAAGAGTTAAAAAGGCGGATGCAGGAGTAAAGACTTTGTTTTTCAAAAAAAGATGTTTTATGGCAGGGTAGGATTAGGTTGTTTCTTTTTCTTAAGGAGTAATTATGGGCTGGATTAACGTTGACTGAAAAAAGGTGGGGATACTTTTTGTACAAAGAAAGACACTGAAGGATATAAATGGATGGGAACGTAAGGATATTATTACTGCGAAAGAAACTTCTACAAGACTGGGAACGACTCAACTTGAAAATAATCCGTATAGCTCTTTTCTGGAGACGAAAAACATATTGAGTTTTCTTACTCTCGTATCCCCATATAGAGACTCCATAGCAAAGGTAAGGATAAAAACAGCCATAGTAAGTAAGCAAAAGAATTTCCTCACTAGCAAAACAGGATAGTCTATACATCAAAAATATGCAGCTGCTTAGTTTTTTCGTGACTTTATCAATGTGACTAAAAAAGTTTAGCTGATCATCCAAAACAATTCCAAGATAATTAACATTTAAAGAAGGACACATTTCTGACTCTCCAATCATAATGTTTTGAGATTCAATCAACGTTTTAGCAGACTTTCTAATTCCAAAATCAAGAAAATTGGTTTTAGATGTATTTACAAACAGAGAGTTTTCACCCAACCACTGCAGCAAATTACTGGCCTGAACAAAGGTTTGGATTTCAAGCTCGGCTCGATTGCAACCAGAGATGACCAAAGAGGTATCATCAGCAAACAAAAACAACTTGGAACCTTTCACGCTTCGATGGATGTCATTTATGAATAGTAAAAATAATAAAGGACCAATTACGGAGCCTTGGGGAACTCCAGTGCGTACTTCTCGCTCCTAAGAAAATTGTTTTCTTAAGCACCCTGTATCATCAATAAAAGGAATTTCAACAATCTGTCTACGGTTCAGGAGATAAGAAGCAATCCAATCAAAAGCTTTCCCTCTAATACCCAAGTTTTCAACTTTTCTGAGCAACAACCCGTGATCCACAACGTCGAAAGCCTTCGTAAGATCCAAAAATAGGCCAAACACGTGATTCCTGTTATCCAATGAGTTTGATACCTCAGTTAGAAGACTAAAAATTGCATTGACTGTAGACAACCCCTCACGAAAGCCATATTGATGGTCATGTAAAATTCCATTGACAGACAGGTAATTGGAAAGTCTGGTCAGCACAAGCCTTTCAAGAACTTTTGAAAATGTAGAAAGGATCGAAATGGGGGATCGAAATCTATACTCTTACACATCAACCAAGACGGGAGAAATGTGTAAAGGAATCTCGAAACATCACCAATCAAAAAAATAAAATTTAATACGAATGGAAAATAAATTTTAATATGCGTTTTGAATAATCACATAGACGTTTGGTAGTGGATTTTGAACCGTTGGGCCAGTTTGAAAGAGACGTATCATATGTTAATATAACAGTTTTCGAGCTAACTTTATCTTAGAGTCATATCAATTACTTCTTCAATAATATTGTAATTTTCATTTTTTTGCCGCAACCTCAGGTGACTACTACTACCCTGGCATTTTGTCTTCCAATCGGTCGTTTCCATTTCTTAAAATATTTTGCAGGCTCAGGGTAATATCGAAGGTAGAAATAATGAAGGCTGACTAAATGTGTCTATATGATGAACGTTGTCTGAATGGTACTATCATTAGTGATGTCAACGTTAACTAGAACACCGCACCGTAGCATCGTATGCAAACATTTCATAAGTCTTGGCACTGTTTGGATACCTAATTCTTTTGCAGCTCATAGATACAGTACCGTAAACTAAGTAAGTTCAAGGGAATAAATCCGATTTTGGTGAACCTCATTGAGGTACATCTTACTCCCTCTCCTAGTCCGTCGTCAGCAAAAACAATAAAGGTGTGACACTTTTTTTTATTTCCACATGCGTCAGTTATCAATGTTTTTATGCACTTAAGCAATAACATATGGTGGCTCTTTGAACATCAACATCAGAAATATAGCCCACACCCGTAGATAATTTTAGAGATAGCAAATTAAAAATACACTCACTATAGTTTTCATTCTCAATAGGCATTCACTAACGTGTCAGAGATGTTATGGTGTGTGAAGTGCCTCCCTTATTGAAAACTGAAAAACTAGTCAGTGGAGGGGGGGGGGCAGCAAGTGTCTTAGAGTTGCTCACCCGAACATGAGATCATTGAATACGGGCTTTGAAGAAATGTGTTCGGTGGTGAGTGACTTTGAATTTGATGCTTCTGGTGTTTCGGAAACCTGGTTTCACCCGTCTACCTCATCTGACAGCTATACCATACCAGGATATGTCATGATCCGAAGTGATCGTCAAGAGAATCTTGAAAACGTGGGGACACAAGGAGGAGGAGTCGCCCTCTATCTAAAGGAAGGAATCGCTCACGAACAACGTCATCTGTCAAGAGATGTTGATCGTGGTATTGAATATGTTTTGTGTTGTTCTAAAGGTTAAGGAGGTTAAGCTGGGATTGTGTGTAATTTGCAGGCCATTCTACATTAGGTACTCTAAGTCTGGGGAGCTTTTCCATTCCTTGTTTGTTGAACTTGCAGTCGAAGTAAATCACGTCATGTTCGTTGGAGATACTAACATTGACATGCAAGCTAGCAACTCTCATGAGAAAAACTATTTGCGTCGGCTCTTGAAGGAAAATAATGTTGTTCAGATCATCAAGGACCCAACAAGGGTTACATAAATCACTACTTCCTTGGTGGATCATATAATTGTAGATAAGGCTGCTAATATCAAGAGAAGCGGCGTTATGGATGTCTCAAAAATTATAGATTTTAGAGGTGTTGCAGTTTCTGATCACAAGCTTGATTTTTTGTTATATTGGCATTGAGAAGCAAAAGAATAATCCAAAATGCATTACTTATAGGGGTTTATTTATTTATTTATTTATTCAAACAATTTTATATGACAGCTACAGAAACATGTTCCAAAACAGCTATCTTAACTAAGTTGCAATATATAGACATAAATAGTAATGTACAAGTTATAATGAAAATAATATTCTGACAGTCACGTTAAAAAATAACCAAAAGCATATTTTTATCTAAACTTAAACTAATTCTATGAATAACTCTAAACTCAATTAGTTAAACTAAACAGGAATATCAATATAACTAATCTAAATCAAAAAGGTTGCTACATTTCATTAAAAATACACTTAACTTATCATTAAAAACATCTAGATCGGAAGCATAACAATTTAATAATCTCAATATTTTGTATAAAGGAAAGTTAAAATGTGACAGTGTTTTACACCTTGGTAAGGAAAACAAATTAAATGTTCTTACACTTCGTCCAGGTACATATAAATGAATGTTCTCTAATAAAAACCTGCTATCGATAGAACCATTTAAAACTTTGTGTGTTAAGGATGCTAATGAAAGTTTTCTTCTCAGAGACAGTTTAGGGACAGCAAAAATGTTTCTCAAATCGGAAGTAGGAAAATCAAAGGGACATGAACGAGAAAATCTTTTGAAATATAAATATCTTAGAAATTTGTTCTGGAGAATTTCTATTTTATCACAATCAGACTTGGTTATTGAATCCCACACTACCGCACAGTATTCCAATTTGCTTCTGATTAAAGTTTGGTACAACCTTATTATGGCTTCTGTATCTTGGAAAGACCTAGTATTTCTTTTAACAAACCCTAACAGCTTATAAGATTCAGCTATCAAGCTATATACGTGATCATTAAAAGTAAGAGTGGAATCAAATATTATGCCCAAGTCCTTTATTGTATTGACTGACTTTAACGGAGTACTTCCAATATGATATAAATTATTGATAGAAACATTTCTCCGAGAGTATGACATAGCAAAAACATTTCTGGACATTGAGATATAATTTATTAAATAAACACCAGGAACTGAGTTGATCAATTGAGATTTGTAACAGTTGTGTATCTAACGTACTGTTTATCTAGGTTTGACACTGATTTAGCAGTAACTCGTATGTTAGAAATTAACTGGGATGAGGCTTATTCAATTAACGATGTAGATGAGGTGGAGAAATTCATCACAAGCCATATCAAGTCTGTATATGATGAACTGGCCCCAGTAGTATGTAAACGAGTGACAAAGCAAAGAGCTGTGTGGAGAACTGACCAAATAAAGCAACTATACAATCAAAAAACAAGTTTAAGAAGATGTACAGTGCAAGTGGTGACCGTACAGACTGGAAAAACTATTCACATATAAGAAACAGACTAAACGGTTTGATAAGGAATGCGAATGAAAATTTCTTTGTAAAACATATTTCTGAAAATGCCTCTATCAAATAGTTTTGGAATTGCATTAAAACAGGCAATGTTATTAAGAAAGGAAAATCATTCCATCTAACATGGAAATTGAAGAAGCTACATTGAAGTTACTGACATAGGGAACAATGGAATGGTTGATGATGAATTGTTGAGGTTTTACAAATCAAACTCTTTGAAAGAAAATGATGAAGATTTTAAGCTTAGTAGGATGTCCGAATACGAGGTTATGCCTGCTATGAATAGCATCAAATAAGATGCTGTAGGTTGCGACCAAATATCAATCAAAATGATAAAAGCAGCTAACTTCCATACAAAAAAAGCATGACCCAATTAGTAAACTTGAGTTTGGTCACTCAAAGCTTCTCTACCAATGGGAAGATTAGTATAGTTTACCCTTTACCGAAGGTCATATCCCCAGCTACTGTGCAGAATTTAAGACCAATTTCTGTTTTGCCTGCAATGTCTAAAATAATTTAAAAATCTTTATCAAACAGATGAATCAGTTCATAATATCACAGAATATTATGCCTAAACTTCAATCTGGTTTTCGCCAAAGTTATAGCACATGTAAAGCCACATGTAAAGCTTTAGTCAATTTTTTGAGGATTTATTTAGAGCAAAAGATAGAAGAAAATATAGTTATTTGGTTCTTATGGATTAGTCACAAGCCTTCGACTCTATAAACCATGAATTATTGATTGATAAATTGAACTATGGGTTTGATCAAGACGTTCAAAATTGGTTGATACTTTATCTCCAAGAACGACTGCAGCTAACATAATTGGGAAATGAGTTTTCCTGGAAATGAGTATTACATGCAAAATTATTTGTTATAATCTCCTTAACTTTGATTCATGTTCAATATTTGCTATAATATCAACTATTGCTCATATAAAATAATTTTTGTCGCAATTACAATGTTTTTTTCAGATGGTCGACTAGTTCATTTAAAAACCGGTGATTTACTTTACGGATGATCAATGAAATACTGCCTGTCATTTAGATATATAACAGTATAATTATTTAAAACCATGAATTAAGTAATGTCATTTTTGTATTATCTGTAAACCAAACATATTATTACTTGAAAGTAACAATGTCTAAATTATAAATTTCGCTCTTTTCAAATTGTATCTTTTATCAGATATTTTCAATATATGATCAATAAAAGTTAATTAAATATTTTAGCTTTAGGGGTTTCCCTCGCTCATAGAAAACTGTCATCATAAATAATTTTCGTTGAATGTGTTAGAAAGAAAATATATTGCTTTAAGAATTTGTGTCTCTATATACAGTAATATTAATCACCATATTGTTAGTTATTTAAAGTGTGAAAGTAATTTAGTATGTTTGTAATTTATATTTTATATAAACTATAAATTAGCAGCTAATGGTAGTTCCTAGATTTGATAACGAATGTAGGCTGGTTCCAGTGAAAATTATTTCTCTTTCCCTCTCTCTCCGCAATATTTCCACCAGGTACTGTCCTGCAGCGGATTTCAAAAATTGCATTCACTATGACACACACACACACACACACACACACACACACACACACACACACACACACACACGCACGCGCGCGCGCGCACGCACACACACACACACACACACACACACACACACACACACACACACATACGACAACTACTAGTATAAAGAATTTTCAGCATTATGTTTTAATTGAGGTAACACAATGGCTCAGTTTTATCTGTTGGAGGCTATAACACCAGCCCAGTTGTAAACCTTGCTCCTCCGGCTGTGGATTGAGGACAGATATACTAGTGGCCAAGTCGTCTTGTCCTATACTCATCAATGGCCACTATCCAGCTGGGCTAACAGCGCTTTGTGGTGTGTCTACTAACATACGCGGTAATGTATGAAACGTCTCTAACTCTCCAACTGTCTCATATAAATAACACCAGCCCATTTGTAAAGCTGGCTCCTACTGTTGTGGCTTGACGACAGATATACTAGTGGCCAAGTCGCCGTGTCCTATACTCATTAATGGCCACTATCCAGCTGGGCTAACAGCGCTTTGTGGTGTGTCTACTAACATACACGGTAATGTATGGAACGTGTCTAACTCTCCAACTGTCTCATATAAATAACACCAGCCCAGTTGTAAAGCTGGCTCGTACTGCTGTGGCTTGATGGCGAATATTGTAATGTTCTAGAAAGATGGACATCCGGTCTCGGAGGACCAAACAATGTTACGTGAGAGATTGCAATAACGTTGACACTAAAGATCCTGCCCGGATGACTAATCAATGTCCAGTTTAAAAGACAGAGGTCCATACTGAAGAGGGAATAGCGAACACTTTAGCACGAACAACGGGGCACTGAAGAAATAAACAAGGTACAAAAATAGGTAAAACAATACAGAATAATGATGATTTATAGAGGGTGAGATGGGATAATGAGGATGGAAGTGAATGTGTGCAAAACACTCACAGAAGTAATGAGAGGTAAGTTAGGTCATGTCCGATAGTGCCATCGACTATGCCGGTATAAGTATACAACCTCATCACTAGCAGAGGGACATGGATGGCGGTGGATTGACCGTGGTAAATTAAATTTTTTTATAAGGGACAACAGTTAATCTCTCTCGCTCACTTATAACTTACTGCTTAACTAAATAAAAATATTATTAAATTTAATTAAAACTAAACAGATATTATATTAGCGGCTCATTCGCCGTGTCCTATATCCATACAGCACTATTAGCTTAAGTAGCAGTACTTAGTGATGTGTCTACTAACATAGGTCGTAATATATGGCGCGTCTCTAACTATATAAATGTATCATATAAATTAAACAAATTTTATATGTTGTATAAACACCACAGGTTTCCATAGACACACGAATTATAAAATTATTATAGAGTTGAAACCCAATTCTGAAGTAAAATTTTGTATATTCTAGTTTAATATTTTGTATAACCGTAAATTATTACTTATATGCTGCCTCAATTGTTTCAATTCGAGCAGTAGACTTATAGGAAATAAATTTTAAATATGCGATTAAATAAATATCTAGTTTACCATATAATTACAGCTTTTATGTAAAGTTGTGAGTTACATTAATCAACCGTCATAAATTATAAATACTTTTTTCCAACAGTGCCTCACAATTTATTACTGGTAGTTATATTTTGTTGTTAAAATAACTGGTTATATTTTAATTATTAGGTGGAATTGAATGGATACATAAACTCTTGGACGGAAAATTCGATTTTCAGGTTTTGGATCGCTGATGAATGCAAATTATAATCCTTCCGCATTTTATTTGTAAATGTCCAATAAAAAACTAATGTACATTTTTCTGAAGTAAAGTCCTGAATCATGATATAAACAATCTAAACATAATGCCTTAATAATTGCTATACACAATAATTTATTCGTTATTCATAGCATAGAGAAACACCCATACACAGTATTGTATAGTCAGATTTGGCAAGAGAAGAAGAACAGATTGATTTTCAGTGTAATACATCACGATAACAGGCTGTGCTTCCTAAACAAGGAAACACCTGGAAGCTTTCCTTGCCAAATTGAATATTCTATATGTGATGTGTACACCATTGAATGCAACAAAGTCATAAACAATTTAGTGGGATAAAGCAATCTTAATGGGAACTGTTAAATGTGTGTTACAACCAAAATAAGTTGCGCCACTTTACTAGTACATAATTAAATTATGAATTACATCATGTCTGTTTATTAATTATATCATTTTAAAACGCCCTCTAAAATAAATAAGACATTTAATACGTATTGATCTTTGTTCAACATTTAGGTATTATTTGAGGGAAATCATCATTATTTATCATTTCTTCAGTCATTGTAAGATAAAGCTAACTTCGCTAGTAATCTGATGTCATCAGCCCTAGAAAAATATTGGAAATAGGTCATGTTTCTTGGACTGAATCAATATATTATTCCGTATTTTGTTATATAATTATAATATGTGTCAGTTGAACATCTTAGTAGTTTATTCAGTGACATTAGCCCTACACGAGCGCGCGCGCTTGCGTGTGTGAAAGAATAATGCGTGACCAGCAAATCATACCTTTTTCTTGCCATTTGATGTATATATACATATTTAGTTCACTGTTGTTAATGATTGTCAGAACACGTGCTGGGCATTTGTTTGTAAAGTATTTGCTATAGTTACTGTTCAGAGCTGACGACCCAAGAAAGGGTCATGTAATAGACCCTAAGGGATGAATCCACATTAAACATGAATGCCTGGAACTAAAATACAAAGTAGTTTCTGGTGTCTGCCACTTTGACTTTCTTGCCCGTTTGTCGTATCGGTAGCCGTACAGAGTTTTCTTACTAATCACAACCTCAGCTGGTCGCGTTGTCTGCCAATTATACATACTGCCGTTATCGCCGCATGCTTCTAACAATTAGTTCTTGTTACCTTAGGGTTTTTTCAGTAGCTCCGGTGGTTAGAAACTTCCATAATCTGCTTATTACAGGATGAGGGTGCCTCTCGTTCTCTTGGGTTCGAGACCTCGTAGGATGAATATGAGTTGAATTAACTAGACAGAGTGGTTAGTCAAAGCTGGCTAACCCGCTCCCTCAATTTTGTAGCAAGATATTGTAATTTAGTATCGTACATACCTATCCTAAAAGATCAACGTACGTCTGAAATAAGGTAATTTGGGCCCGCCCAGATACTTCCAAATTCAGTAACATTACTTTAACTTCATACCAAAAGTCATAATTTAGCAAATATAGAAAAGTTCTAAATAAATTTAATTTTTTCGTATATTTAGTTTTATAAATAACAAATACTCTCTACTGTATATAAATATATCACCAAAATAGAAGTTAATTTTGAATATGTAGAGCGATAACAGTCAGGATA
Organism: Homalodisca vitripennis; assembly: GCF_021130785.1. Taxonomy (NCBI): domain Eukaryota; kingdom Metazoa; phylum Arthropoda; class Insecta; order Hemiptera; family Cicadellidae; genus Homalodisca; species Homalodisca vitripennis. The sequence continues at coordinate 301,781 of NW_025776740.1, forward strand.
AATATGTTAATAGTTTTTTAATATATTTTGTCCATTCTAACTAAGGATTTTCAATCATCCAATTAAAAATAATAACCTGACAAGATAGTAAGGTACTTGAGTGTAAAACACAGCAAGTACAAGGTAAATATTCTTGGGTACGAAATGTTAATATTTCTTTTTTACAATTCGTCGAGATCAATATTACATCCTATATATAATATTATTGTAAATAGTGAGCTTAAATTATTCTTTCGAAAAGAATTTTTGTAGCTTATCGTTTCTTCACGAAGCCGCTGGGTCGCTTGACGTACGTTGGCACCAGCGTTCTTTAGTTTTGTGCTCTATTCGAGCTAGGCGCGAGTTCGAGCGAACTATTGTTCACTTTTAATTTTAATTTCGGTTAGCGTATCCTTTAAAGTCCGCTGGGTCGCTTGACGTACGTGGGCACCAGCGTTCCTTAGTTTCAAACTAAAATTGAACTAGCAAATCTCGTTTTTCGGAATGTTTAGGTAGGTGGGCATTCATCCTAAAACAAATGCTGACGCCTTTCTTTTATTTCCTTTCGTTTCCTAGTCGTCGATGATGAAAGCCTGTCGATCCGTTGATCGTCGGTGCTATATTTGCTGCGGCTTTTGATTTTACATTGACTCAGGTCTGAGCTGAACTTGGAAACTACCTCTCCCTTCCGAAAAATGAATTTTTCCCCTCTCGAATGTTTTATCCGGTGTCGTAGGGTAATATAGTATATAAACTATTTCTACCCGATTTAACCGTTATAGTATAACTTCTGATATGTCGATGTCACTTATCCGGTGGTAAATGTATGTCTGTCTATATGTATTTCGTGGGATATCTCAAGAACCAAATTAGCTGTGGACTTGACATTTGGCACGATACATCACTAATTCGATGAAAATATTTTTTTCATATGATGTATACGTACCTCCACGGGATTTGACTGAGCGTCAGTGAAGTTTTCTGCAGTATGATATTTCTAGAACGAATAAAGCTATGAACATGAGATTTTTGCATTTTACTTGAAATTCACGTTAACAAGACAGTTCAATTACGGGTTATATTCCCCCATGGGAGCTGGCTGAGCATTAGCAAAGCATAAATAGTAGACAGGGATAGAGTGAATTCTATATATGTTCATAGACACCACACCCTCCAAGAAAGAACCCCGTGAGTCTTAACCCCCGGTAACATTCACCTCTCCGAGAATTTCCAAGGATGACCGAATAATCTCCTGGGTAATTTAAACCCCATGATCAAGTTAATAATCTGATAAACATTATTACCTTGGATGAAGTATTCTTCTGGTAATAAAAACAGCTTGTCGAAACCCTTGTATTCCATACTTACAGAGTGTAATCTACTTAGTTGTATGCTGTAGATTTACAATTAGGTAGAGTTGTAGCTTAGACGATAAGCTTGCTAGAAAACATATTAAATCTGGTTTGATTTACTCTACAAATTAAAAACAATTTGACCAGTGCAGTCTTTTTACCAAGCTCTGTACCAGCTAAGCAAAAGGTCATAGCTTATATCTGGGGGCGTAATCGAAAATTAAATTTCGTACAAGAAAGGTTCAGTCACTTTTAGACGTATCTCTAACGTTTAAGTAAAATAACGCCCCCAAAAACAAAAATTTTGTTAAATCCAAAAAATAAAACTACGGTCTAGTTTTTACTTCCTGGCAAACCTCGGGCTCTAAATGAGAGCTCAAATGGCTTGTAACGCATATAACACTTATGTATTAAATAAATAATTTAACGTATTTAATATAGACATGTAACACATTCTTATACAAAAAAGTTCACAAAAAATTATAAACTTTTAGTTAACTTATCGCCATTCGTTAACATTTTAAAAATAACAGTAAAACATTTGATAAACTGTAGATAGTGGTAAAATAATCCTGTCTTTTACACTTACTAATTGGAATGTATACATACAAGGTGATAATACCTATTTCTTTCTGCAATGATTTGACTACTAATGTTTCAATAAATTACTAAAGCGTTAATATTGAGAGAAAATATTTATCACAAGTACATACAGCTTATATACTATACAAAATGTATTAATATGAATAGGAGTAAAACTAATTCATCTCGTTCTATATGGAAAGTAAGAGAAACCTCTACCTATACTTTTAAATGAATAGAGTAGTGTAACATGGTGATAAAGCTTATTGCTGTAACACGAATCTAGTATTTCAAAGTAACCTGGATGTTACATTTAATAGGCTTATATGAATGAAGGTAGCAGATATATAGACGGTCTGTCGCTAACCATCCAAGACCATAAATATTTTAGACGGGGTATTACCAGCAACAATAGAAAATGACACTCCTTTTGTTTGAATGTTCATTTAATTAACCGTAATACACCTCACAACATCCGCTGTTCTAAGGGCGGTGTGCAATGGAAAGTTTTAGAAAACCCTTTCTGGAAAACCCATCATTTTTTGTACCCATCATCGGTTGGTCAAATACCGTTCTTTCTGGGGGCTGACTTCTTTTGTCTACGGACCTCGCACATTTAGTAGCATATATGAATTTTTTAACATACTGAATATTATACATGACGGTTATGTGTTCGTCCGTAGCTGCAAAATGGATTGACTTTGATTCTTAAACTGTTACACACAATTTGTAATTTTATAAGAAATACGTAAATTTTTTCAAGTGCAGTTAGAAATAATGTGAATGTTCCTTATCGAACAAGTCTCTTGGTAAACACACCTAAAGTCTTGATATTTGCATACGCACTGCTTACTTCTACATAGCTTTTTAATATATTGTACATAACGGAGTAATATAAAATATTTCAGATTTTCTTAAAATTTATTATTTATTTAGAGTTAATAAAAAACATCACAAATGCAAGTTTGGAAGCTATTTTGTTGCAAATAATAAAAAAAAGAAAAGAATACATGTACATTAAAATTGTTAAAAAATGAGGTGCAAGCCAAACAGTTTATGCAATATATTTAAGATTTTATAATACAATGTATTGTATTGATAAATAAACCCCAAGTCATACAACAGAAGATATGTTAGAAGCTTTCACATTTTTATTGCTCTTGAAGGCTTGCAAAGAAAATAGATACGTCACTATTGATCCCGCCGACCCAGAAAGGCAGTACTATAGACAAAAGTGTTACCGCCTCACCTTTGACCTTGGTCATTACCGCCCGATCACGTTACAGCTTCCCACCCACCATTATGTGACTTTTTTGCCACAGTATTAATAATAATAACTTTAGATTAAATATAATTATTATTGATTCAAATTCGAAAATCTCAGTAAAAAAGATGCCACTAATGGATTTCTTGAGACATATACGGTGTATTTATACTCACAATATCAGATATCTTATTTATAGAAAAATTATTTCACCAATGTCTGCATATTTTCAGAGTTCAGTCCGGTGGGGCAAGGGACATTGTTAAAAGTAAGTACTGTTTAGTTTACATATTACGATTACAAAAGAGGTAATTTTGAAGGTGAATAAATAAACACAATCGGTCGGGTTTGTTGCTCATTATCTTCTACATTTGATACATAATAGTTAAGTATTGATTCTGATGTGTATTTCCATGAATTCTTTACAGAGACTTGGCCGCACTCACTTCTTTTAAATTCCTGATAATTTTTCAGAAAAGCATTCCCCAGGCTGGCATTAGAAAAAGAACTGAACCTTTTACTTTTTGGAAGCAAGCTATTCCTCTTGAAATATTGTAAATGTAGAAATCTCTCGTCTACCCTTCGCTATTTTTCTTTAGTGCAGAACGTCGTCTTTGGCATTCCCAAACATCGATTCGTGTCCTCTCCTATGCTTCTAACGATTGGCACTATACATATATTAGTTATTGACAGATTTCGGGTATTTGCCATCGTTGGATGTTACAAAAGTTATAGCGCAACGTTTCGAGGATTGGAACATATCCTCTTTCACAGTTTGGAGGAGGTATTATATCATAAAAATATAAAGAACAGAAAGAAGAATAGAAGGAAAAGAAAAGGATTCAAACATACCCAAAAGCTGCTTGTAGAGAAGTCAAGTCCTTGTCACTGCACAGAACACAAGTCACGAGTAACAGAATGACAACCAAAAATCATACCAGCAGCGGCACGGGGGAAAGTGGAATAAATGATTTATATTCTATGAAAAACAAACTTTCAGGTTACAAAATTAGGTAAGGATTTCACAGTTACCCATTTTATATCTATTTTGGTGTTTAAATTGCTGTGGTAATATCTCTGAATGTTTTGTTGCCTTCCGCTTTGTGAAGCCATTATAAACAAACCCCGTCCAGCGTTAATGCCAACCTGCGTCTCCAATTTTAATATGAGAATGAGGACTCTTTGTGTTACTCATCATACCACGATTGGGTTTTAAAGTGGTTGGAATGAGTATACTTTGCGTCTTTGAATAAAAAACGCCTAATCCTAAAAATGAATGATATATTTTTCGCTTCAGTTATATTAAAGACATGTCTATCCCGTATGACCGTTTCCGTTTTTTCCTCTAGTTTAAATCAACGATACATGAAAAACTATTCCTCTTTCTTGTACAGTCAATACTTTTACGAAATCCGTTTAAAAATATGTCACCGGAAACACCGAAGGGATGGGCTATGAGGGAAATTTAGATGTTCCTAAGTAAAGTGGTGTAAAAATTTCAAAAAGGTGGTGGAACACGTGGCTAAGGAAATAGGTGACGCGACATAAATCGGAGCACCTAAAGTTATGGAAACAGTCAGTTTCATTACATTATAAAAGTAGTCACTATAAAAAAACAATAAAGTGATAAATGTTAAAGGGATATCCAAAGGCTACAAAAGGTTTGATGCTTTTTAATGTTAAGGATGTAAGCTACTCTAAGAAAAGGAAATTCAGCGTAGTAAGTAGAAAGTTTTTTTGAAAATCCGCTAACCCCATCAGAAGTTATACATTACGTTATTATTCTTCAAACGTCAGGATTCACGGTCGACGTAGACAAAGTATTCTTTAAACTTATTATTCACATTTCTTTCCTGGCCTGGCTAAGTTATAAGGGATCGGGGAATGGTTTCAGCCTTTTATACACTTTTACACAGTACACAAGTAAAAGTTTGGCATGGCAAGTCAAAGAAATAATTATAAACCATAATATATTATTCTTCCTGAAAGTGATAAATTAAAACACGAATACCTTGCAAAACAGGCAATATTTCACTAAAATATATGAAGAGTTAAACCGACGTATACTCATATATATACCTAAAAAGGTCATGTACTTCATTTATAACAAGTAATTAATTACTGATGTAGCCATTAACACCTAGACGATATCACTAGCGTAATTTGTATTTTTAAAGAAGTAATTTTAGCTGTATACGGTGGAGCTTGACTAAAACGCTTAACGGGCTGCCCGTCACTCTTCTATTCATCCTTTGACTCTTGACCATATAGGCCTTCGCCAGCTTGACACAAAGGAAAATTGACAGCTGTTACCTTAAACCCTGCAATTCTACGTACGAGGACTTAAGGCTTCTTTTATATGCACAGTTATAAACCTGGTGTTTTCTCGGCTGCCCTATAGTATTGTGCTTTAGTGAACACAATCCGTTTAGCTATTCCTAGAAAAGAATAGGCCCTTTTGATTTAAACTATTGTCACTCAGCAAAACACAATGTATTTAGCATTAAAATTATCTTGTATTAAAATAATTGATGATTTTGGGGAGGCAGATTATACTCATTTACAAATTTGAATTCTTCTAATGGATGTGCGTTTGCGGTAAGTAAATAAAGAAGACCAAGTTCATTTAAATGAACTTTATAAACTTCAAAAATCCATCAGTGTGTCTTTTAATAATCAATTTAAATTTAGGAAGAATAGATGTACAAAAACGTGATATTAACTTTTAACAACCAAATCTAAAACCTAAACTAACATACCTCGGTAGGGTTAAAATACTGCACTTTTCTAATTTTATCACAGAATTTCTTTTACCGAATTTAGGGCTAAAAAAAAATTTCAAATGTAAATCTTGCGTCAAGTAACACATTCGTTTAAATATCTTTATAAAAGAAAATATTAGTGAATCTTAGAGGTTTATATTTTACTCCATTACATTACATTTCTAGTATCAATGTATTTTGTAATTATATAAATAGAGAAATGTTGCAACGCTGGATCTGGAGATTTTGTAAGCTGCCCTCCAGTCCTATACCCCTCTTCAAACCTACTTATAGTGTGGAATACTGAATAAGCACATCAACAACTATTATCAGTAAATGATTGAACATTTTTAGTGGCAAGAAACAGTTAACTAAATGTTTTGTGCTGGAAGCAATGGGTGCTTTAAAGCATTAGTTCAAAGTTACAAGTAAAGGTAAGTGTAACTATAATTCCTAATTCAAATAAAAAATTCTTCTTAAAAACAAGCAAAATAAATAATGATAATACAATAAAGTTAGATAAAATAACAGGACATAACATATAGAAAAGAAAAATTCCAGGAAAGCAATATCAAACACATATAAGAATGTGTTGTGGTTCCTTTTTAATTAAGGTGTACAAAATACATCTGTAGCTATAAAATGGTTCTCGGGAGAAAGAAGGTTTGTAATTTTCAGGATATTCCTTTTACAAACTGTGATAATAACTTGTGCATTTGTTTCAAGCACCAGTTTTGGCAATACAATTTTTACTATGATGCTTCCATTAGACGTTTTTCCTCACGACAATGATTCCACCCTGAAACTGCAAAAAAGTTAAATTTTAAATCCTGGCTTTTTCTTTAGTGTGTTTTATCAAATATGTAATAATTGTTCATGTTTTTAATATAGTGGACGTGACTAACTCTCCTTTTCTTTTCAGGCCTTAGCCAAATGTCTCTGGTCTATCTCTTCAAGAACTAGATAAGTAGGGTTGGAGTTTTACCATCCTTCCGTGGTTGCAGTCGGGGGACCCGATAAATCTCCATCTCATCAAATGACACACAGATGGATTCAACAAACGCTCAAGACAGTTTCTATCACAGCTTCATTTTTCATAGCCTTAAGCCCTTGGATCTACAGATTACAGAAACGGTTATAATGGTTATTTTAGCTAATACTTGTTCCATTGCAAGGATGGTTACAATTTCCTTTTGACTCCTGCTTTCTCAGAGTTCAGTTTTCCTCCCATAGTATCTTTATTTTCCAAAGTAAAACCTCGTCACTTTTATTGAAGAAAGATATGGATTCTTGAATTTTATCCAATGCATCCTTCATACTTGTTTGAGCTTCAATTTGATATTATATAGACTCTAAGTTGCTTAACCACTAAACTCAGTTTCATCCAGTGAGGTAATGTCATCTTCGTTAGTATCAGAGTTTGTACGACATTCTTTTTTCGTTTGTCTGCAGGTTAGACATTTCCAACTAATCTGGGAGCCCTTACTCATGATTTCCAATGGAATATTCTGCACGGAACACTTAGCAAAAAAGGAACCCCGACTTGAATTGGCCTCATTCTACATAGTCACCATCAGTTGGTAACTCTAGTGCATTTGCCACAATTGGATGGTCCCCTTCCGTCTATTCTCTTTAAATACCGCTACATAATAATGGTATCACAATTTAATAACTTTATTAGTCTACAAATTAGAACCTTACGGTAGAGCTAAAAGTAGGGCTAGGTGTCTTGACCAGCAAAACCCACCTCAATTATAAATTGCAAGGATGGCAAATGTCTCAAAACCGATTAATGTGTATAATTAGGAGAGTAGCTCAAAAAATTACTCTCCTTCTACGTTATAGCTCATGAATTGTCTCATTATTATCAAGAAAATCTTCCCAATCTAAAGGTAAAATTAATAATTAAATATTGTTTTCTTAATAAAGGTAAAGTGCTTATTCCAAAAACAGACTTCTTTGAGGCTAAAAATATATATTTCGTTGTACAATTTTCCACTAATTCAAGAGCCCCACAGGATTATAAGTGACCCTTGATTCCGAACGCGCACACGCCGCAACACGTACATTCCGGCCTACCTGCCGTCTCTGTGCCACCAAATCACATAGTAGGCATTAGTCTGCAAAACTGCAATTGTTGATCATTTTTATGTTCGGTGAATGTTTTAATATTTTATTTAACCTGAGTTTTTAAGTACATACAGTCCAAACACGAAATAACTACGACATTCATAAATATAGTGAATAAAAAGTGACAGCAGGTAGGCTGGGTTGCGCGTGTAACGGTGGGTGTGTGTCTGGGCGCGAGGATCGCAAAATGCTCAGGGCTCTTGACGCTCTGGAGAAACTATGTTAAAGAACGTATTAACACCCAATCATTTATAAGCTAATTGTAATTGGCACAATTTAATCCTTGATATGGTAAAATATGTAATGGTTGCCTTTCTACTTTAAACTCAATCTGGTTTATAACTTTGTATTTTTCTATACTCGTTACGATGTCAATTGCATCTAACACGTGTGAGTCATACGCTCTATTTTGTCGACCAGTCTCAGAATTCAAGCTGTGGTAATCAAATATTATCGTGAATGCCCTAGATGGATAAACTTTCCCGGGAACAAATAACTTAAGTGAACTGAAAATATCAGCCGTAGTACATCGGTTGATGCGTTGAGTTTTCCTTCAAGGACATTTAATTAAATAAAAAAAAAATACCTAAACTATGTATTACATAGCATGTAATCCTAATGCCATCGTAGAACGAAGCTGGCTTGAGAAGAACGCCCTACATACAACATTGAAATAATGAAGCCCAGAAATGTTTTTTTCCACTCTAAACGTCATAATTATCACACTGATTCAACTCAGTTATATAACGCGTACTGTTAACTAAGGAGTCAGGACAAGTTTTAGTATTTAAAGAAATCAATAACTCACAGATGATTTGTTTTTTAACGTTAACTCCGTTTATTTACAATGGACACTATTGCCGAAGAAGTCTTCTTGTCTTGCTGGGGTTTCAGCGAAATTCTTTATTCAGAAAGCAAGTCATATTTTATGTTAAGTTAGGTATTCCTATGGTATGTATTACCACCTACAGTACACTTTACAATGGTACATAAAATGTCAAACTGATACACCTAATACTGAAATAGTTTGCTTATTGAAGCTTTAGTACTGGTTTATATTTGCCGTTATTACAGTACCGTGTTAATGTCAGATATAATAAGGAGTTAAAATGATCGAACAACAATATCGTTACTCACTTTAAAAAAAAAATAGTATTATCACCCGTATTTGTTAATTGTTTGAATAAAGCCAAAATAAACTATTTTCCACTCAGTTCCATAAACGGTATGGCAAATAGTATTTTCAAACAATGATAAATCAAATTTTGCGCCGTAGTGTTCTATAACAAAATATATATTATATTAGTTTTTATATTTTTGTCTAAACAATTTTTAATAAGACCATATATATATATATATATATATATATATATATATATATATGTGTGTGTGTGTGTGTGTGTGTGTGTGTGTGTGTGTGTGTGTGTATCTATGTATATATATATATATATATATATATATATATATATATATATATATATATACACATTTATACATACATTGTGAGTAATCTTGCAGGAACTGCGAGTTGACGTGCAACCATGGAGGCGGCAGTCGATTGTGTAGCATATACATATTCATAGACACGGCTAGTGTATGAAAATTGCACAAATACTGCATGAAATGTATTTAAACTTCAGAAGAAAATTTTATTGAATTAACAAATTTGATTTCGGACATTCTTCTTCGTTATAAGTTAGAAAACGTTTCAAAGATTGAAATTTACCCTTTTCGTCAAGTGATAAGATAATTTGTACACAAAATTATATCTTCCGGCAATAGAACACTACTAAAAAAGAACAAAATTAGGAAAAATAAGATTAATCATCTTTTAATATATTAGACTTTTTTCATTATTATTTTTGTAGTGAGACTCCATTGCCGCACGTTATATCCTTTATGTTTTTGTTTTTTAACATGACGAAGAGGGTGTAGAGTTCTATACTCGAAACGTTGTGTTTTCCATTTTGTATTATATGAAGATACCAAATATCCGAAATCCTATTAAACATTAAAGTCTTCCATTGCCAATAACTAACTTTTTATTGCTATTTATTGTTTTATTATTATTAAAATGTATTTGTATTTTGTCATAAAAAATTAAACGTTTGTTTGAGTTATAAAGGCAATAGTATACTAGTTACAATATAATTGAAACAAGCAGCCTTTAACTTAAAATCCTATACAAATGAAACACTTGTATAGGAACTGGTGAACAGCGTGAACTGGTATTTTCTGTCTTATTTTTGTCTGCTAATGAATATTAAACAACTATTGATTGATTCTTTAATATTTCACCTAATCACGTCAATCACTACTACCATGCAAGTTGAGAATATTTGCGCTACCGACCATAGTACGTACACGATTCTATAATTTTATTAATGTTTTAGTACTTTTTAATATACAATTCTATTAAAATTTTTGTAAAATTATAGATATTCAGTAAAAAATCAAATACATTAAATAGCTAAAATTAGTTGTCTTGAAACTATAATTCATTTGTTATTATAAATCAGTAATATTTTTGTTGTATCATGAGATATATTAGATTCAACACAAAGTTGTTTTATTTACTTATTTGTATTGTATAACATACAAGTGAACTTGTTGCTTTAACTTCGATTCCAAAAGGTTGGATCTAACACGTGGCCTAGAAAAAGAGGACGTGACACCCTCTGGATAGAGAAATAACTATGACGTTACAAGTTATAGAAACAGTCAGTTCTAAAATATTTCGCATACGGTAAATAAAATGTTATTAACGTATTCACAGAAAAAAACTGATTTATAGAAACCGGAATATCCAAAAGCTCCAGAGGACTATGTAACTTTTAATGTTTAAACTAAAGCTACTCTTTAATAAGGAAATTAAGTGCGGTTAGTGGAAGGTGTTCTTAAGACGACTCGGTAAACACTAGTTTACCGAGCGGAAGTCATACACTACATTTCTGTTATTTAAACTTTCGTTGTCGCGGTGGCCGCAGTCAAGAAATATTTTTTATATTCTAACTAATTGAATATATTTCTGGTATAGCTTCACATGTTTTTTTTTAATTGTCTATAAACATATAAACAAAATCTGTGGACTTGGCATTGAAGTCAAAGAATGAATATTGAACTAAATAGTAGGCCTACACTTTTTGCAAATTCTAAATAAAAACTGGAATGCCTTGCATAATACGTAATTTTTCACTAAAATACTTTCAAAACCCGGATAAAAAGTAGAACCGATACTCATATAAATGTTTAAAAGTTGGTATACTCAACTTTTGACAATTGATTAATGATTTTGACATTAACATATTGCTAATTGACATGAACATCTGACATAATTAAGACTATATCACTAGCGTAATTTGTATTATTAAAGAAGTAATTTTAGCTGTATTCGGTGAAGCGTGATTAATACGCTTACCTGGGCTGCCCGCCGCTCTTCTATTCATCCTTTGACCCTTGCCCAGATAGGCCTTCACCCGTTTAACACAACACCATATTGTGTTAAGCTGTCACCTTAAAACTGGAATTCTTAGTACCAGGTCTTAGGGCTTCTTTTATATGCACACTTAGAACCCGGTGTTTATTGTTCTTTGGTGAACAAAATCCTCTTTGCTATTCCTAGAAATTTATTTTTGATTTCAACTTTTGTCATTATACGTAAGAAGTATAATTGTGGGCCTGCCTCTTCTAAATCACGATGGGAGTCAAGAATCCAGTTCCAAAGGTTCCTCTTCCTTCTTTGTTATGTTTACATGCCTGCTACACTAGACAACTTTCTATTTCTGGACATATTTGATCCTTGTATGAACTGTACTCTAACCGCCCCTGACTTCAGCCTGGATATTATCTGGTATTGGAATGACAGCTGATTATGAGGAATCCGCTTAACACATCTTTATATGACTATTTAATATTGTAACTTATAAAATATCCTAAGGAAAACTTTGCGCTTTCCTAACCTTTGGGATGGTGTTTTTCCTTTGCTGAAGGTATAGTGTAACGTGTAACAAAGTTGCACTAAATAGAACTCTGTGGAGGCTACAGGTGTGATATTAGTCGCAAAATAAAAGTGGAAAGAGGCATGTTAAACAAATCTATTGAATGGTTTACATATGAAGCCCATTCCCTAGCTCTATTACATTTGTGAAGCTTAGTACATAAATAACTTTAAATAAAATATCATTGATATGATACAAAATGTTACGTAAGAAGTTTTTACATTGATTAATCTAGGCATAGCAGCACGTTGAGGTGGCGTTGGGATTTCCCGTAACTTTTAAAGCAATGAAGAGAAGAATTAGCACTTACTACCATGCGATTTCATTGTACATCATCGTAGATCGAGCCTTAGGACATGCACTACAAATTTCAAGTAATAAAGCCTCTAATGTAAACACCGTAATTTATAAACTCAATTGATTCATCTTAGTTATATAGCCTGTAATTTAATAGTAAACTTGGTAAGAGCGTTTGGAATTCATGGTCTTATACGTCATGCACACTATTAATCTGATATACACCTATTTTAATCTCAGTATCCTTTCTGAAACAAATATGGTTTAAGCCTCTTGAATAGCTCGTGAAAAAAGTAAATAACTCTCAGATGATCACTTTTTCCATCACAAACTTAATTTATTATGAATTTTCATTTTCAAACAGGACCACTTTTACGTTTTTCTGAGAAAAGTGTTATTTTGATTAGATGTGAGCTATACCTATCATATTTTCTGGTACGTTCACAATATAGGCTACATAAAATGAACAATATTTAGCAGGTCTCGTTAAATCCACAAGAGTTAGAGCTAGTGGCCAGTTAATTTTTTAGCGTCTAATATGTAATATAACACATTACACCTATATTTGTTGCACAGTGTTGCTGAACAAATCATGATATATTCACTGCTCTAAAGTAGAGTTTCTACTATATAAAACAAAAAAAAAATTAATTATAAGCAAGTTATAGCTTTCATGTTTTTAATGAGACTTCATTATTCTAAAAATAGGTACTTTTTATACCTTTAGTAAATATTTCAATAGATTAAAACAGTTTTTAAACAGGAAGACTCATACATTTCTTATATCAGCTGCGCGCCGCACAGTTTACTATACTGACTTTAGTTTAGTTGTACTTAAATATAATTCATAGTTATTTCTATAAACAAATCTGCCAACTAACCACTCAGTATAAGATATGAAGACCAAACGTTCTAAATTTAAACTATTTTCTGCTTTGGACATTTTTTATTTAAAATTAAATTCGAGTTTTGATCTATCAATAAACGTCTTCAGTAAGTGAAGAAGCATTCGTTGTTATTCCAAGTTACATGTACTTGACTTGACCTTGGGGTAACAGGGTCTTCAGAATGTATGGTTACATTTTAACTCGACTTGTAACAGACCTCAATTTGTTTCTGTGATTGGGGAAACATTGGTTTAAAAACTAGTATTTTGTAACTGTAAAGATTTTGAAGTAAAAAGAAGGCGTTTTTTAATATGTAATAATTATAGTTCAGATATTAACAGTTAAACGTTATTTTTGGCTATAATTCATTTTTCTGTATTATAATAAGTGTTTTTCTAAAGAAGGTACAGACGTATAACTAATTTTTTGTTTTATTCCAATTAAGGTTATAAAGGTTTTATAGCAACACACATCTACATAATTTAACTTGATAATCCCTCTTTTATATTGTGAGATATGCCATATTATACTTATATTTGTTATATAATGTTGCCGAACAAATCTTAGATACGTGCACTGCTCTTTAAAGTTTTTCCACATAATTTTTACAAATGCAAATATATATATATATATATATATATATATATATATATATATATATATATATATATAAACTATGTTTACTCATAAGTTGTTAGATAAGTTTTATAATTCAGAATATATGTACACTTATACAGCTTTAAAATAAACTTAAAAGGTTTTAAAACAGTTTTTAATAGGGAAACTCTTACATTTAAATTTTACGAGCACTAAGCAGAGAATGCAATACTACATATAGTTCAGTATGAAAGATCTCCTCAGCTTTTTTAAGTTATCTCTTCTTCATAATTGTCTATTTATAAACAAACCTACCAAATAGCCTCTCAGTTCAAGATTAGAAGTTGAAGTGTAAGATACCTTTGGTTCTGTAACTATAGAGAAATGTAAAAGTAGATTGGTAACGGAGGACTAGGCAATGGTTCTCTAGAGTTGTAGTAGATCTAGCTAATCTCGTATGCATGGTAGGAGTTCTTTCTGTTATGCTGTTAATAAACTGATCAGCTAATTTATTATATTTACTGTATTCTATTAGTGGTAAAATATAAAGAAATATTTGGATGATATCCAAACACCTACTTTTCAATTGTTTCATACATGTTGGATTACAAAACACAAAGTACTATTGTAAACCACATGTGTTTTGGGCAATATATATTGTGAATTCATTAACATACAAATAAGATTCCGAAAGTTTGGATGTACAGGTTTCTATGAAAACGCTATGGCAAAGGTGCAAAAACTATATTAGACATAAATTTTAATTTGTGTGTAGCTGATGTACACATAATCATTAAATGTTGCAGTTTCAGATTATGTTATGTGTGCAACTGGATAAAAATGAAGACGGTATACAAAGGAATCGTTTCTAGCACAAATTCCGTAAGCTATATTATAAAAAGTTAGAATTAAAAGTTGCTTTGGACATAGTTTTAGTCACACGAATAGCATATTATGATCCAATTTGTTTCGATTACGAACTGTAATTTGTTCTATATCTTAGTTTAAAAATTAGTAACTGTTGATGTTGTAAGCTCCCCCTCCAGTCCTATTAACAAAAGAAGATGTGATTCCCCACATAGAGTGGTGGGGATGAGAGCTGAAGCGCGATTGGCTCGCCACTAGGATGAGAAAGGGAGGGGAGCATTGAGAGTTTGCCTTATAGTAAGATTTCAGACCACAGTCGTTCGTCAGTTCTTCATCGCAGAACGTCAAGACCCCCCTGATAGAATACCGACATCGTAACTACGTTCTTAGGATATTTTCAAGTAAGAGATAATAAAATAATAATAATTCACATAATATGTAACAATATTTAAGGTAAACTTTAGTAGCATATCGCTTGGTTATTTGTGACAACTGATTGCATATGTAAAAGTAACTTTTTTCAGTAACATTCTTCTGAACGATAAACATTAGATGATTCCTTTGTTTCATAACAATTCAGCTAAGCATACATGAGAGTTATATTCAGTAGTAGTTAATTTCCCTTGTTTTTTGCTCAACAATACTGTTTGTTATACCTTAAATTGTCATCACTTTTGTCAAATTGTCATCATTGCTTAATCTATGACCTTATGTTTGTTTTAAAGAAAAAACAATAAAAACAAGTTGTAATTGATACCTAGAATGTTATAGAATATATGCAACAATACCTGGAATATCAGTGTATATAAAGTTAAATTTATGTAGATTATTCCAATAATTAAGGAGACTATATTGAATAAAGGAGCTTAGCATGAAAAAATACGATTATATACTAAACCTAAAAGGAGAGTGTGTTGTTAAAATATTTATAGCGTCAATAATACAAGGTTTTTGAAAGGTTTTATTAAAATAAGCATTTTAAAATAAGATTAATTAACTTGTACAAATATGCAAAAAAATTTCTCTTTTTTTAAAATACTGTACAAAATGAAATTATATAAAGTGATCATTTTTATTAAAGAAATTTACTTGTAACATTATTTTTTATCTTATATCATAGACATTGTAATAGGTGATTAAGAAGTTAACTTAACTATTAGAGCTACGAGTATAGTGGTGACACTGCAGGGTCACAGATCTCTGAACACAGTATCTAATCTATAAATCTATAAATTATTTTTTTTTAATATTTTATATTATTAAAAAAAGTTAGTTGTAACATCGATTTTTATCTTTTTGTTTGTATTTGTGTAAGCCACGGCGCGTCATCACCACTGTCATAACAAACAAGCCGTTCGTTTGATATTAATATCCCATTAAAAATTAAAGATAACCTAGTTCAAACGTTAAGCACAAAATAAATAGTTTAGAGAAAATAACGGAAGTTAAATTAAAATTTCGTTTTTATGTGTAGAGAAGAACATTACATTTAAGTTTTTATGTTATCAAGAACGCAAAATGGTACCTCTTTTAGTACTTACCAACTCAATTACAGATTTTTACATTCATAAGTGGGAATACTTTTATTCTATGAAGACCAATTTTTTATACAAGATTTGTTCAAGAGTACTAACTTGTAATTTTTGAATTTTGAATTATGTGCGTAAAGTTGTCCAACCAATTCTTTGTAAACCATTTCAACTTTCATTCTTAACAGGGCTCCGTTAAGAAACCTCGGCAGTGGTCACGTTATTGAGCTTATAGTCATTATTTTGGGTTTAAAGAAAATTTCATTTTATAAAAATTATAGTTTTTAACACAACTTTGACTTAGGTGTTAATTTGCCGTAGCTAAAGCTCGCTCGTTGGAACCTTTAGACCGTCGAGGGCGATGTTGCGCATGATGGTCCACTCGCGCCCTTAAGAGCAAGAAGGAGCTGTTATAAGTTAAATATATGGATTATTCATAATCAGTTCTTTTTATTTGAGCTTTAAGGCCTCCAATAGCAGTTTTAACAATAAATAATTTGACTTTCTAAATTGCAGTTTAATAGTAAAGAACCACAACCAGTACATTTTTTCATTCTCACCGACACCGAATTTAGTTGCACATGATTTGCTTTGCACGTCTAGATACAACATAAACAAGCTGAATTTAATGTAACTGATAACTTTAGCTTAATTAAGTCGTTTGTGGTTAACGTTCAAACGCGGGTATCTACACTTTTTGATCCAAGATTAGGCAAGCATCTACCAACCCGAGAGTTTTTCGACCAGGGGTACTGAAATTGTCTAATACTTTATATAAATTAAGTTACTGTGATTACAAAATATATGATCTTATAGTATCATTGAAAAACAGTATTTTACGAATACGATGTATTTTTTTCGTGGTTAGTTCTTTCTCGCTTTCGTTGCAATTTAGCAGAGAGCTTCTCTCAATAGCGTCGCATTTTCTCGGCTCGTTTCGCAAAATGCGATAAATGCGATTTCAGCTTAAATCTTGGAATGGGCTGAGTGAAAGATGTTAGTCTAGTAGATTTTTTTTATTTTATTTTATTTATTATAAGCTTCACATAGGTTTATAATTTTCAGCATTGCTAAAGATAAACATATGAATTGTCAATGTTAAAAATAAACTAAACTAATAAACTAACCTAAACTAATCAAGAAACAGTTACATATATGCAAAGCTTAATAAACTTGGTCAAAAATTCAATAATAGGGACTAGTAAACAACTTTTATTCATTTAAGTATTCATTAACTGAATAGTATGCCCGGTTAATGAGGTACCATTTTAGGGAGGTTTTAAATGCGTTTATGGAATTCTCCTTCTTTAGATTTGGAGGTAATTTATTATATATTTTAAGAGCTGAATAATAAGGACCCTGCTCGAATAGTTTTAATCTGTGTATGGGGTATTGTAAGGGTTGATTTCTGATGTTTTGATGGTGTAATACTTGATTTTTTTGAAAAGAGTTGTTATTAGTTTTAAATAGTAATAGGATTTCTAGAATATATAGAGATGGTAAAGTGAGAATGTTATGGTTTTTAAAAAGTGGTTTGCAGGATTGTCTCTTTTTAAGTTTGAACATGATTCTAATGATATATTTCTGAGTTTTTGAAAATTTGTTTTTGATAACACAGAATTTCCCCAAAATACCACCCCATACCTCAGATGCGAGTAAACATAACCATAGTAAAACTGCTTTCACAGTATCTAAACTAGCCACATGAGAGATAGTTCTCAATGCGAAACAGGCTGAATGTAACTTCTTTTCTATAAAGACTGTATGTTCTTTCCAGGATATTGAATTATCCACAACTAAACCCAGAAATTTACATGACGATGTTACTTTAATATTAGTTAGGTTTAAAGTTAGTATACGTGCTTGCCGATTGATGTGTTGAGAATATTAATAATTGGCTTTTATTTTCATTGAGCAGTAGCCCATTTGCTGAGAACCACTGTCCTGCTTCGTCAGTTGCTTTGATTAATTTTATTCTCTAAATCATCAAGAGATTTTGTTTTTATAGTAAGAGTGGTGTCGTCAGCAAACAGAACTACAGATGAAGTAGTTAGGTTATGTGGGAAATCGTTCACGTAAATGAGAAATAGTAATGGACCCAGCACCGAGCCCTGGGGAACGCCACGATCATTGAGTTGCCAGTGGGAAAGAAAACTTGGCAGAAGAGCTATTTTTAATTGTAACCTTTTGTTTTCCTATTTAGTAAATATGAAGATAATAAGCTGTGAACTGAGCCTCTTAAGCCATAAAATTCTAATTTCTTTAACAATATACTGTGTTCAACACAGTCCAAAAGCCTTTGAAAGGTCGCAGAAAAGAGATGCAGTATGATGTTTTTTGTCAATTGAATATAAAAAATTGTGTCAATTAGTTCAAAAACTGCTGAGGCTGTTGATGAGTTGGGTTTAAAACCAAATTGATTTTTACACAAAATGTTATATTTAGTAAAATGTTTAAGAATTCTGACTGCGATTACTTTTTTCGAAAATTTTGGAAATCACTGGAAGAAGGGCCTATAGGACGGTAGTTTGACATGTCAGTTTTGTCATTCTTCTTATGAATAGGTTTAATTAGTGAGTATTTTAGTTTTTTCAGGAAAAAATACCATTTGAAAAACAATTATTAATGAAAAGAGCTAATGGCTTTGATATAATTGAGGCTGATACTTTTAATATGTGAGTTGGAACTTCATCCCATCCACATGATTTGGAATTTTTTAAATTTTTAATGATGTGAAACACTTCTTCAGCGTTAGTGGGGTACAAAAACAAAGTTGGATAAAATTTTGTTATCTTTGTTCAGAAAATTAATCGATAATTTTTCGTTTGGTATTATTAATTTACTTACGTTAAATAAAAAAGTCATTAAATAAAGTGGCTATTTGGAAATTATTGACTATGGGAGATTTATTAACTATTATTTCAAGGTCCTCATCCGCTTTAAATTTTAACTTACCAGTTTTCTCTAATTAACCACATCCCACATCGCTTGTGGCCTGTTCCTCGCATCCAATATGAATCTGTCATTTGCCATTTTTTTTTGAAGCAAGAATTACTTTTCTTAAGATTTTTGCAATACTTCTTATAGTATTTAGTGAGCTCTGGACTGTTCAGTGATTTCTGAGCTTCATATAATTCTCGTTTTCTCTTGCATGATGTTTTAATTCCCCAGGTCATCCAACCTGCTGTACTCCTCTTGTCTTTTACAGTTGAGAGTTTCAGTGGGAAACATTGTTCAAAAAAGTTTTAGAAATGTTGAATAAAAATAATCAAATTCAGTCATACAATAATCGAAAATATTCAGTTGTAATTCAAGGTTATTTAAAAAATTACTAATATTGTAATTATTGAATTGTCTTTTAAATAATTTATTTTTTTTTAATTTGGGTTTGATTCTTTTTTATTAAGGGATATTCTAGTAACAGCATTTGGTGGTCAGATAATGAAGGCTCCATCAATTTGCATACATCGGGACTAAAACTTGTGAGAATATTATCGATACATTTTGATGACACTTTTGTTATTCTCGTTGCATTTACGAAGTTTATTTTCAGACCAAAAGAGGTGATAACGTTTTTAAAGATTTCGCATTGTTTTGATTGTAACAAAATGTCTATATTAAAATCTGCCGCTATAACTATGTGTTTTATGTTTTTTAGAGATTAGGGTGAGCGCTTCCTTGAGACTAGATAAGAAATCTAGAGCTTTGCTCTCAGGATTTCTGTACAAAGACATTATTAGAAACGAATTACAACCTTTAAGAACCTCAGCAACACTGTACTCAAATGTGCCGTCGATACATTTAATTCGATTCATATTCTTAACCGAGTTAGTTTTTTAGATTTGATTTGGCTAGTATCGCGGTCCCTCCTGCCTTTTGTTCTGAGCGTGAATAGCAAGAGACAAGTCTGTAGCCAGGCACGGTATGCAGCAGAGCCTCCGTGTCAGCATCAGCCCAAGTCTCCTGTAGACACAGCACATCTGGAGATCGAGGAAGAGAATCGAGATATATGACAAGTTCAGGAATTTTATTTTTAACACTCCTAATGTTATAGCTAACTATGATTAGTTTCTCGAGATGTTGCCCCAGATCGTCGCCATCCAGAGCTACACAAACTTTCATCTCCTCCATTAGTGACAGGTTGTTTCTGGTCTGCCCTAAAAAAGTGTTGTCAGTGTAATGTGTTGCGTTATGAAGGGTTTCGTTATTGATTGAAGTGGTCGTGGGTGAAAGAGGTGTAGGTGTTGATGTTACATGTGCGTGAATTGTCCTGTCTAAGGGTGGATGTCTGAGTATCATTTAGAGACTGATGTAAAAGTGGTTCTGCAAATAACCTATCTGGCACTGGAGAACATGGATTAGTAACATTAGCTACACTACCATCAACACTGCTCAATACATTTAGCAAGAATTCCTGGACATAACCTTCTTTTCCAGTCTTATTCATATGTAAACCATGCCGAGTGTAATGTTTTTTTTTTAACGAGACCACTGTTAATATTATGAATAACAAGATTTGGTATATCCAAATTGTTTTTAAATTCTTGGTTTGCATCCGATATCTGAGTATTGAGTTTTGCTTTATCGTACCGGTAGGGTATAGTACATAGTATAAACAGTTGTTTTGACAGCACTAGAGACAGCTCGACGCACTGTATCACAAAGGGAATGGCCCGAGTCTTTTCCTATGTCGTTTGCACCCCCCATAATCACTACAGTGTCGTCGGTAGTGAATTCTTTAACCATGCCAGGGAGAATCGTGGACTACATAGTTTTTAGTGGGGCCCCCGGTCTCACCACCACAGCACTCACTGCATATATTCGTGACCCCAATCTGCGAGACAATGAGTTCACTCATCATGTGGCCATGGCTATCTGAAATCACTAAAACTTTCCTCTTTCTTTATTGTTTGAATTTCTCTAGTAACTCGAGTTGAAATTAATTTAGGGTATATTGATTTTATATTCTGTGAATCATTCCCAGGATATACTGTTGGCAGGCCGTTGGGTCTTTTTATTGTTTACATTCTGGTCTTTTATTATGGGTATTTAAAGATTTTGAAGGTGAGAGGGGTTCACTAGAGATTTTGTTGAGGATTTCAAATTGAATTTTCAGTTTTGAGCTGAAACTCTATTTGGTTTTTTTACAACAATATTTTTATGGTTGGATTTTACCTCTTTCCAGTCCATATGATTTTTTTTTCCCGAATTTTGGATTTGGAATTACAACAGTTTGAGGCTTTGGGTAGGTTTTGAAAAGATGATTTCTCTCAATTTTAGAATTCTTATTTCCTCTTGCAAGGCATTGTTTACGTTCTCTTCCTCTTTCAGAGCTGATTCTATCATTAGTTCATAGCTACGTTTTTCTTTTGATTATCTTTATTTCTAAAGTGTTTTCTTTCTTTTCAGATTCACTTTCTTTTAAAACTAAGTTCTAAAGCAGTGATATGGTCTAAAGCTTCACCTAACTTTCCCAAACATTCGCTAGTTAGTGGTAGCAGATCGAATAACACAGCATTATCATATTTACCAATAATCTCTTTAAAAGCGTACACAAAATCTACAAGCAAAGGTTTAAACAGAATTGTTTACTGTGGCAAGTTCTAATTTGTCTAGATCACTACCAATCTTATTTTGTATCTGTGTTCTAGTTAAAACCATTATGGCAAATGAACAGAACCGGGCATACGCTAATAGATAGATAATAAATAATAATAAGCTAAAATAAAAACATATAAAACAACAACAAATAAGCACTAGTAAAGGATAATTACTAGTAGTCAAGGATACATACAGTATACTTTAATCTTAGATGAGAATAATTTGAACAAGTTACATAATAAATACCACAATAAATTAAGACAGTAACTAGATACAGATAAATTATATTATTTTAAACCTTAATAAAGTAATTTAATAAGGTAAAATAATAAGGTACAATTAATTTTACCTTAAATAAAGATTAATCATTATCATCCTATATTATATACAGCCGCATGTGAAACTGACTCACTCACTCACTGATATATACATACGAAATTCTAAACATACTTTTAGAAGTGCTGGAAACTTGAAATTTGACACGCAGGTACCTTTTGCAATATGACCTACAGGAAAAGGCTGAAAAACCGGACATTTTTTAATTTTAAAACCTCTCAAAAAAAGTTTCAAACTGGTTGAAAACTGGTGTAGTTTTTTTTTGTTTTAGAACAGTCTAGCGACTAAAACCCTTGGTCGTAGCTCAAATATAATTCTTTGTCGGGATTTAGCAAGTTTAATGATCTACAAAATGGGCACATTAGATGTCCCCCGCATCTCTACCATTCCACCCGAAAAATGCTTTTTAAAATTTTGACGATTTCGGATTTTAGACAT